>NC_136483.1:25284377-25524377 GCF_053919585.1 Euprymna scolopes | reverse complement strand
TATATATATATATATATATATATATATATATATATATATAATTTTATTGTTTAATGTCTTTAATTTTTAAATGACTGTAAGTTTTTAAGGCTTTCAGACGTAGAACCATTCTTGTAACAGCATAATCGTTCAAAACAAGATGACAAAAGAAATAAAGTATTCAACTGTAAATATCAAATGTAGTAGCCTGGTGCAAAATTGATCCAGTCAGATTGAATTATGAAGAATTCCAAGTAAAAAATGGAAATTGTAAACCAGTCAAGCTCAGCAGTGGCTCTTTTCTCTTGTCAAGAAAAAGCTATGACTAAAAATTTCACACAGGCTTAGTATATTTTATACAATGATTCTGTTGTCTAATTTGTTCGTTTTTACTACACTTGCTATTAATATATATTAAATATAATCGTTCACATGTTTGTGATTATAATCAGTATTATGCCCAAATTATTGCAACAAATATATTCTAATTTGAATATAAAAATGTTTACTTACATTTATCACCTAGAGGGTTGGATGGAAAAGAAAAAAAACAAATATGATTATTTTTCACAATCGATTTATATGAATAAAGTCAACAACAATGTATACATAAAACTGCATGCAATGTTTTAATGTTAATCCACTTTATTTAATTCAAATGTCAAATGGTTTTTATGTCGCATTGTTATGATAAAATCCCGAAATGATCCAATTAGCAGTTTCCAATGACCAAGATAAAATATGGCGGGGATTTAATGAACATTTATTGGTATCGAGTCGATTTAAATGTGTTTGCCATTTTGTAGAAATGGTATTTCAAACCATTGAAATGTTTTATGCATATTTTTATTTATTAAATATATCACCATGATTAATCTATAACTTTTTAAAGCATCATTATTATGTCTCTGCAATATATTCTGACTAATGTTGACTTGGAAACGATATTCTTTAGTCAGAAAACGACATTCTGTAATCAACATAAAGGAGCCAGCTTCTGTTGTGATAATGCTCGTACTTATACAACAGCATTGACTAAATATCTCCTCGTAGAATTCTGTTGGGAAATTTTGTCCTACTCTGCATATTTTTCTTATCTAGCTCCCTAAACTTATCACTAATTTTGAGGATTGTAAAGTCGTTTAGATGACTAGGTTAAACATGACGATATGAGATTTAACATAGTTTTGTTTATATTTTAATTCAAACCTTAAGGAGTTTTACAAAAGAACTATTTATAAGCTTGTTGACGGCTGAAATCAAGGGATATAAAACTATCAAACAATGAACACTTAGTATAACTATGCTCTGTATTTGCTTTATTTGCAATATATTTCGTTTCCACTGTTTTATCTTTCTCTCGGAATCTTAGAGATCCACAACAGTTACGAATAAAGAGTTTCTAAAACACACTTCATTTTCAATGTGAAATTTAAGCTGGCAAAAACTTTTGCACCGACTTTACATAACGCAAAATGCACTCTAACATTTTGATAACAGTCTATCTTTTATATATAATACTAGTTACAACATGTCGAATACGATTTTTATAAATATCTTAAATTTTTAATACATTTTAATTTAGATTGAATAAATGTTTACTCACCTTCCATACCAGCTGGATTCATGAAAGAAGAAAGAAAAATAAGAATTATCTTAACAATCGTTTATTTATTAATAAAAACATTTATTTTGTAAATGGATCCTGCACATGCAATGTCTGTAATTTATTTAAAGAAAACTGTTGTTGAAATTACAATCTGTTAGAAGTGATCTTCTTTTGACCGTCCGTGTAAAATATTGTTAAATTTTTTCCTTCGGATTGTATTTTTTTACATTTAGCTTATTGTCAATAACATAGCGACCTGTTTGTTTTTTGTTGTTCTAAATAGTTGGTGATACGTGTACAGTCAGTGTTAAAAAATGTCAATAAAGCGTGCAGAACTACACTCGATTTCTGCGTGTGTTCAATCCAGATAAAACTCACTTATGTGTCTTTTCTTCTTTTAAACCGTTTGTCTTCTAGTACAAAGTCTACAGTCTGAAATCTATTTTAAAACATCGGTATGTTTTATTTAATTGATTCTTTACTTTAATAATTGACCAACAAAGGCTATAAGCCCAGAGCAATAAAAAAATAAATAAGCAAGTTTGTTTTTAGCTATCAAGAATTTTCTTTTGTGATAAACTTTTTGTATCGTTTATAACATGTAATATCTACGGAAACAAAAAGAAAAAGTACTGTATTTTTACTGAGTAATGGAAAAAAAGGATGCAACGTTGAAAATTCAATGTAAAATAGCTTTAATTAACTATGGCTTATGGAACAGTAGATGGAACATAATATGCTTCCGAAAAAAGGCTAATTGAGTATTCACATGCAGTATATTTACAGATAGTTACAGGCATTAGCCACGATTGTTTTTTCAGTGAAACCATTACTGTTATATTTAACTGAAAACCCGATTGAACATGCAATCGTTTGAAAGAAATTATTTGACACCTCCCCCCAAAAAGCAGGCTAACAAATTAGCATTGAAAAGAAAATTGTATTCCCTTAAATTAAAAGAGGGTGACGAACACATTAAATCAATGGTAGAAATATTTGAGAAGTTAACAGTCATCAGAGACTCATACATGAAGAATACAGAGTTGCGCATTTCCTAGCGTCACTTCCAGAGTCTATTGATGTTGATGACAGCATAAAGTCAAAATCCGCCCTTTTAGTGATTAAAAGTTTGCTGTATGAAGAAACCTTAAAAATTAAAGAAAGAATTGAATGCCATTACATCAAAACACCAAATCAGTAAAAGAAGGTCCGAGTGTTATCGTCGACTGTTTGGTAAAGATACAAAAAGTTTCACGCGGAACCATCCGAAAAAAGCTTCCTTCACTAAGAAAATGCAGGATAATTCAAGTGTTGTTGAATTTTCCCACACTGCATTTTAATCTAATAATAAAATGACAGACTGGACCATGGATTTTGATGTGAAGAAATTTATTAATTTAAGAAAATTGGATGTAGCAGAGGAAATAACCCTTGGTGATGGATTCTCAGTTAATCGGACTGAAAATGAGGGTACCAAAGGGGACACGCCCAAAATGCAGGTTGTATGAGACTCTGTATGTTCCAAGATTGTCTTCCAATTTATTGTGTCTAGAGCTACTAAATCTGTATATTTACGGAGTCAGGTGGACAAATTCTGGATGACAAGCAGAGAATAGTAGCTACAGGTGAAAGACTTAGGAACGTATAGTATTTAAACTGCGCCGAAATAAAGGAAGCAATCTATACTGCAACTACATGCTCAGATAGTAAAACACAAGAGGAAATTTAGCATAGACGTTTTGGCTACTTTGGAGCAAAGAATTTACAGAAACTAGTAAGAAACCAACTAGTAAATAGTATTGACTATGATGTAAGCAAGAATATCAACTTTTTGAACTAAGCTTATATGGAAAACATCATCGTTCCTCATTCTAAAATCTGGTGAAACCGAGCCACTGAGCTTTTCACATTTGCACACAACAATGCTTGTAGAAAAGATATTTGATGCAGTTAAATATTGTCTCGCATTCATTGATGATAAATCAAGATTTGAGTAGATCTATGTACTTAAGCACAGAAAGGCATGTTTTTAAAAAGTTCATGTAATGGAAAACCATGGTTGAGAAATCCACTGGACGAAATATTAAGACTCTACGCACTGATAATGGTGTAGAGTACAATAAAATCAAGAGTATTCCATGCCATCGTAAACGAATCAGATTCAATAGCAAAGCAAAGGAGAAAGAAGGTGCAAAATAATCTCCAGTAGTAATTCAACATAGAAACAGCGATGATGATGACGACGACGATTACGACGGCGACGACTTGAAGTTATTGACAGGATCTGATAACAACTCGCAGGAGTTGAAAGTACCTTGAATATCACCAAGGAATACAGGAAACATTTTAATTAAGGTCATTCAATAATTACAAGAAACCTTCTCTACCACCTATAGCAATGGCCAACGACTCTTTATCTGAGAGTACGTCTCTCAAGCTCCTTGGCCTAACGTTCACAGGAAACATGAGTTGGAACAATTACATCGAGGGCATTGCCAGGGCCGCTGCGAGGAAGGTGGGCTCTCTCTACCGTGCTAGAAAACTTCTAACACCCGAAAGTGTCCTGTACCTCTATAAGGCCACTATTCGCCTATGTATGGAGTATTGCTGTCATAATTGGGCCGGTGCATCGGCTACTAGTCTCTCGCTCCTTGACAGGGTTCAAAAGAGAGTCGCAAATCTGATAGGCTCTAAACTGGCATCTAAACTTCAGCCTCTGTCCCATCGTCGAAACGTTGCATCCCTCTGCCTGTTCTACAAGTATTATAATGGTGAATGCTCTGAAGAACTGCAAGCACTTGTGCCCCCACGACGTGAACACCCTCGACAGACCCGACAAGCTGCAAAATCCCACCCCACACTGTAGAGATCCCTAGATGTAAAAGATCTTTCTACTTCAGTAGTTTCTTCCCCAGAACTGCTAAACTTTGGAATTCGATTCCAGGTCACTGCTTCCCCAACTGTACTGACATGCATAAGTTCAAGTGCAACGTGAACCAACATCTCGCTGCCCTAATCCCTACATAGTACCCCAGTAGATGTTTCCCCTGATAGTAGCCCCCTACACCAAAGTGGCAATGTGCCTTGTTTGGGGTGAAAATGTAAAAAAAAAAAAAAAAAAAAAAACTCATACTCATCTTTCTTCTCATCTTAGATTTTTTGAAGAAAATGAAAATAAAAAGATGTTAAATTGACAGTAAAGATTATTTCGTTTCTGAGAGAATATTTTTCTTATGCATTGTGTGTTCTATTATTTAACGATTTTACATTTTTAATAGATTCAAATTTGGATAGAAAATGTTTTATACCAAGATTTTAGAAGGTAAGAAGAACTAAGGCGTTTTATTAACTTTCACAATTGTTTCAATTTGAAACTAAACAGCAACTATTCTACATAATGATATCATCTGGATGCAAATTGTAATGACTTCCAGTATTATATGATGATATTTTTACCACGTGATAAAAGAGATTTCTCCTTGAAATATCCATTTTATATGAAGCAATCATATATCAGTTTGTTAAGCTAAATTCACTTAGCAATCGCATCAGCAGTTTTAAAATGCCCAGGTAAAAATAAAGTATATGTATGAAAAAAAATTAAAGAAAAAATGAGTTAACATGAATTGGACCAAATACATTGAGGCAATTGCCAAGGCTGCTGTGAGGAAGATGGGCTCTTAAACCTGCAAGTATCCTGTATCTCTACAAGGCCACGGTTCGCCTATGTATGGAGTATTGTTTCCGCATCTGGGCTGGTGCAAAACTAATATGCACTGAACTATCAACTAAACACTTACCTCTGTCCAATCGCCTAAACGAAGCATCTTTGTACCTGTTTTACAAGTATTTCAATGGTAGGTGCTCTGACGAACTTCAAGCACTAGTACCCCCTCAACGACAAAGCCCTCAACAAATCCGACAAGCAGCAAAATCCCACCCCTACACTGTAGAGATCCCTAAATGTTGTAAAGCCTTCTACTCGAATAGATGTTCCAATCGGACTGATTTCCTGACTGTACTGACATGCAGAAATTCAAATGTAATGTGAACAGACAACTCGTTGCTCAACTCCATAAATAGTATCTCTTCAAATGTGATTCAAAGTAGCAAACCTTCACAACTAAGTCGTCCTGTGTCTTGTTTGGGCTTAAGCGTCAATAAACAAACAATGGCAATACAAATTGAAGTCTTAAATTATGTAAAGAAATCTATACCTTACATAAGATTCTAATTATTTCAAGTTCATATCGTGTCAATAATAGAGTACAAGCTTAAATTGAACAGGTTGACTAATTATTTTACAAATATATTTTCTAAAACTACTTCAAATATTCAATTATTTATAGAGGAAAAATTTTTACTTACCGATCATGAAACCTGCATTTTGGAAAGAAAGGATAGAAAGTGACATTTAAGGATTTAAAAACCGTTTCTGTTTGAAGAAGATAACATATATTAGATATTGACCGAGATAGTATGCACTGCACAATAGTTAGCAATTGTTTATCCAATTGGCGTAGTAGATAAAATACTTGGTAATTCAGTTATCATTTACCTTCTGATGGTTCAATCCTCGGTGCAGGGGCGACACTCAAAATACAATTTCGAATTAATAAGGTCTTCTACCCAGTCATGGTTGACGAAACGAGAGCAACCTGCCCCGAGGATTAAGTAAATGGCTCCGTTTGATAAAAGACATCTGAAAAAAAAACTCGGAGGATACATCGACCGGAACATTGTGGAACAGTCAAGATGGGAGCAGTAGTCCAAATAATACGAATATTTGTGTTTTTTCTTGACGTTTTAAGAAAACATCATTATTTCTTTATATAATTGTTTAAATACATTAATTGGGTTATGTTTTTAATCGTCGTCAGCACGACCGGCATTTTGTGATAAAAAAGATTAAGAGCTAAATTAATTTATTTTAACAAATGTTCAAATAAAAATACATATATTTTGTATTTAATTTCCTAAACAATACCCTAATATACAACTGTTTATGTCGAACGATATTTTTGCAGCTGCGATTTGTAAGGATCTTACATTGCGCCCAGCAATACACATATACTTCTAATATAAAATGTTATCTATATATATGAATTCGTATTCCTGTCTGTTTCTTTGTTTATTTTTTTGTTTGTTCATAATTTGATTAATATATACAAAAGGTCCATTACTTAAATGCTTCATTAATTCCTATATATAGTATGATTCGTGTAAAATAGACGATTGAGAGATGACGTCATCTGTATATTACATTAAGGAAAATCGATTTATTAAATAGCGGTGTGTCAGTTATTATTTATAGTAAGAGAATTGTTTTAAGTGTTCTACTTAAGTTCATTATTTAAATTTGATTTATATTGATAAAATATTTAATTTAATTTATTTTTACCAACATTGATCTTTTTTATAAAATAGTTTGAGTTATTTGAGTTTTGAGTTATTTCCCTTTCTTCTTTTTGTTTTTTGTTTTCTATATCGGTGGATAATCAAACTAAAAATAATTCAAACTTTCAAGCATTATTTTTGGAATCAGTTTAAATAAAACAATTTCCGTGATTTCGCAATTAATTTTTTGGTCCAGTGGATTTTTATTTTAAAATAAACAAACAATTCAATTCAACTATGATTCTTTATTTAAAACAAAAACAAAAAACAAAAAACTTTCATTTACGTTTTTTTACCAGTTTTTTTTTTTCTTCACATATTTTTGACACCGTAACTGCTAATTTCTTTTCTTTTAATAACACAATAAGTTATAACTCATCATTTTTATAACATAAAAACGTGTGTTTCGGTTTACACAAATTCTATTTTGGTATTTTTGAAACCGAATTATTTACAGTTTGTTTCATTGCAACAAACTGTGAACAAATCTTTCTAGACTGAGGGAGCATAAAGAAATTCGCTTGAACACGAATATAGTCATAAAAATGTGCCCAATATCCGGGGAATAGCTTCTCTTCGTATCACTTTTGCCGAAATATCTGGTGGAGAGTTTGTCACGTACTTCTGATTTTTTCGGGGGGCGGAGGGATTACATTTTCGTGTTTTCATTCGTTCTTTTATTTTTGAAATTTTTGTTGGGGTAACGATGGAGTTGACATATATTAATGAAAAACTGGTCAATATTCTTAGTATAGCAGGTGTGGCCAAACCGAACTTCATGTCGATCCTGGCTATGCTGGATATCCATGCTAGTATTATATATATATATATATATATATATATATATATATATATATATATATATATATATATATATATATATATATATATATATATATATATATATCCTTTTATAAAATATCGCCTCACCGTGAACAAATACACATTTTATGATCATTTTAAAAAAAGATGTTAGTCTGATACATTCACAGATTTAGAAGTCTTCCAGAACAACTCGTAACTTAAGTTCACTCATGAATTACACAAGAACAATATAATTCCCTTTCTAGATGTTTTAACAGATTCCAACAATAATGAACTCGAGCAATAAAATCCTTTTACCCTGAATTATCGAAGTGGGTGTCCCTTTCGGTATAAAACGACTATAGTCGACAACTTAATAACCCGGTGTAACCTAATCTCTGCCTGCCCAACTATTTTGGAACGTGAATTCAACAATATAAAACAAACTAAAAAAAAATATACCGCGATTACATCATCCAGTTTCGGCCAGAATTGAAGACAGTTAATCAGAAGTTGGAAATGGATCAAAAACAGAATTAATAGACAAAAAAGTCTATTTTATTTAATAAAATATACGTAACAATAAATGCTGCCTAGGGAGTACCCACATAAGAGATTTGTTGCGAGCCAGTCTTTATTTTATCGTTATTTCCATGGCAAGTGCCCGTCTGAGCTCCAATCTCTGGTCCCTCCTCGCCAATCTTTCACGAAAAACACCCGTCTAGCTGAAACCACTATCAATAATTTTTCCCACTTGTTATCTGTGTCTAAATCAAAACGTAGATCCCATGAACAAAGCTTCTTTCTTAGAAGTGCACGCCTTTGGAACTCTCTTCCGTTTGCCTGTTTCCCATCTGACTACAAATTGGATGTCTTCAAGTCCAACATAAACAAATTCCTGATAAACCACCCCCTTAAGTAAAACACTTTATCTAATCGCCATTACTAACGATTACCGCGATATTATCCTATTGATTACTGTGTACGCAATAACCCTTATTCCCGAGTGGCTTCGGGGCCTTGATAAGTGGTGACTACCATGTAAAAAAAGTACTACTCAGTCTCCAAACTACTCTCATTTTGCAAAGAAACCTAATCTATCACTTAACTCGACAAAATGTCAATGAAGACAGAATTTGTATTCATTATATCTACAGAAAGCCCTATAAATGTAAAAACTCTTGTAGTAGACATCAACCTGCACATTGTTACTATTTAGACAATAAGACAAAACAACGATTAGATTTCATCTCATTAGCCTTACTTAATCTTTCTTTAAATCCATTATTATTTTGAATGTGCCCTATTGCATTATGGGAAACTTCTTGTACAATTTAAAAATCAAACGTGAGCAAGTTCTTGATGAGTCGTTCCCTTCAGTAAACCAATACATAAAATTTCCACTACTAACGATTACTGTTATTGTCTCATTGACTACAGTACATCCATTAACCCTTATTGTCGAGTGGCCTCCGGGCCTTGATAACTGGTGACTCCTTCGTGAAAACATGCCAAGGTAAATGATACGGCAGGCAATTTGTATTATTGGAATTCTTCGGACTACTATTCTCATCTTCAGTGTTATTTTCACAACGTTTTGGTCTATGTAACCTCCGAGCTTATTTAGGTGTATCTTGTCGGGGATGTTTCTGTCGAACTCGGGAAACTTTATGTTTTATTCTGGAAACTATATAGAATTTCGATCGACTCTTTATTTGATCCACGGAGATATCATGCTCTCATTGGAGGTTACAGCGACCGAAATGTTGTGCAAATAGCTCTAAAATGATGACAGTAGTTCGAAGAGTCCAAATAATACGAATAATCAAGCCTTATCTAAAAAAAATTCAGAACCATAAAAGAGCAGGTTGGTTGGTTGGTTGTTTTGTCAACCCTTTTTAGGTTATTTAATGCCGAATCTGGTTATTTTGAAGAACGATTTTTGTTAATATAGTATATTTGTTTTTTTAAGTCTTATTCTATTTAACCCATAGTTGGGACCCTAACAGGTGCTACCACTCCGGGTCAGAGTGGACCTGGGAGCAATGGCAATTAAAGGGTGGCTCCACACTCCCTAAGGCCTGCAAGCTGGGGCCCTCACCATCGGATATAGTTTAAGGTCATATCCAGGACTTAAAAGAGCAGGTAAGTTGGCTACAATACAGTTCAGTTACATTAACTGATGAAATGTAATTCGATCGTTTAGAGCAACTATTCTTATTTTGAATGTATCCTATCACACACGATAAGGAGAAAGACAATAAGCAATTAAAAATAACAAGATAAAAGATACGACAGGTAATTCTTTTACAAAACATCTGGAAAATGTAAATCTTACTCTTATATTATTTAACGAAAATCATATTAGATTCTACTTACAGCAAGGTAATACTATGTCAATATATATACCGTAAAAAAACGTTGTATACGTAAACTATTATGTAAGTAAATATCCTTTGTAAAACTACTTTTTAATTTTTTTCATGAGAAATAAATAGATACTTAACAATGCTTTCTGTATTTTGGAAGGAAAATAAAGAAATGATTATTAATTTACTTTCGAAAATTTTTACTGTTGGACAAATAACAATTTATATTATTCACATCTTATCTATGAATCTACATTTCCTTAACTGAGGGTTTCTCATCGGCAATTTTTTAAATAGAAACAGTCTTTATAAGCTCACAAATAAATCATATATTATAAGACATTGTACACGTTTAATATCCCATAATATTTCTGCAGCAAGAAAAGACCACCGTGGAATGTATGATACATGATCTATGTCTATATTTGGATTTAATGTCATTAATTAACCGCACATTCTAAATAAAATTATTCAAAATATTGGCAAGTACGATATCTCACATTATTATGTAGAGGTGTGCTAATGCAAAACTTAACATACTCATTGTATCTGAATACATAAAATTAACGTATACAATTACATTAGAAATTGTGTGTTTGTTTGTATATACATGTATTCTTAAAAAAAGGGATAGTCACACCAGATAATTGGTGGATTGAAACCAAATCCTAAGCTTATACGTAAAAATACTATATATATATATGAATATATAATAGCCACATTAAAATAAGTATCATTTATTCCCGTATATAATCTGATAAGATGTTTAATGTAAATTAAGGAGTTACATAATAGGTTTTATTTGATTTTTAATAGGGAATTAAATAATTAAGTAAAAAGGACATACATTAAGTCTGACTAAAATATATCTGACAATAGATATTTACTAAAATATAGTTGAATTATAATATAAAGATAGTCAGTGTAATAATTATGTTAATGACCAATCTATTTTTTTAGCTTATACGAAAGAATAAATACAAAATAAAAAAAACGGAAATGTATCTATGAAATAAAAGTTAGTTCCGTATTAAAATTTCAAATACACTCATTTGTAGATATTAATCAGTGTTAACGTAATTTTATATAATAAATATTAATTATTTTGTATTAATAAATCAAAAAATTACCATGGAAGATATTTTTACTATTGATTAAAACAATAAGTTAATGTTATATTAATACGAAAACCAAAGCGTGAATAGATTTCATATTAAATCAGTCATGAATCTGATGAATCTAATGAATTTAATGAATTTAATGAATCTAATGAATTTAATGAATCTAATGAATCTAATTAATTTAATGAATCTTATTAATTTAACGAATCTAATGAATCTAATGAATCTAATGAAGTTAATGAATCTAATGAATCTAATGAATTTAATGAATTTAATGAATCTAATGAATTTAATGAATTTAATGAATCTTATTAATTTAACGAATCTAATGAATCTAATGAATCTAATGAAGTTAATGAATCTAATGAATTTAATGAATTTAATGAATCCTATGAATTTAATGAATCTAATGAATTTAATGAATTTAATGAATCCTATGAATTTAATGAATCTAATGAATCTAATGAATTTAATGAATTTAATGAATCTAATGAATCTAAACACACGATGCAAATATTCTTCGGATTTTTTCGGATTTATGTGATCATACACATTTCTTTTAATCTTCTGTTTACAGTTAAAATGTTCCTACATTTCTGAAGAGTCTGTGCAGGAAATATTCAAAATTGACATAAAAATGATTTGTTTTTTTTTCTGCGCTTCAAAAAGGTGTTGTAAAATGTGGACATTTCATATTGACATGTTGAATAAATGGTTAGAAGAATAGCATCCCGGCATTTGAATTTGAAGAATTTCATGGACAAGGACTTTTGCACGGTTTATCCCAAGGGTAATCAGTCCTTGTCCCAGACTATTTGACCGAGATGAGCATCAAGACAGTTTCTCACCATCTATGTTGTCTGCGACTTTTGGTTATCTCCTAAGATCACGAAAAACATTATAGACTGTCATTGTGAGACAATTGAGGAGATAAAAGAGGTTCTGACGAGGGTCATTGGCACGCTCACGCAGGAGGACTTCCATGGGACCTTCTAGAAGTTGTTGGAACGGTACAAAAAGTGCATTGCAGCCGGGAGAGATTACTTCGAATGAGGACTAATGTTTCCTCTCTATACTATCAATAAAATGTCCATACGAAAAAAAATGTCTGGAAATTTAATGAATGCACCTCGTATATCTTTATTATTGATTTCAGTTTTTTAAACTATGGGTTATTATGGAAATATCTGCAAGGAAAAATAAATGTTAATATCGCCCTACGTGCTCATACAAAATAATTTATTAATATGTTTATTTCATTATTCAGCATATTTATTTTATAAAAAACAAACGCTATCATGTCATAAAACGTATTGCCAAATATCACTCATCATTATGTGAATTTCTGGTTACTGCAAAGCCATAGCGCGTCAATATATACCATAAAAGTCATTTTGTACGTTAACTATTATTTTGTAAATGTTTTGTAAAAGTACATCAATTAATTTCGTTTATACTTAGCTTTATTACTTAAATGTAATGAATACGTTACAAAACGTTAAATAATTAACATAAAAAAATAAAAATGATATTTACTCACTTGAACTTTTTTCTGAATTTCAAGAAAAAAAAAAAGAAAGAAATATTAAACAACGTGTAAAAATATTTATGTTAAAATGGAAAGAAAATTAGAGAATTACTTGATTTCCATAATTAAAATCCAACAATCCTACCTGGTGCTGCTTGGTGAAAAAAAGAAAAATAGAAGAGGCCTTTTATGGAAACCGTTCCAAACAAGACATAATGGCACTTAATGTAAGGGACTATAAAAACAACTTCAAATAAAATGAACTAGCCAATGATAAGTTCTATACAGATAAATTCCAATAAAGAAACAGAAGATATTTCCCCCTTTCAGAAACATCGCTCAGGAAATGCGAGCATTGAAGTGCAAATAAGAGAAGCGTGTTAAAAAAAAAGTCTGCGTAATATCTATTATAAACATGTACAATACTTAATTTTTATTGTCACGCATAGCTGAATATATGCAGACATTACAGGCTTGCTGTCTGCATGCGTTCGGATCTCAGATTCTCACGGTCTAAAATATAAGTTTATATGATTGTCGAAGGCTCCATGCTGTTATTGAGAGAGATTTCTGCAGAATTAATATCCACTGCAGATAATAGATACTCTGCTCAGTGCGTTTTAATGTTTTATTCAAAACTCAATAGTTCCCAGGTATTTTAATGTGTGGCCTACCCTATCAGGCAAGGCAGGATATATATATATATATATATATATATATATATATATATATATATATATATATATATATATAAAACTACTTAATTTATTCACATAAAATTAATATACGAAAGTATAGATTTATGCGTAAACTTTAAGTATTTACTTCAAAAGTGCTCAATACGTAGGTAGAGCTAGAGTGGATGAAACGCGGAATATTCAGTGTAGCTTAATCGCCATATATATTTTATAAATTACTATATATATATATATATATATATATATATATATATATATATATATATATATATATATACGCGCGTGTGTGTGTAGTTCCAGACAAAAAATATATATAAATATAGATGAATGTATTTGTTCATTAAGGAAAATAAGAAAATTAGATTGATTTTTTATATTATGGATTTCGAAGCCTAATTCCTTTCGTCATAATTATTATTACTTCAAAAAAATCTCGTTTCTACTGAGATCAAATGGTTACTTACCGAAGGTGCCTCCTGAATTTCGGAAAGAAAAAGAAAAAAAAGGGGATTATAAAATTACATCTTTTTAAGAACAATACAAAGTATATTTCTCTTTATTATGGATCAGCATTTCCTAACTTGAATTTTCAATATCGATAAATACCAATAGAGGGAGGGCTGAGGTTCTATGTACTCCGATTAATTATACCGTGTAAGCTATTATAAACGTTGAATAACCTAGCATCTTTATTCAACCAAAAATTCACTCAGTTTAATATGTAAGAAATTATATAGATTCATACTTTGATTTACTTTTAATATTTAATGAAAAAAATTATTAAAACTACTTATTCAAATACGAGATCTGTCATCATTAATTGACAATGGACAAGCATAAAATTCATCATAGGTAATCATTTTGAAAGGAACAATAAGGATTATAGCAATATATCCCTTCAATTGATACGGCTCTTACATAACGTATAGCACGATTCAAATCCACGATGAAACTATTCTCTTTTAAAAATGTCTTTTAGACACATGGTAATGCTAAATTCATTAAACCATCAGAAACCTCACATTTTTACATTTAATCCTCGCTTTTTCCACTCCTTCCGTTCGATGGCGTAAACATCATCCTCTGCAGTATATGTTTCTATGTGGAGATTACAGGGTACACTTTTGATTAATTTTTCTCGACAGCAACTATTTTTGCATTCTCCTGCCGATAGTAATCACTCCGAGTGTTTTCTTCACAACGTACGACAAAATGCTAACCATTATGCAGTGCACAAATTCTCTTGCAGAGCTGTTCTTACAGTTAGCAGCACTGAGTTTATATTTTTGAGTTAGCAGCCGGTGCATAACAGCTGTCTACTAAACATTTTCCCTTACATCTAAAGACGAGTGACGTAATTCTTGGCATCGGTAATAATGTACCAAACTTCTCTGCTGTTGGAGGGAGAGGGGCTCGAGCTTCTCGACAGTCGCGCCGAGCGAGGAAATATCCAGATAAGCGAATTATTCCATCCATTATAAACAATGGCGTTCTTCATCTGTCTTTACTTAGTTTGAATTTGATATATGGTTTCTGTAATCAATGCGAGCCTAGTTTGGACATCTTTCAATATAATTCTCACGTCCTGTTTAAGAAGGTCCTAGGTATTGTTAATCATAGTCGCGCAATCCGTGGGCAAATCCAGTTTTGCTCTGAATTTTATCATGTACTTTATGAGGCTGAAATTGCAACCTTTAATGCGGGCAACACTAAAAATGCAGTTTCGAATCACTTAGGACTTCTGTCTCATCATGTCTGAGGAAATAAGAGCATGCTACACCCCGTGAATTAAATAAAGAGCTCCGTGCAAAATTTCCGTGTTCGACGAAGTTCCCGAAGTCGACAAGATACACCTGAAGAAGGTCGGATGTTACATCGACCGAAACGTTGTGCAAATAACACTCCAAATGAGAACAGTAGTTCGAATAATCTAAATAATATGAATTATCAATTCTCATATAAAAAAAATCCGTAAACGTAAGAAGCAGAAAGCCCCTGTAGATTTGAGTGCATACGGTGAACATTATAAATACAACTTCCTTTATGAGGACAGAATCATATTTGCTTTTTCATTCAATTATTTGTAAAGCTTAAACGCGTTTCCTTTCAAATTCATATGAATTATGCACTTTATCCCCTTTACAAAGTGCAACCGACTAAAAAAAAAATCCTTTCGATCCATGAAAATTGATTGCTTGTGCTACAAACAATTGAACTCCGCTATAAATTTTAGATTGATCTTATCTGTCAGTATCTGACCGAAATAGCTTGTAAGAAAGCAACGCACAAAACCAAAACAAAATTGAGGACTATATTTTAATAACAAAGCGTTGTTCCTGCCTCTCACTCTCTTGAAAGAGTGTTCGATTGTAGTTCTCAATTCTTATTTTTTTTATCAGTTCGCTTGATCGCTGTACATCCTTTCATGTACGTCACAGACTATACGTGTTTTTTACGTCGATGAATTTGTCCAGTCACTTACTCACGACATTGAAAATGAAATCAGAATCTCTTGTAGGAGGCAGCGACCTACACTTCTTTACCCTTCAGCGATTAAACACGATCAGCATTCATGACAATACGAAACGATAAAATTACATTTATTTGATGTTGATTAGTATTTCTAAAAAGCGACAATTCAAATTTGTCCAATGAAACATGGTTAAACAATCCAATCAACTATGTACCCGTCATATGGAGGTATACTTAATTCAGACATATCATTTGTACACGTTGACTATAATTCTTTGTAAATTCTTTTAATCACTTCACGTATTCAAATTTTTACTTGAAAAACTGCTGATTTACCATATCAGCATTTATTAAACGTAAATTACGTTTAATTTACGTTTAAAGCTTTCTAAAACCACTATATATAATTTTTTACTATGTATCTGAAATTTCTGATAATGTCTGAATGACATATTCTGTAAGACGACCAATATTAATACGCAGCCCAATTTACACTCCCGTATAAGTAATTGTACGTTGAATATCTGAGGCTATGTATTTATCAACTTACATCACTATTGAATATGTGTTACAGCATCTAGATCTATTCGTTACTTGAGAAATTCAATATCAAGGAACAAAACATACTTTCCAAATAACGCATCTCTTATCATTATGTAAAAAAGGTGTTAGCAAAATACTAAACACATCCATTTTTATGTGAGGAAGAAAACATTATATTAATATATCACTCCAATTAATGTCTGATATTACGTAAAGCACCATTAAAATCTATGCAGCTACTATTCTTTTCTTAAATAAAAAAAAACTTTTCCCTAGTTTTCTCTGTCTTTCTTGTGTTTGCATTGGACACACGTCTTCTGTGATTAATGCAGAATTAAAATCAATATAACTATTTTCGAGTCCAAATCTGAGAAATGTTTACTGCCATTGTTCAAAAAGCTGGTATATGCTGCTGAACCTGCTCAGGAAACACATAGACATAGGCTGCACTGCTCTGATTTTTATTATGCACTTACTCCACAAAGTTGATAAAGTATTTCGTAAAATTCATTCGTAAATTACACTCTTTTGGAGATTAAAAGTTCAGTTCTCAGTACGGGCGACATTCAAAATACTATTGCGAAGCACTTAGGATTTCTACGCAGTCAAAAATGACGAAACAAATGGATGCTACCCACGTATATAAAGGACTCAGTTTGAAACTCTGTGCAGATTCTCCTGTTCGATAAAATGCATCTGAAGAAGATCGGAATTTACATTTGTGCTAATAATACTCAAATTGAGAATAGTAGACCGAATAATTCAAATAGTGCAAATTATCAATCCTCATCTCAAGATGTCAGATAAGAAGCAGAAAGCTTTTTCAAGTTCACCAAAAAATCCTATAGAGATCTATGCTAAAGCTTATTTTGGAACGAGAATAAAACAGTCCAACTAGATTTCGAAGTCAGTTTTGTATTCTGTCAATCAGGAAAACATTGAATGAGAAGCGCTTTCCCAGGTTTTATAGGAGAAATCCATCTTCGGATATGTTGCTTTTTTAATACAAAAACAGGATTCCGTCAGAAGTAAGAATGATCTAACCATTTTCCAGAGATCTTAGAAACAGATTCAATGTAAGTATTCCATTATAGGTTTTTAGTAACGATCAATCCTAAGGGCTTATCGAAACAGGGCGGTAGAATCAAAGTGAGGATTTGAGCACTGAAAGTAAAATGGTTTGAGACGTATTAAAAGGAACCAGTGAAATGTGTGCCAAACTGGAAGAGGGGAATCAAAATAAAGTAATTAGTGGTCTTCGAAGTGATCATATACTCTTTTGTGCAATGATTGTCAACCATACTGAAGACCGCTTTGGTTTGGTAACATTGAAAGCAATTGAAATAATTAATTCTGTTAAGGCTGTCAAATTCAGGAATGTGCAATTGATAGCTTCTCAGTAGAATTTAAATTGGACTTTTACATTTTAAACAATAATATAATAGATCTTTAAATGTCTATAATTTTTCAAATAATCTCATTTACTCTTCGGTAGCACGATCTGTATGTTGGAATAAAGAAAACGTTAAGAAGTTTAATTTATTGTAACAATTCTTTTCGTTTGAATAAAGAAAAACTAGTACTTCTATACACCTGAACTGGGAAACTGCATTTTCTAAAGCGATTTTTACCGAAAATTTTACGAATGCAAACAATAGTCCTATGCTCTCAAATCGATTAACAACTTGAATTACGTCTCGCATTGCTTATATACTCATCATATGCCGAGCTAATCATTATCTAATATATAAAAGGCTTCACGTCTGTCTGTCTCAATATTTTCAAAACTCTATCTCCACCGAAACTGAAAGTCGCAGAGTGCCACTAGGGGCCTCAAATAATTTCATTCTTTATGGACCGTTCTTTTATGGGTCTTTCCCATAGCCCTTGAGCCCCTGGAGGGGCATAAGCCATCGACGCCGACGATGAAAAGCTGTAACGACGCAATAAAGAAGCGATCATGCCAGACGGTTATAGCCAGCGACATATCGACCCGTTCTATTGATGTTTCCATGTGCCTATCGTTTGTTATCGTTTATTCCCCCGGGGAGCTTGTTGCGTTCCCAGGACGTTCCTCAACCAAGTAACACTCCCCGGGAAACGATAGTATCATACTCGTAATAAGCAATGAAGTAGTGTTCCTCACGGTCAAAACGAAAAGAAATCCAAAATAGTTTTTTGCTATTTGATTTTAAATGACACACAAACACAAGGACACGATCCGCAAATGTATTTGATCTTTCATAAGGTTTGTCAGGAAATGCGGATACTTCACATTACAAGTAAACCAAGATCAAATATTAAAATTGTATAATTCGGAGAGGAAATAATATTCACTCGATGAGATTGTCCATTGGATCATACGAAATATTTTTTTACATAAGATTGCATTTTGTACCTATTCTGTACTTTTATCTAATAATTTAATTAATAGAATATACCCTAAAAATTGAATATTTACTTGAAAATAAGATCCACTTGATACGGTTATATATTCTTCATGTTACATATATTGTTATATATTGCATCAAGTCACAACACTTATCTAGATACACTATCAGAACAGATAAATTATTGTCCTGCACTGAAGACCAGATACGAAAAGAAAGATATACTATCACGGTCAAAACGGCAGAAAATTCAATCTGCATTACTAATGTTAAAATTTCAAATGGAAATATAAATATTAATGCTCATATATTAATCCTATCCTGATAAAAATGCTCGAAATCCGAAGTAGATCATCAATATATGAGAGGAGTTAAAAGTATGCAAATTTTGTGACATTATTAAAATGTATTGTTTCTAAACAAGAAATACAAAACAAACTAAATCGTTCCATTATTCCATGAAGTTTTAAAATTTGGCCTTTTTTCTTCCAAAGACAATAGTTAGTAAAAGAATTTCATATAGACTTGCTCTAAGATAGAGCAATAAAAAAAAATAAAATAAAAGCTTCAAATTTCGAAAAAATGGAATTTGAATATCCACTATTCATCCGTATATATTTCTATATAATTTATCATACGTTCCTTTCATTTGAACTTTGAAGCTTTCAATTTTTTTGCGATAATATGTAATGTTATAGCAAGTCTATAAAAATAGTTTTCTGTTTTGTTCCAAAGAAAAAAAGCCAAATTTTTTATACTCCATAGAATAAGGAAATAATTCACTTTACATTTTATTCCTTCTTTGAAAACGATAAATTTTGTGAATCAAAATTTGCATATGTTCAACTCCTCTTATTCATATATAATTCCGTTTTCCGCAGACTTGTTTGTAAGTAAAGTGAAGAAAAGTTTGTGCAAAATATTTTGTAAACATTTGTAGACAATTAAAGAAGAAAAAGAACTTACTTTCGACGCAGAGTCCCTTTTCACATTGTGATTTGCTTGCACATTTCGAGCACGGTTTACCTTTAATGTAAACACTACCACCAGTATTTCCTCTAAATGAGAACAAAGAGAACCAGAGAAATATATGTAAATACATGCGGAGAAATATTGTTAGATATTGTGACTCCTGGGTAGCGACAGGTTGTCATACTGAAGCGAGCGATAACACTGCGATTGTTTAATATTTTGAAATATGAAATATTTCACTAAGAAAAGAATGTTGGAATGATAAAATGGCTGAAACAATGGCAGATTATAAAGTCGCATTTTTTTTTACAGGTGGAATTTAGTTTTAGCAAAATAAACAAAAAGACTGACTCAATTTAAAGCAATAACAAGTATTAGCTGTGATGTAAGGCTTAAGTACTAGCTAACAAAAAAACAAGTTTATGATATAGTCAAATGTAAGGTGGTTTTTACATGTCAACACTCGAGACCCACACCTTGTTAACAGTCGGAAGGAAACAAAGATAAGAAAGAATTCAACTGCGTTTTTTTTTTCAGTTGAAAAACGCATTTATGTACATGTACTTCCGGAATAACGCATTGGTTCTTGTTTAAAAGTATTCTCTTATGCAAATGTGCTTAACAAGATTCTGTCGTGTCGAACACGTGATACTCTGTCTTTGGCCGGCCATGTTTAGGACACGTTTTCCCCTGTCGCTCTCCGGCCACGTTTGTAACACGTCTATTTCCGTCCTCGTGTCTTGAACACATATTGTTTCCAGTCAGTCTTTAACTTTCCTTGTCATTGGATCCAAGCAGTGCCGATTCAAGAGAAGTGTGGTTGGATATTGCGCAACCCTTGCTTCACAGTTACACGCTCAGCTACTCTTATATGGGTGCTCATTGTCTCTTGAGATTGGACGGGGGCATTGATCGATTTGAATATGTATAAACACGCGCATACACGAAGCCACACAAGAGACAAACTAAAATATGTTACACATACATAAAAAAGATAGATTATATTTACACACTAGACGGTATGATCCATTAAATTACAGTCAGCTACACAAAATAGGTATTATATATACACAGGTTATACAGATGACTATATAGCATATAATTTGGAACACATATGCATACAACCAGCTATGCAACAATTTCTCCTGTTATCCTTGAAAATCCATTAAACAAAACCCCCTGCTTCCATCCATGAACCTCATATTAATACATTTAATCGAATTTAGTATTTGTATATATATATATATATATATATATATATATATATATATATATATATATATATATTAAACTATGAATCTAAGTAGGTAAAACGTTTCATTAACTGTTCATAAAAGGTTGACGAGATTACAGAGTCCACGGCATTACTAGAACACCTTAACATCCAAATATTAACTGTAACTTGGAATCTATATTATATTTCTATTAGTATGTCTATCTGTTCCAGTTCTTCTTGAAAATTACTGAATCAATCAGGCTAAAATTTTGTATGGACTTTTGCTATGACAAGGTGCAGCAAACTAATTATTATTGTATCTGGCCCTGTCATTTTGATTTGCGTACTTTCATGAAAATCGATAATTTAAGTAGAGAAATAGAAAGTTAATTAACTTAAGCGAACTCACCTTTATGAAGGTCGTTTAAAAAGTAACTCTTCTTATCGTTTAAAAAACTACAAATAACATTCAAACAAGCATACTTTGGTGTTCAAGAATTTATTTTTCTACATTGTCACTGCCATTATCAATGCACTTTTGCCAGAAATTAGCCTTTAGCGCACGTCCGTGAGAGGGGTTGCTTTCTTAGAGTCTGACACCGTCAATATCTGCAAGAAAGAGATGAAGTTTCAGGTAATAAATGTACAGGTTCAGTCATTTCAATAATGCGATTTAAAATCCCGTCTGATCCATTTGGGCGGAATAAAAATTAGGAAGCATTATTTTAGACCGTTTCTCCTACATAAATGATATAGTTTGAAAATTGTATTAGAAAATGTAATTTCTACACAGCACCAAATCAAAGGTGCTGAATAGTGGGGGTGGGGTCATATAATACCATATAATGGACGATGACAAGACATTTATATAATGGCGTGTACGGCGACAACGATCACGATGACAATTACTTGTTGAGTTCAGTATTTGTAGTAGAAGTATTATAGATGTGAGAGACATGTCAAATGGAGGATTCTTTTTACACACTGAGGGGAGATACATTATTTATGATGGTGATAGACAGTTAACACTTGAGAAGGGTGTTACATATAAATGTTCTTTTACAAAAACGAATCACAAAAACACATTACCTTCAGGTTGAATGATGATAAACGAAGACTTACAAAAACATGATATTTATGAGATCATCAGTGAAATTTAAATTTAAATTTCTCCAGTGTCTTGTCTCCTTTTAAGGGTTCGCTCTCCAAAGGCCTTCGGCTAACCTAACTCTCCTCTTTCCCGAGTCTCCTATCAGTTATTTCAAACTGTCTCTTAAATCTCTCTGATATCGAACTGCCTTAACTAATCTATCTTTCTTTGTGACAGCAAAATGTTCTCAGACACATGAACATTTTTTGTGTCTCCAAAACGCCTTTTATTTCCATTGTCCTAACTTTGATCCAACACAATGGACAATGCTCCACATGTATAGGGTTGCATCTGAATTGCAATATGTATGCTTTTTAACTCTTTAACTTTTTAATACTGGGTTGGATTAACATTTTCCTGTAATATATACTAGCGAAGATACCCGGCGTTGCCCGGGTGTGGTGAGGTTAGGAGGGGGTTTAAATTAAAATAAAATGAAAAATAAAGAATGGGCGAGCGTATTTAAATATTATTAAAAAAAAACAACGAAAACATCAAAATAACGAATAAGCGAACGATGTTAAAACTTCTTAAAAAAATCGAAAAAACAAAAAAAAACAGCGAACGTGATGGAAAAAAAGAACAAAAAACGAACGTGATGCAAAATAAAGAATAAGCGAATTATGTTTAAACAAATCGGAAAAACAAAAACAAAAAAACAACGAACGTGATGCAAAAAAGAACAAAAAATGGCATAAATAACCCTGTTTCAATATTAAAACCTTAAAAATCGAAAAAAATGTATCTGATATCTCGGCTCGAACGTGCGATCTTAAGATAACGGTACTGCGACTATACTGACTGAGCTATGACGTCTTGAGCAAAAATGAGTGGGGTTTTATATTTAAACTAATTCAAATAAGAACGTTTTTGGCCCATGCGTATATAGCAAAATTGTCATGAAGGAACGATTTTTGCTACCCCTCCCTGTAGAAAAGTGTCCAGTTCTGGGTGAAAGAATTAATGTTTTTAGCCAATTTTCCGATGTTTGTCCTCAGAAGGGTCAAGCTTCAAAACGATACCGATCTCATGAAAATAAGTAACCTCCGGCGAAAGCTTTTGCGAGACATACAAACATACACACATCCATTTAAACAAATTTTTGCCCTTTACATTATAAATTATTTTCAGCCCTATATACGCTGTTCCATGTATATCGTAATAAACAAAACTCAAATGAGTAAAATACATGACTTTACAACGTCAGAAAAGCAAAAGTTGCTGAGAGAGCATTCTCTGTGTAGAATAGGTTACGGACAATGTAAGGTATTAATATATGTACCCAATGTTCCATGAACTTAGACAACGGTGTAAGTAGATCTGAGTGAAAAGTCTTCCGATTTTTGTATGAATGACTACTTTTACAGAAAATGTTAAGCCGAATAAAATGCAAATAGATTAAAACCCAACAAATTAAACCCATACTTTCCGATGGTAGGCATTAAAAAGTGAATTACACGGATGTTGAAACAGATTTGCATTTATTGAAAAAGGTCAACGCTAATTAATGAAATAGGGATAAAAAATACATTTATCATTTCATATGTTAGTAAACGCTTCACTTACTTTTTTCTGTAAAAACAGACTATAAAGAAAGCATTTTGGATCTTCTTTACAAAGTCTTTCATTTTACGACATACTGTAACTCCACATCCAATTTGCGTAGTATCTGCCCAAACAAGCTGTTAAAAAATAAAATAAAAAATATTCTTTTTGAATGAATGTATAATGGGACTATCCGCCCAGTTTAATATTTAGTAATTATTAATTGGCGAAAATGTATGTAACATGTTCAATAACAAAAATGAAAAACTTCTTTGTACATACGTGCGTCCTCTACGCGTGTAGGGTGTTTATAGTACTTGTGTGACGTCAATACTTCATCGAAGCAGTTTCGTCTACTGGTTGTTATAAACTTATTTTTAAGTATCGCACAAATAAACGTTCGCTGAGTTTCTTCAAGTTTTCGTTTTTGAGAAGATTAACCAGGAGAGAGAGAGAGAGAGAGAGAGAGAGAGTGAGAGAGAGAGATAGAGAGAGAGAGAGAGACTAATGTTTTAGCTAATTACTTATTTCCAAACCTTATAATTTAACTGAAATGAGTGACCCACACGGACAGAAACGTCGATAACATACACTGAGATTATCTCTATATTATTGGTTTGTCTTGTTCGCACGGCGTCGACGGAGATACTGATTTGAAAACCTTCGTTTCTCTCAGTTCGCAAACATAACATCATTAGTCATTACGCAACTATGTTTTGTCTACCGTTTTACCTCTAGCCCTTTGCTTCAACTTTACGTCACCCATCTTTTATTCAACTCCGGAAATGGTTCTACTTTAGATTTGGTTTATCATGCACTCAGTGTTCCAGAATTCATAATAATTAGTTTAGGAATCAAATTTGTACTTATAAATATAGGCATATGCATAGATCTAACTTTATATAAAAAGAGATTATTTGTAATCTTGTACAATTGTAAAATTTTTAATAGCAAAATCAGACTTTATCCATACACGTGTGGGGTGGTTTTACGTTCTGGTTGTTTATGAGCAGTCTGCTTGTTTTCATGCTCATAGATGACACAAGGACACAAGTATAAGAGTTTTCATATATGGTTTTATTTGGAAAGAATTCACTCGGGAGAGAGAGACTGTAGGACAAATTGTGGAAACCAAGAACGGCTTATCGATAAAGCGTCCGCGCGTATGTGTTTCATGTGGAATCAAACTGCCAGGGGAGAGGGGAAGAAAAATCAAGATGGCGGCGCCCACACCTTTCATGACTCGTGATCTCGCAAAGTAACGCAAAACATCGCTGTTCGTGTGCATATAAGTATGCCGCATATATAACGCAAAGAGACTCCTTGGAGACTTGCGTGTTGCTGAGTCATTTTCCATTTCTTGCTATTTTTGTTTTCCTTTTTACGTTACAGAGACGAATTTTAAACTTCACTTTCTAACTTCAAGAAATGCGTGACGTGCACGAACGGAGAGATCAGTAACATTCATCAAGATTATTACTCGCACGGCTTCCAGAGAGAGAGAGAGAGAGAGAGAGAGGGAGGGAGGGAGGGAGGGAGGGAGAGACTGGTTTGAAAACCTTCGCTTTCTCTCAACTAGAAAATCTTTCTATATTGTCACTGTTTTGTTTACATTGTTTGGCCTCTGCCCCTTGCTTCAACTATATGTCACCCATATTTTATTCAACTACGAGAATTATTCCGCTTTACAAATTTGGCCTATCATGCACTCGGTGGGACCCGTGTGAAAATTAATACTAACTAACTTAGTGGCCATTGACGTAGGGTCCCTTAAATGTAAAATTTATTTCTGTTTTGCTATCGGAAAATAAGTTTCAATTTAATTTGTAAAATAAAATCTTTTACGGTGTATTTGTTAGTTATTCATATTATAATGATAAATAACATCGAAAAACATCTGACACTTTCTGTAAAGGAAAGCAAATGCGTTATATTATTATAATAAGGGTAACCACTTATAAAAGCCCAATAATCATTTCAGGTTAAAGGTTTATTATTGTCAGGCTTGAAAACGTGACGATCAGCATTGATGGTAGAAATTCCATATAATTTGATTATTTGAGAGAACGGCTAAAAATGAATATTATTTAATTAAAATTAATTATTGAGATGAGTAGTTTTTTAATAATTTATTTATTGCGGACTATTATCCTCATCTTTATTAGTTGTTGTTTCACGACGTTTCGGTCAACTATTCCTCTGGCCTTCTTCAGGTGGTAACCGCGACGGGATAGGAACTCCGAATCTCCTAACTGCATTCTCAGGAATTACTGCCACCCATAGTTGTTGTCGTCTCACCATCCTACCCAAAGCCGGCCATATTTAGTCCTAGTCAATATTTGACTTTTCATGGGTCATAGTTAGAAGAGGGGGGGGGGGAAAGTTTCACTTTCACACTGAGAAGTACTCTCACTTCACTCATAATCATCACAAACAAATTTAATAAAAGCTGATTCTTTTAGATTCATTCATACCAGGAGAATAGTCTTTCTATTAGTATTATTCTGAAGCATGATGGGATAAAAGAGCACATTCCATTAAAAAACTTGTAAAAATTGACATTGCGGCGATGGGACAAGGGTTCGAGGTTTAGGTGATTAAAATAAGATTTTTTTCAAAATAAAACATGTCCAATCTTGCTGCAATGGAAATTCAAGTATGATTCTGTTTGTTTCTTACGTGTTACTTATCCATTATCATTTCTTTTTTTCGAACTTAGAATTATTGATCTGATTCTTGAAAAAGCAATAAAAACTAAATTTTTTTTTCTCTGTATAACTCGAAAACTGTGCATGCAAAGAAAAACTAATATTCCTGAATTCTGATAGAGCTGGTATTCTAGCGTGTGTAATATATATATATATATATATATACATATATATATATATATATGCTAGCGTGTGTAATATATATATATATATATATATATATATATATATATATATATATATATATATATATAGAGAGAGAGAGAGAGAGAGAGAGAGAGAAAGAGAGAGAGAGAGAGAGGAAGAGCAAAATGACTCTTTACCCTTTTTGGACGTCTTTGTAGAAAGGACAGAGAATCGGTTCAGTGCAACTATATACAGAAAACCGACATTTACAGGTCTGTATATGAGTTGGGATTCTTTTGCCCCTACCAGGAGAAAAATCAGTCTGATCAATGCATCAAAAATCAAGCTTATATTTTTCACCACTAACACTGATCCCCACTTAGCCCCAATTGAAATGAATGACTATCGTCTCCATAGACGATAGCATAGCACTTCGAAATGTTTCTGGGTTTGTCCTTTACTTCTGACATGAAATGGAAAACTTAAATCAAATTTGTTGCCACGGCTTCTAGGAAAATGATTGCATCTACCGTTTTAGAATTTATATTACTGCAGACGCAATTACCTGCCTGTATACGAGATAAATATGTCCTAAAATGGAGTACTGTTGCCACATCTTAGGTGGTACTCATTCGAATAGGTGACATTCTTTTCTTCTTGCAATCTCTCTTACAGAAGAGACGTTGCTAGTCTATCTTTCCTCTGTCGTTATTTTCATGACAAGTGCTCGACCGAGCTTCAATCTATGCTTTCACTGTAAACAATTCACAGCAGGCACTCGGTTGTCTACAACCACAATCAATAGTTTCTTCCTTGTCTCTGCTTAACTCTAAACACAAATTCCACGAAAAAGTGTCTTTCCTAGAAATACCCGGCTGTGAAAATATTCCGCTGGTCAATTTTCCAACTGACTACAATATGGTCGTCTTCAAGTCCAATCGAAACAGGTTCTTGTTGAGCCGTCACCTTAAATGATCGAATTCTACTAGATTTCCAACCACCGATCACTACGCTATTGTCTTACTGGCCACTTTACGCGCATCATCGAGTCGACTTAAGCATACTATCTTGAAGACAATTAAATGTGATGATAGCAGCTATAGCATTTTTATACACCTTACCTGCGTGTAATGGCAGGACTTAGCACAGTTTTTGGGGGTCCATTTTATTAGCTTTTCGGCATACCAGGAATCAATGGCTTTTTTTATATGATCATGAATGAAACCTCTCTCACTGTTAAATGCCATATTTTCACCATAACTTGTCCCGGACTTCATGAAGTTGCAACGATGAGTCCAAGCCGCAGCCGCGTTTTCAAGTTCAGAACTCCATTTCTAAAGAGAAGGAGAGAAGTAAGGAAGTACAATGGTTGTCAAAATATAGACATACTAAATAAACTATAATACATGTCTTGTATTATTTGGAGTCTTCGGCATACTTTTCTCATCGTGAGTGTTATTCGCACAACGTTCCGATCGATGTAACCTCCGACCTTTTTCAAATGTATTTTGCCAAACACGGGAATCTTTCGGTCGAACTCAGGGATCCATGCAGAATTTCGAATAGAACCATTTATTTAATTCACGGTGGTCACATGCTCTCGTTCTGTCATCTATGACTGCATACAAGTTCTAAATACGAGAAATTCGCAAATGTAATTTAGTGTTGCCCGCACTGAGGATTGAAACTTCACCCTCAGCAGAGTGTCACTTAGTACAACTGAATTTTACCAAGTACCTTTTCCACTATACCACGGTGTTCTCACGATGAGAACGGTTGTTCAAATAATCCAAACAATTCGAATTATCAATCCTCATCTAAAACATTAAGAAACACAAATGAATGTCTGTTTGCGACGCAGATATACCAAAAAATGCACAGATAACAATACATATACATATACAACATGTCTATATTCTTTTACCTTATATTCTGTTCAGTTACCAAACTGGGAAAATGTACGGGTCTATTCAAAATTTAGACTCACTTTATAATGGAGTGAAAAGTGAAAATCGGAAGGAGTATTATAAATAGCGAGTTAATCAATGTTATTTATTTAGGACCCTATACCGGTACATTTAGATTATGTGAACTAGTATGAATTTCAACTGTGCTTCATTTAGTCCATGTTAGAACAAGCTGGCCTAAAACGAAAACAGACCGACTGTACTCGGCGAGTGAGGTGATAGGGTTCAGAGGTCAACTCCCTAGATATAACACGCTAGGAGTAGTGTTATATTTCGCTGGTAGCCGATTATCAAATGTATTTTAAGTCATTTCTAAAAAAAATCAATCTTTGTCATTTCTCGATTTATACATTCGTTGGCGATAATAAAATCACACAGCTTGTTATAAACATATTTTGTTTATTTGTAAATTTAACCTTTCTGTTTTCGAATAACAGATTTACAAGTCTAATGGTGTGCGTAACGGGGGTTGAAGAAGAGTGTGTTGCTATCATCCTCTCGTGTTATTGTCGCGACTCCGTCTCTCGCGACTTTCTTTCGGTCTCTCTGTATTTCTTTTTATTTGGCCCATATGACGTCAGCATTCAAACCAGCATTGTTTAAAAAATATGGTCTCTTACTGACCAGAGATTATGCGTCCTAGAATTTAACCCTTCTCTCACGTCATCGCTCGGACTTTGCATACAGATTTGTGACTGAGGTTTTGTTTGACGCCACTTCCCGGGAATCTGGATTATCCAACAGTAGGTGTTGATAATTACATAAAAAGTGATCACATGTTCGAGTATTGGAACAGAATTTTCAACGGAGTGCCCAGATCTAAATGAATCTCCTAGATACTGTCCGTTCATCGACTAATTTTATGAGCTAAGTAAGAAAAATCAGTAAGAAAGAATGAATAGTAGCATTTCTTTTATGGGGAATTAATCTTGATTTCTCCTATCAATACGAATCTTTTTTTTTATTACATTTTTACCCCAAACAAGGAACATTGCCACTTTGGTGTAGGGGGCTATTATCAGGGGAAACAACTACTGGGGTACTATGTAGGGATTTGGGCAGCAATATTTTGGTTCACGTTGCACTTGAACTTCTGCATGTCAGTACAGTTGGGGAAGCAGTGACCTGGAATGGAATTCCAAAGTCTAGCGGTTCTGGGGAAGAAACTACTGGAGTAGAAAGATCTTTTACATCTAGGGATCTCTACAGTGTGGGGTGGGATTTTGCAGCTTATCGGGTCTGTCGAGGGTGTTCACGTCGTGGGGGCACAAGTGCTTGCTCTCTCTTTCTCTCTTAAATAAAGCCTTTAAAACCGCCAACAAATCTCCTTGTATTTCCACACATGAGTTATTCATCTGCGTTTAACTGCTATTAGACGATGCAACAATGCTAATCAACGGCCACACATGTAGAAAGTGACGATGAGAAGAATGATGACCAAACCAAATGCGTATGTAAAACAAAAAGACTTCTATTAATTGATTGTTTTTCATCAGTTAACAACGATAACTCACGAGTGTACAAGCACACGTGAGTTGTAAAAACGCATGTGTGTCACATGTACTCTCATCGTTTAACGTTTGTTCGTTTGAATGTTTGTGTTATGTAATGTTACATCACAATATTCAATTGACATCTGTAATATTAATAGAAAACCAAGTACAGAAAAGTAAGCTTGTAACCTGATGAAACCCTTCCTGGTAACGCTAAATAAAAAAAAAACATGAGTTCTTGTTGTCAGTTGAGGTCTGGTGTTGTATGTGATACCGTCAAGTTGGGTAGAAGAAGGAATTCCAAACTAGTGATGGGACGATTCCAATTGTTTTTCGGATTCTGATACAGTTACCGATTCTGTTCTAAATTCATGATTTTGATACAATTACCGATTCCGATTTCTTTTTAAATTCTAAATATATTTTTTTATCATTTAATTTTCTGCTTACCGTTATATGTGCATATATTTTCGCAAGCATAAAATTACACTTGGGAAGCAATACATAAATTTTAATTTTAATAACCACATAAAATTAATACATATTCATTATTTGTCACAAGTACTAGAAAAGTAACATAAAGTTTCACACAAAAAGAAGCAAAAAATGAAAAAAAAAAAAAACCACACAAACAAAAAGCCGTTTATATATAAATACAGATCAGGCAGATGCAATTGATGTGTCTTCGAGTGTTTTGAGATATGTTTGGTATCATTATTCCTTCGGTAAATATCGAGCATCAATAATCGAAAAAAATGCGGCTAAAGAAGGAATAGTCCGATTTTGAATAAAGGTAGCACCATTATACAGTCTAACATCACAAGTGTGCTTGAAAAGTTTAATCACCGCAGAAGTAGAAAGGTCCTATGTATTAATCAACAGTAGTTTTTTTGGGGGGGCATACTTAATGAATGTTTTTGTTTCGAGCAAGCACAATTAAACTATGATATTTGACTTTTACGTTTTAAACTTTAATTAAAGCCATTATCTCCATATATAATAAAATGACTGCAAAATTCCCCTCAGGACCAAAGTGTCGTAAGTTTGCAACACCATATTCCCCATACAAATTCAATACATATAGGCTAATAGCCACTATCTTATGTAGCTTCCGAAAATCATTTTATACACATTCAGTTGTGATATTTAAATGCTACATTACATCCTACGAGCAAAACCATCACAATCGCAACATTTTTAGAAGAGAGAGATCCTACTTTTCTCTCTAATTATTTAGTTCTACCACTATTACCAGTTGTCACTGGTACGAATTTTACATATTCCACAATGTAACCTGTGATTACACTAACCGTATTTGACCCAATAGATACATACGAGGAATAGAGTAAATAATTTTATCTTCAATATGACGGGTAATGTACAACACATGTTTAAAATAATTTTACTTACTGTAAGACGGGTAATGTAGATACATATATGAAACAATTTAATGTACTCTCGACAGGTATAGTACAACATAGATAAACTAATTTCTCTTCCTGCCAAGGCCACCATAATTTTAAGAAAAATAGTCATTATTAGAAGATGGATCATTAGGATTTCTAAATAAACACATAAATACATTGTCTTGGCTACTGATTATGTAACCTTTGCTTCACCTAAAATTCGTCATTACCGTGTTTCTTTTCCTACCACAACCACCACCTACACTATAATTTTAAGTGAAATTATATCATTTCTGGAAGATGGCTCAGCGGGTTTCCAAATTAATACATAAATACATTGACCCGGTTAGTGATTAAGCAGCTCTTGCTTCATCATAAATTTCAACATGTTTTATTTTCCTTCCACACCACGAACATCATAATTTTTTAGCAGAATGCTGTTATTATGACCCAGCAGATTTTCCAAATAAATACACAAATTGTCACGATTTGTGATTAGGCAACTCTTGCTTCATAATAAAATTCAATATTACTGTTTCTCCCTTCACCCAATTACTTTCACTATGATTTAAGAGAAATGAAAGATGATTCAGCAGGTTTTCGAAAATAATACATAAATACATTGACACGATTAGAGATTAGGTAACCCTTGCTTCAACATGAATTTCAATAATGCCGTGTTTCTTTCCTCCTTCCTCACAACGAACGCTATAATTTTAAGAGAAATAATGTCATTTCCGAAAGATGATTTAGCAAAGTTTCAATATTAATGCTTGAATAAATTGTCACAGCGCTTAGACAACACTTGCTTCACAAAAAAACCCCCAACATTACTGGGTTTCTTTCCTTTCCCCACCATCGGCACTATAATTTTAAGAAAAGTTATGTCAGTTTTGGAAGATATCTCAGTAGGATTTTGAAATTAATACATAAATACATTGGTACGGTTATTTATTAGGCAACCCTTGCTTCTCTATAAAATTCTACATTACTGTGTTCCATTCTCTTTCCCTGACACCAAGATTTTTAGTAAAAAGATTTAATTTTTGGAAGATTTCTCACTCGGTTTTACAAATAAGTGCATGAATACATTGATAAGCTTAGTGATTAGGCAATTCTTGCTTCATTATAAAATTCCACATTACTGTGTTTTTCCCTCTCGAATCCCGACACTATCATTTTTAGTGTAATGATATCTTTTCTTGAATAGAACTCAGCAGGGTTTCCAAATAATTACATAAATGCATTGACACGGATAGTGATCAGATATTCCTTGCTTCACTATAGAATTTCAAGATTACTGTAGTTCTTCCATCCCCACCATTAACAACATATTAGCAAGATAAATTATGTCATTTCTAGGATATGATTCTGTAGGTATTCTAGATTTTTGGAATATGACATTGTGAGAAGTTTGCTTTGGGACCCCAAAACAGATATTACTCTCTCCAGCCACACTCCAGAAAAGAAAGCACCTCCCTGATAATATTGTTTCGGAGATGGGTATATTTGCCGATGACACCACTCTCTATAACAGATATGAGGGGAAAACTAATGAACACATATCCAAGAAAATGGCAGAAACACTAGAGGATGACCTCCAATCCGTAGTGGAATGGGGACAAAAATGGTTGGTCTCATTCAATGCTGCTAAGACTAAGCTTGTTTCCTTCAATAACTACAAGAAACCTTCTCTACCACCAATAGCAATGGCCAAGAACACATTGCCTGAAAGTACTTCTTTTAAACTCCTCGGCCTAACGTTTACAGGGAATATGAACTGGAATAGATACATTGAGAGCATTGCCAAGGCTGCTGCAAGGAAGGTTGGCTCCCTCTACCGTGCTAGAAAACTACTTACGCCTGCCAGTATCCTATACCTCTATAAGGCAACCATTCGCCCATGTATGGAGTATTGTTGTCACATCTGGGCTGGTGCATCTGCTGCTTGTCTCTCGCTTCTGGACAGGGTTCAAAAAAGAGTCGCCAACCTGATAGGTCCTGAACTGTCATCTAGGCTTCAACCTCTGTCCCATCGACGAGATGTTGCATCCCTCTGCCTGTTCTACAAATACTTTAATGGTGAATGCTCTGACGAACTGCAAACACTTGTACCTCCCCGACGTAACTACCCCCGACAAACCCGACAAGCTACTAAGTCTCATCCCTTTACAGTGGAGATCCCTAGGTGCAAGAAAGCCTTTTACTCCAATAGTTTCTTCCCCAGAACTGCGGGTCTTTGGAACTCCTTTCCGGGATTCTGCTTTCCCAACTGCAATGATATGCAGAAGTTCAAGTGTAATGTTAACAAACATCTTTCTACTCATCTCCCTTCATAATGACCCGCTAATTAATTCCCTAATAGTAGCCCCCTGCTTCAAAGTGGCACTGTGCCTTGTTTGGGGTGAAAATTGAATTAAAAAAAAAAAAAAAAGTACTTTTAAAAGAAAGAAACATCATGCTTCTTTCTACTCACGGATATCAAATTCCACCCTCACTCTCTTTAAATATATGTGAATAAAATAATTTTGAGATCGTAAACTGCTTTAGCCATTTGCATGACTGACTCCATCTCCCCCTTTTAAAAATATATATGAAATAAAATAATTTGAAACCGTAGACTGTTTCCACCATTTCCGAGACTTACTTCATATACCCTTACCCCGTCTTTCTTAAAAATTTATATAAAATAAAGTAATTTTGAGATTGTAAACTGCTTCAGTCATTTACGAGACTGACTCCATATTCTTCCTCCCCACTCTTACAAATATCTATGAATGTCATTTCCGGTAAAATACCTCATCATTTTTCAATTTATGCTAACATAAATTGAGTTCTTCTTTTTAAAACATAGCAACTGTTTTGTGTTCTTCTTAGCGATACATATTTTCATTCGTAATTATTCTTCTACCCTATCGTTTTTTTTTTGTGATTCTTGGATATTTTATTATTTGACACACGAAAATTACGTAGGCACCCTTTTTTTTTTTACTTGAAAACCAGTATTTCTTTCGGTATTATATTATAGAAGCACTTAAAACAAAGTTCTGCTGGAAGCAATAATAAACGCCATTAAAGAGAGATGACGTAATTTCCGGTAATAGGAGTCATCATTTTTTTAAATCATCATGAAATACATTAAATTCTTTTAAAATTATGCAATGATTACATTGGAAATCCGGGAAAAAGGTACCCCTCCTTACTGAAACATGCCAAGTTAACTCACACGCAATATATCTTTTTGGCCAATTTTTACATATTTTTCATGCTAGACTTTAGCTTTTCCAACGACACCAATATCATGGTATGTTGCATATTTCTTAGATGAAAATTCCGTGATTTTTTTTCAGAAAAATCGTAATAAAATAGACGGAGTTTGGAAGTAAATCTCTTAAATATATAAATATATATGAAATGCGTCGGTTTGAAACATTGTAGTCCATTCTTTTATTTTCATTATACATTACAGGCGGACGTTAGCAACTGCTTCATAATAAACCACACAACTCTGCTTTTATTTGACACGTTATGTGAAAGCACAAATGAATCACAGCACATAATGATATCCCCATATTAAGAATGGGTTTATAGATAGTAACGTTGATACTTCGGCACGTTACATTCATTTTGCTCACGGGCGCCAGAGCCCGATATTTTGCTGGACCAGCAGTGACTCCCACTAACAACCGTAGCTTAATTGTTATCTTGGTTTGTTTTGTTTTTTTATTTTTTGTTTGTTTGTTTTTTGAGAGGTGGAGTGGGGATCATACTTCCACTAGGCAAAGCCGATACACGGACCATGCTAGTATTAAAATAATTTAAAAAATCAACAATAGATTTTCTTCAATGCAATGCACGATACAGTGTATTGTGGATTATGTCATTGCAAGGATGTTGTTGAAGCATAGGTAACAGTTCAGGACCTTGGCAATCTCTTTGGAACTCTGTCAAGGTGTGGGAGACTGGTAGCAGATATACCAGCCCGAATATGAAAACAATATTCCATACATGGACGAATGGTGACCTTGTAGATTTTAAGGCGTAAGCAACTCTAACACGGTAGAGAGAGAGAGAGAGAGAGAGAGAGAGAGAGAGAGAGAGAGAGAGAGAGAACCGTTTTCGCAGCAGCCTTGGCAATGCTCTCGATGTATCTGTTCCAACTTATGTTCCCTGTCAACGTTAAACCGATGAGTTTGAACGAAATATTTTCAGGTAGTTTATAGTTAGCCATAGCTATTGAGTTGAGAAGGTTTCTTTTAAATATTAAGAGAAACGAACTTAGGCTTGGCAGCATTGAATCTTGCCATCCATTTCTTGACCCCATTCCACTACAGACTGGAGGTCTTCCTCTAGGGTTTCCGCGATTACCTTGGATACGTGTGCATTCGTTTTCCCCTCGTGCCTGTTATAGAGCCTGGTGTCATCAGCAAATATACCCAACTCAAAGACTATTTTACCATGGAGGTCATGAATATCAGGAATAATAAAAGGTCCAAAGATCAACCCCTGAAGTACACCCGCATTTATATTATATTGTTAAGATGTACGATCATCGAGGACAACCTGGATTCTTCTTTTATTTATGACGGATTCAATTATGTTAAGTATTCGTACAGTAATAGCATAGGATTTGATTTTCATGAGAAGACCATTGTGCTATACCTCGTCAAAAGACTTAACTATATCTCGGGTTACTGCCAATACATTCCACTGCTTTATCCAGTGCATAGAAAATACATTCAGAGATTACAGTTAGAGTATCTGCAATTGAAAGGACTTGCCTAAATCCATATTGATGGCCAGACAGAAATTCAGCGACTGTAAGGTGGTGGACTAGAACTTGATTAATTATAAACTGAAATATTTTAGCAAAAAGAGGGAGGAGGCTAGTAGGGCGATAATTTAATGGGTCAGTACTTTTACCAGAATTTTTGTGAACTGGTACCACAGAAGTCGTTTTCCAGCAATTAAGAAAGCATCATTCGTACAGGCATTTTTTGAAGTGTTTGGAGAGAATTGAAGTAACTTCTGAAAGTTTAAAGAGTCAGTCCGCAGTGCGGACAACGCTAAATACTGAACTGCGAATTACTTAGACACGTCATTATTGCGAGAACGAGAGCATACTACCCTGTGGATTATATATAAGGTACCGTTCGAAATTTCGTGCAGATTTCCGAATTTGACAGATAGGTGCCCGTGTTCGATAGAATATTCCGGAAAAACGTCGGAGGTTTCATCGACGAAAACGTAGTTAAAATAACTCACGCGAACAATAGTTCTAATAAGCCAAATAATACGAATTCAGCTTTATCCTTCTTAGAAATAAAATACCTAAACCGTTAAAAAGTTATTTTTCTTAAAATCATGCATAAAAGAATTATAACAGATTTCTGCCTTGCAATAATAGAAAGATTTAAAATCAGCATCGTCAAATTTATAAAAAAAACAACTTTTAAAAAATATCTATATACACTATTTTTATATATCTTTTCAAAAATATCTATATGCAGTATATTTCGCTTAAATTCAACAAAAAGTTTGAATAATTGCTTTTGTTTTGTTCAAGTAAAAGTGTCCGCAGGGGGTAGGGCTCGGTCATCATTTCAAAACTGAAAATTTCGAAAGAATATAAAATTGACAAATTCACAGACAAATAAAACAAACTCTACAGATAGAAAGCAAGTATATAAATTCTCATTATTAGAAAAAAACTTATTACACTTTATGGTGCGTGTATTGTTAGTTTAAATAATAGTTTACCAGTTTCCGCATGTTAGCAGCCCCCTCCTTTCTTCTTAAATCATTGTGGTAATCCACAATAAATTTCTTCTCTTTTGGAGACAGAGACCGGTCCGTTGCTTGAATAAATTCTACAGCGCATGACACCAGACACAAGCAAAAAATCTGTCTAAAACCCTTGAGATTCTGAAATAGAAAAAAACAATAAAAAAGTCTAAATTTTTAATTTATTTTCTGTAGATGTGATGAAAAGATAAAAACTTTTCTTAGATAGGATTCAAAAAAGAATTTCCAATATAATATGCGCCGCTCTATCAACAAAGCTCCAACCCCTGTCCCATCACCGCAATGTATCCTTTCGGTTGTCGGTTTTATAAGTACATTAATTTAATGCATTCTGAAGAACTCATAGCAAAAATAGACTCATGCAAATACTCTGACAACTAAGCAGCAAAAGCTCACCCAATTCATTGTATAGATTTCTACTCTAATAGTTTCTTTTCGTCGAAATGATAGACGTTTGAATTTCTTCATTGTTACTCGATTCTTGGACTGCACTAATATGCAGAAATCTACATGTAATGTGAACAGACATCTCGCTGCTCACTTACTTTGATAGTGTCCGTGCAGACATCGTTCCAAATAGTAGTCTCTTACGTCTAAGTGGTAACAGGCCTTGTTTGGCGTGAATGCGAGTAAGATAAAATGTCTCTCTCTCTCTCTCTCTCTCTCTTATATATATTTATATATATATATATATATATATATATAACTTTGACCCCTATCATGACCCCTTAAAATTGATTGTTTTGGGCTCAACTCAAGTTATTCAGTTAGATCCATGTCCAAGGAACCTATATCTAAAATTTCAAGTGTTTAGACCCAAAATTGTTGGAGGAGTTTGGTAGCGTTCTCAAAAGTCAAATCGTTGAATTTTAACCCCTTAACAGACAATTTTCTGGCCGAATACGGATTACAAAGATTTTCCCAAATCTCAGTACCCTATATATCAAATTTCGAGTCTGCAGACTGAAAAATGATGGAGTTATTGCATAGGAAAATGTACACACACAGATACACAGACACACGCAGACACGTTCACTTTTATAGATATACTAGCATGGGTGCCCGGCGTTGTCCGTGTGTTTGGAGGTGTATGCTGAGCAAAAAAAAAAAAAAAGCGCTCAATTTTTATTAACTTTAACCCCATTTATGACTCCTTAAAATTTATTGTTTGGTGCTCAAATAAAGTTATTAAGTTAGATCCATGCCCAAGGAACCTATATCTAAAATTACAAGTGTTAAGACCCAAAATTATCGGAGGAGTTTGGTAGAGTTCTTAAAGATCAAATCGTTGAACTTTGACTCCTTAATAGCCAAATATCTGCCCGAAAACCGATCACATAAATTTTCCCAAATCTCAGTACCCTATATATAAAATTTCGAGTCTGTAGATTAAAAATTGTCAGAGTTATTGCGTAAGGAAATGTACACAGACACACAGACAGACAGACAGACAGGCCCGCAGACACACAGACACATTCACTTTTATAGATATACTAGCATGGGTGCCCGGCTTTGCCTGGGTATTTGGAGGTGTATGTTGAGCAAAAAAAAGGGGGGGTTCAATTTTTTAAACTTTTACCCTTATTATGACCCTTAAAATTGATTGTTTTGGGCTCAAATCAAGTTATTCAGTTAGATCCAGTTTCAAGGAACCTATATCTAAAATTACAAGTGTTTAGACCCAAAATTGTCGGAGGAGTTTATAGAGTTCTCAAAGGTCAAATCGTTGAACTTTGACTCTTTAATAGCCAAATTTCTGGCCGAAAACGAATTACACCGATTTTCCCAAATCTCAGTACCCTATATATCAAATTGTAAGTCTGTAGACTGAAAATTGACAAAGTTATTGCATAGGGAAATGTACACACACATACACGTTCACTTTTATAGATATACTAGCATTTCAGCCCGGCGTTGCCTTGGTGTTTGGATGTGTATGTTGCGCAAAAAATAGTGGTAGTAGGAAGGCAGGCTCGAACCCGTACCGCGAAGAACGAAAAGAACGGGGAAAAATCCTGACGTCTTTGTCGTTACGACCACCGCCAAACCTGAAGTGACTTACGTTTACATTAAGGCTGGACAATCGAAAGGAGAGGATATCTTTCAAAAATATCGGCAAAAAAAGCGACCCCCCCTGTAGGAAAGTGCCTAGTTGCAGGTGAAGATATAATGTTTTTAGCCAATTTTTCGACATTTGTCGCATGAACAGTCGAACTTCACAACGATACTGATCTTGTAAAAATCCGTCGCCTCTTTCGAAAGTTTTAGGCAGATATGCAAACATGGATACATACATACATTTATATATTAGTAACTAAAGATTTTCGACCCAAACCGATGAAAAAGCTTGCCCTATCTCTGAATACCCTTTATGTAAAATTTCAAATGTTTACACCAGAAATTGTCTGAGTAATTTGGTAGAAACCACAGAGGTCAAATATTTTTTAACTTTAACCCTTATTATGCCTCCTTAACATTTATTGTTTTGGGCTCAAATCAAGTCATTGTTAGATCCATGACCAAGGAACCTATACCTTAAATTCCAAGTGTTTAGACCCAAAATTGGCGGAGGAGTTTGGAAGAGTTCTCAAAGGTCAAATCGTGTAACTTTGACTCTTTAACAGCCAAATTTCTGGCCAAAAACCGATTACATAGATTTTCCCAAATCTCAGTACCCTGTATTTCAAATTTCGAATCAGAGTTATTGCGTAGAGAAATGTACACACACAGACACACAGACAAACACACAGACACACAGACACGTTCTCTTTTATAGATATACTAGCATGGGTGCCCGGCGTTGCCCGGATATTTGGATGTGTATGTTGAGCAAAAAAGGGGGGGTCAATTTTTTTAACTTTGACCTCTATTATGACCCCTTAAAATTGATTGTTTTGGGCTCAACTCAAGTTATTCAGTTAGATCCATGTCCAAGCACCCTATATCTAAAATTACAAGTGTTTAAACACCAAATTGTCGGAGGAGTTTGGTAGAGTTCTCAAAGGTCAAATTATTGAACGTTGACCTCTTAATCGCCAAATCACATCGATTTTCCCAAATCTCAGTACTCTATATATCACATTTCGAGTCTGTAGACTTAAAATTGACAGAGTTATTGCGTAGGGAAATGTACAAACACAGACAGACACACAGATACACAGACAGACAGATACACAGATACGTTCACTTTTATACATATAGATATATAGATAGATGGATTAAATAAAAATAGATACGTATACATAAATATATCTGGAAACAATTTTATGTTTAATATTAATTTTTACGCAAATATTATGCAAGTATAAATCAAGTAGAATATCTGCATGAATATAATTACACGTAATATTTAACTAAACATGATCATCCCATAAGAAAACCGAAAAAAACTAATAGGGAATTGATTAGAATGAATGTTTAAAAGAATATGCAAATTAGCTAGATCTTTGGTTAATGAATGCAATCCGACAACCCATATATAAGAAAATTGTATTTTCTTTTTAAATAAATAAAAAAGAGGGTTTTTATTATAAATATCAATACACACAAAACGAATTTATAGAAGTATAGATAGATATATCGTAGACAACGTGGATACCCCCACACCAATTTCAAAAATAAAAGAACGGATAAAAACATGTAAATGTAATCGCCCCTAAAAAAAGAAGTGCATGATACCCTGTCATGATACCCAGAATGGATACTAAGAAGACGCTATTCTCCAGATATTGAGCACTTTTTGTTGCTCGTGCGATGGATGACACCCCCACCAAAAAATAACAAATAAAATAAAATTATAATGAATGAATCAAAACAACGGAGCGACCGAAAAAAAAAAAAGAAAATAGCCGTATAGGCAGACTCCAAACTGAAACGAGAATAAAAGGAAAAGTTAATTTGTAAACGACTTTGCCCAGTGTAGATATAACAACGTTTATAAACGTTAACACGTTTGAAATGGAATTACTTTTATTGGCTTTTTTTGTTTTTGTAAAGACACTTTCTTCACTGGCTTTTTTTTTTTTCGTAAATAAAAGAAATTTTCGTCATGTTTCCTTTTTTCTTTTTTTTTTTTTTTGAGGGTGTGTGTAAATTCCCGGAACGCTCAAAGATTCTTCATAAAAATAATAAAAAATAAACAAATGCGATATTTTCGTTTATTCGCAAGTGTTTTATCTATTTATTTATTTACTTTTGAATATTTAAAAATAAAGCAAAACATCTTTCTGTTTACACACTATAACCTTATTGCGATTATCAAATTATTTTATGTTGGGAAGAGTTTCTGTTTATCCTTCGAACTTCGGAACATAAAAAAAAATCATCAATGGAAATAAGTCTACCCGTTTCTAAAAAAAAATGATATCGAAAATAATAATTCCAAATAAATTAAATTAAATATATTATCAATATAATTGTTATTTAAAGTTGATGAAATAATAAACTTAAATAGAAGACTTAAAACAACTCTCTCGCTAGAAACTTAAACTAGCATACAGCTATTTAATAAAATCGATTTTCCTTAATATAATATGCAAATGAAATGACCGCTTAATCGTATATTTTGAAGGAACCATACTATGTATAGAAATAAGTGAAACATTGAAGTAATGGACATTTTGTATATATTAATAAAATTGTGGACAAACAAACAAACAGACAGGAATACGGATTTATATAAAAAGATATATATGTGGCATATTTAATGAAATGCGCCATATATATATATATATATATATATATATATATATATATATATTTAAATAATGGAATATTTCATTGAATGAAATAGACGTTTTTGTCTATTAATTCTACTTTCGACCCTTTTCAACTTCCTAATAACAGTCTTCACTTCTGACGGGAACTGGCTGATATAATCACTATATCATAAGTCCGAACACTTTCCAATCCTCAGGAATAAATTATTCTAAATTGTTTTGAACAATTTATAAAGTTTTTTTTTTTTTTTTTACATAACACTCTTGCTTTATATTTTCGTTATGTGGATTATACGGTTGCGGCTTTTCCTTTTCAGGGCATGGCTTTAGAATTCTTTAAACGTCTTAATTCCTTACATCACGCTTTGTCTTTTACTATGGAAATAGAAAATGATAACTCTCTTCCGTTCCGCGACGTGTTAATTGAAATTTCCAGAGGGCGTTTTCTTACCTCTATTTATAGAAAACCTACCATCATTGACAAATTGCCTTCCAATTGCTTATCATCATTTTCAGTTCAGTAACTGTTATTTTTGGCATATTTGCTGTTTTCATAATAGCATAAATACCAGCATCAATGGATCGTTTATCAGCTTTATCGACAAAAAACATCTAATATTGAATACTTTTTCTGAATCTAGGATCACAATGATTCAATCGATTTCTAATGTACATGTATGGCTTTAATTTGCCATATGGACGTTCATTTGAGAACATTCCAAATCTGCCTCTTGTAAACAAATCAGCGAAACAGAACAATTCAAATAATGGGTCATTGTCAGTGAGCAATATTCCTTCAACTCTTTTTTGCCTGAAAATCGTCAAATCCTTTTCAGGTGGCAACATTGGTTGCATTTCTATCAGCGTGTGATGCTCGGATGAAATCTGAGCTCCAGTCTGTAGACTTTTAGGCTGATGACACTACTATCTATGGTAGCACATCTAAGACCTTAAACGACCAAGTTCTCTTCGGTTCTCTTTCCGCTGATCTTGAGCACGTGGTATAATGGGGAAAAGAGTGACTGGTTACTTTTAATGCATCTAAAACCAAACTTCTATCTTTACATCATCAACGTTCTGATCCCCATCAGACATCAGTTGAATGGCTCTCGTCTTGGGGAGGCCTCAGGTTTTGACAAGCTTCTGTGCTTGACCTTCACTCCTGATCTTAAATGGAACATGTACATCAAATCTGTTGCGAAGGCCTCTGGAAAAATGGTGGGATCCTTCTATGGATCCAGCAGATATCTCACTGCTGATGCAATTCTCTATCTATATTAGAGCCAGGTACGTCCAAGGATGGAGTACTGTTGCCACATCTGGGCAGGAGCTGCTAGAAAGGATTGTCCTGCCTTGATAGAGTTCAAAATAGACTTCGTAGCCTCGTAGGAGATGTCCTTTTCTCTTCCCTGCTACCTCTATCTCACAGAAGAGATGTTGCGAGTTTGTCTCTGCTTTATCGTTATTTTCATGGCAACTGCTCGACTGAGCTTCAATCTATGGTCCCCCCTCGCAAAACTTTCACAAGACACACTCGTCTAGCTGAAAACACTACCAATAATTCCCCCCACTCTTTATCTGTGCCTAAACCTAAACGTAGATTCCATGAACAAAGCTTCTTACTTAGAACTGCACCCCTGTGGAATTGCCTTCCGTTTTCCTGCTTTCCATCTGACTACAAAATGGTTGTCTTCAAGTCCAACGTAAACAAGTTCTTGATGAGCTGTTCCACTTAAGTTAACAAATTTACCGAATTTCGATTACTAACGATTACTATATTGTCCAATTGACTACTGTACACTCTTAACTCTTATCCACGAGTGGTCTCTGGCCTTGATAAGTGGTTATGTAAAAAAAAAAATTATCCATTTTCAGACTATCATTTCGCCCAATGCATGTGACAATTTCATCCAAGTTGGCATTTCGATCAATTTTTATGTCATTGTATAAAATATTGTTGGTTTCCAACCAATCCAAAGCTTTCAGAACTTTGTCCATATTAACCAATGAGCGCCAAATAATTCTTTTTTTGTTTGGCAATGTATCTACTATAATTTCAACCAATTTATGATAATTGTTTGGCAATGTAGCCATAGCATGGTTAATAGTTGTTTCCATCGGCATTGGCAAATGACTAGCTATTCCTCTGATAGCTGGGATCAACTGGCTTTGCAGTCCTTTAAAATTATATGGCACCAATTTCATTATATTCATGAAGAATTTGGCTCTTTGAATAAGAAGCCTTTCATACATATTAAAAATGACGATTTCAGGTGGGATGTTATCAACTTGAAGACCATTAATCGATGCTAAATTTGGCACTTTTCTGTATGTTATCATATCTAATCCAAATTTTTTGCATACAATACATGGCAATATGTCATTTTCTTTAATAATTTCAATTACTGTTTGAGATTTTATTTTATCTCAGTTGTCCCATTCATGCAATTCTGAATCTTTTTTGCGCATCTTGCAAATTTCATAATGATTTATTGTGAAATCATACATTGACTTTTGAAATTTTTAAAACAAATTAGCATATTTTGTTGTGACATAAACCTCAGTATGCAATTCATTTTCATTGATACCCAGTTCAGTGTAAAGGTGGGAAATAGTAGCATCCCTGTTAACTTGGTAAATTAATTGAACATACATTGTGACCTTCAAGTATAACGATGTCATATAGTTGAGTCATGTTCCAATTGACAATAATCTATAGACTTGTCTGATCACTGTTCTCAGGTGTTGCGAGTGTGGTGACAAGAGTTTCAGCAGAGCCAGCTTGTACGTGCAATCACTTTGGCCACAGCAATAAATTCTTTCAGACCTTTGCAACTTTGGAAACTATCCATTTTTTTCTTCATTTGAGCAATTGTCAAATCCGGACTCAAATCATATAAATTGTCATGCAATCCTTTAGCATATTCCAATTTCTGAATTGAGTCTGGACAGCCATCTTCGATTCTACACAAACGAGTCATTGGTATTCTGTAGTCATTTTCATTGTTTTCATTTATGGAAACTTCAAATGTGGCCAATTCACTGCAATCACAGTCTTGGCAATGTATACATTTAAAATTGCGTATTGATAACTGAGCCAATGGCACATATTCATATTCGCTTTTGTCGCAAAGAAAATGTTCATTGGTGAAGCAGTGGGACAAATTATCGCCCCAATAAGTCTGCAGACCGTAATTGTTGGATTTTTCTACATAGGAGTGGATGCATCTGAAGTACTTCTTCAATTGGTTGATCATGAAGTTTCTCATGCCAACTCCTTCAATATATTTCTTGTTGACACTGCTAAATGCACTTTTACTAGCCAATCTACGTTGCTGTTGGTCTGTTATATTTTCTCTGACAAATTTTTTGTATGACAGAATCAATTTTCGCATTAAAATCATTTTTTTTTTTTGCATTAATTCGTCATAAAATCTTCGTCTTTTTTTCATTTGTCTCATTTTTTTAAACAGAAAGTGTCGATGCAAAATCGAATCTTTGCTTGATATTTCGAGTTTGCAAGTAAATTTATATGCTTTTTTTTATATTTGTTATAATATGATTTTTGCACAAATTTTTTCTTTATTTTTTTATAATATTGGGCCATTTTAGTATTATGTTTTTCTCTATTTTTATCAAAATATTTTTATTTGACTCTTTTTTTAAATATCATTTCCCTCTTTGAATTAATTTTATAATTTTGAACTCTTTGTTTTATTTTATCTTTATTTTTTTCTATAATATTCAGCTTTTCACATTTTTGTCATATACTTTTATTCCTATCATTTGCATTGGCTAATACCATTTTATTTTGCTTATCAATGGTTCCTGGGTTAATTTCGACTCCACCAATGATCGAAAGCATCTGAATAATAGATCTGTTTTTATGCATAATGTAGCATTTATTGTGATAACGAGGGTTGAATTTGAAATCGATTATGCAATTTTTAATAGTGAAATGTGTTTTGTATTGCATAAAAGACATATTGCAATTAAATTTTATCCTGTTAACAGTGAAAATAAATAGTACAAAATATAATCACATATTGCACTATTATAATTATGAACATAAATAAAGGTTTAATGACTTTCCAATGCAATATAGTTGGCAAGAATATGTCAATTATGTGCAAATTGAACAAGAAACAAGCCAGAAAATTAATAAAAATGATCAAAAGAGTGGTGGGGTGGCAAGCCTTGCACAGTCTCTTGGCCAGCTTGAGTTCCCTTTTCCTGGTGACTCTATCGCAAGCCCACTGTCCTGAGTCTGTCCTCACTCCTCTTCCTCTCCAAAAGTTTTTTCTTGACTTGTTTTTTCTTTCACTTGCTTTCTCTTTGCGCGTATCTTCTTTCTATCAATCTTTTAGTTTGATCCGATCCTTCTTTCTTTACCATTAACATCTTCCTGTTTTCTCCCCCGCCTCTCTCTCTCTCTCTCTCAGTAACAATCTGGCTTTCTAATTGTCACTTTGTGGTCGCATATCTCGGTGGATCTGAATTGAGCAATATAGTAAAACATAAACTAATTGAATAAAGTTCAAAAATCTGTAGAGAGAAGTAAGAAGCAGTTAGGATACAGTTGAGAGGAAGAGGAATAGGTGAGGGACGTGGAAAATAGGGGTAATAAAATTTTACGATACATGTTTTTATTAAATTGTTAGGTGAAAGTACCCGTGCTTTTTTTTAAATAGTATTTTCAAGTTTAATTAAAGTTTTACGATACCTGTTTTTATTAAATTGTTAGGTGAAAGTAAAGAATATGTACACAACAACCTCCCGTCCCCATGTTAAGAATGACTTTCTAAATAATTTCATTATTTCAGCACGCCTCAATAAGTACATGAGTATCTTTTATTTTCTTGAATTAAATAAAAACTACTCGACGAGAACACTATTGTTTTTGTTTTAATAATTATCTTTTCAAAAATAAAAAAATAAAAATTTCAATTGTCCAAAACATGTTTTTTCACAAAGTTTATTGGCATTTTTTTTTAATTACGCAGATATTGTAAAACTTTAATTAAACTTGAAAATAATATTTAAAAATAGCGCGGATTCTATTTTGACTTTCACCAATTTTTCTGTTAATAATTACATAAACTCCAGCAACACCCCCAAAAAAAACAAAAACAAAAACAAAACAGATAACAAAAATTATGCGCAAAGTTCAAGCCAAAATAAATATATAAAAAAAACTAGGTCACACACGCAAAAATTCTTTCCTTGTAAAAATAATAGCGGCTCCCTCAGTCGAACTACGTACGACATCGGAGCCGATGCGTATTTCGCTAGAGGGATAGCATTCGTGTACGTCCGCCCAAGTTAAATCTAAGTAACTTTAAAATCACGGAATTTGGCAATGATTAAACTTCTGTAGAATTTGACCCGCTATTTTCGCGAACTTACCCGAGTGTGCTCGGCAGTTGACGGAAATAACCGGTAAAGGTCGATCGCAATGTTAGGGGAACGCTAACTATTGCGCTGTTGGGCTTAGCGAAAAAGGATCGTAGCAGACATATTTTATGGAATAAATAGTTTTTCTAAAACTTTTCTTTTGGTTGGTTTTTATAATTTATAGAAATTTTTCTTAAAAACAAACAAACAATAAAAACAAAGAAAAACAAAAATCGCCCCCCCCCAAAGTTTTGTACAATTTTGCTTTCAGTTGCTTTTTGATATTTATTTAGAAAAAAAAAAACTCAAAAGAACCCTCTAAAAAGAAGAGATCTTCCAGTGAACTTCTTTCTGTTTTTGTATATTAAAAAAAAATGTACACACACACACACACACACACACACACACACACACACACACACACACACATATTTATAAAAACGTTTGGGGAATTTATTAAGTAGGTTTAATTCCACAGTGTGAATGGCGCCAGCCAAGAGTATTCTAGAGATCGTTTAGAAAGACCCTGCCCTATACCTCCTCTTATTTATTCAATACACTTACGGTAGATTCATGCTTTATTTAATGTGTAGGAAACAGATTCGCGAGCAGACGTCTTTTGGGGAAAATATTGGTTTTCTAAAATTTTTCTTTCGGTTGGTTTTATTATTTATTGCAAAGTTCTTAACAAAACTCCGAAGACTCCCCCCCCCCAAAGTTTTTTAAAACTTTTCTAGTCGTTTTTGATATTTAATTAAACCTTTTGTAAGGAAAAAAAAAGAAAAACTTTCGAAAACCAACTCCAAAGTTAAGGGACTTCTTTTTTAAAAAAGAGAAAAAAAAGCAAAAAATGTTTTCCTGACAAATTGCAATGAAAAAATATAATTTTGCGACGGCTTTGAATATCAGATTCATTGTCAGCGACCCCGAAAACGTTTAAATAACCAAATTGTACTCTGTTGTAGATAAAGTAAACATTTATCAATGTTTTTTTTTATTTTATTTACGCAAAATTAGTATAACCTATTATGTTTTTATTTTGTAAATTGTATAATGTGTGTGCGTGTGCGTGTGTGTTAATTTCGGTAGGTAGGGGGAAGGAAACGATAGAAAAGTGAAAAAAATAATAAATAAATGAATAAATAAATATCAGTACGAATAACGACCCCTCTTCATTCTCTGACAAATCTAAGATAGATTCAACTCCTACCTTCCTCACACACAAGATAGCAGCGTGGCACCAACTACTCTTCGCACATAACATCTTTAACACCTTGCCTTTTTTCTTCACTCACCTCTCTCTCTCTTTCTCTCCCTCTTTTTCTCTCTCCCTCTTCCTCTCTCTCTTTAATTCTAGTAAGTAGTCAGTCTGACGCTGTTAGAAATAAAGAGTAGTAGTAACAGTTACAACGCACAGTTATTAAATGTTGTGATAGTATGAATAGTTACCCGGTTGGAAAACTCTTAAGGAACGATTTTGTAAAAAAGATTTTTTTTTATCGATATTATATCACATTATATCAAATAATATCTGAAATGAAACAGAAGAACATGGAGATTATTATTATCACTATTCCAAAGGAATTCATTAAATGTTTCGCGAGGAAATTAAAAAATTGTTTTTTCAAGCAGTACCTTCATTACCTTCATTACTCAATGTCTGCAAGTAACATTTTGTTTCGTCGAGCAGTTACCTGCTCGACTAATAAATTCAAATGTTAGTGTGATGCTGTTTACGTCGGGCGAACCAGTAGGTGTATCAGAATTTTTGTAGGAATTTTTGACACCCCTAACACGAAACTGCGAATAACATATTAAAAAAAAAACTCGTAATTTCTCTTTTAAAAGTGGGTTGTTTATTTTCTTTATGGATTATACTTTCAAAATAAACTATTAAAGTTGTATAAAAAGTAATAGAAATGTTATTTTTTTATTTTTTTAAAAAACAGTAATGGAATTAATTGATTTTACGAGTTCAGTATTTTTCAATTTTTAAACTTTAAAATCTATCAAAACTTCTATTGATTCTATTTTTACGATATTTTCAGGGTCAATGTGAAATTTTATGCTCTTTCCAATAAACCGAATATAATATTTTAGACAAACGTTTTTTTTTTAATTCACATTTTGAAATGTCTATTAAAAAGTAAATAATTAATTTACTCACCACAGGGTTATATATCGCAAATTGAGGATAAAAGATAAATAAATAATATATTCAAATTTAAAACAAAAGAGTAGTGTTTTTTAGAAATGTACCTGTAAAGTCCGAAGGTTAAAACCTTTTCTTTTTTTTAAAAAACACGTTGTTTCTTTGTTTGTTTTCTTAATGAAACCTTGGTTCTTGGTCCTTTAATTGAAAAAAAATTAGGGTTTGAATTACATTTTTCGAGGAGTTATAAGTTTGGAAAGACAGAGGTGAAATTATTCAATATTTTTCACGAAATTTCTGACACACCTAACAAACCACCGTTTGCTTTGGACAAGAATGGGACAACATGTTCCTTCATGTTTTCGTAATAAAAATAAAAAATAAAATGCTCCTCAACTCCATCCACAATAATTTTGGATATCCCAGAACGTGAACAGGCTTATAAGGACGACTTCTTTACAATTTTATTTCGAAGGCCGATCAAGTAGTCATGTTAACACTCTCGAATCCGTCTCCATTGCGCGACTTAAAGCCTCTCTCTGCAGGCAGAAGCGGTTTGTTATTACCCTTTTCCTTTGTGTGAATTATAGAAGGATACAATAAATATGATTCCTCACTTCCTTTTTCTGCCCCCCCCGTATATTTATATGCGGGATATCATTCCCCACTCGGGATTCTTCTCCCTTTCCTTCCTCCCTGTACATATATATAATTGTAAATAAGTCGTCCTCATTTTCATCATTAATTTCAGTTTCTTCACCCTATTTTCTTTTTTTAAAAGAGATACAAAATTCCATCGTTTGTCCCTGACGAGGATAGCGAAAGACGTCTAGGGTCCAAAAGAATTCTTTTTTCTGTCATACGTAAATTCTATACCACAAATGAATTCTTCTAATATATATATATATATATATATATATATATATATATATATATATATATATATATATATATATGTATGTATGTATGTATGTCGTTGTGTGTGTATGGACACAAACGCACGTATATATATATATACATATATATTTATATATACATGCATGCACTGAGACAAGAAAATATTCAGGTTAGTGTCTTGAGGTGCGATTAGGCCACTTGGAGAGATGCAGCTCTTAGCCTCTGTTAAGGCATGTATCTAAGAGTAGAAACACTGAGGTTTGTGTGGGTTTCTGACAACTTAACTTGATAGCTTTGTTTGAGTATCATTGAAACCACTAAAAAAAGATAATGTCCGCTGGCGACAGTGGTAAAGCGACGAGGACAGGCAAAAGATATTGCTGGCAATCTCTAACTTGATAAGTGGCGACTGATGATGGCCGCTCAGCATAAAAACTGAACAATTGTGCTGTCCGTACTGTGAGCAATTGTGCTGTCCGTGTCCTCCTTCAGTGACAAAGCAGATCTTTTTTAGGACCAGCACTGCTTTCTCCAGAGGGGGAATGGGGTGGGAAAAGATGCCGTAAACATTGCATGCTCACCATCAACCTTGGCAGCGTACTGCAGCTTTCTGGGTATCCAATATTGCAGTCAAAACAAAGCAATGTATTACAATTTTTATCTTGGGTCTTGGAATGTACGCACACTGCAAGATAGTGACTCAGTGCCAGAGCGAAAAACAGGCCTTATTTCTCTTGAACTGAAAAAATATAATATGGGAAATGTATATATATATATATATATATATATATATATATATTGTGTGTGTGTCTGGTCACGAATAGGCTCCTATATGGTTGACTATTATAGAAAACTGATCACATATAATGATAGAAGATGCATTGAGACACAGGAATGGGTATGTTTGATCTGGCATAATGATGATTCATTAAATTGTGGGGTCTGCGTATGCGTCTGGTGCACAAAGTATGGAAATAAAAAAAGAAGAAGTGTTTTTGATATAGATGTACTTAATAATACTTTGATAAGTATGTTTTAACTTAAATAGGGATGGTATAATAAAATTGTGGGGTCTGCATTCGTGCCTGGTCACCATAGAATGGAAATAGGCACAAACTTTAATAAAGACTTTTCATATCTATCTGCGTAAGTATACTTTGATAATTACGTTTCAGTTTGAAGAAATATGGTATAATAAAATTATGGGGTGTTTGTTCGCGCCTGACCTCCATAGAATGGAAATATGTCACAAAGTTTAACAAGATTTTTTAATATAGGTCCACAGAATATTGTGATAAGTGTTTCAGTGTGAACAGGTATGGTATAATAAATTATTGGGTTTATCTATTTTATTTTTACTTTCATCATATTTTGCTTTGGTTTTGATACCCCCAAATTCGAAGCTATCTCTTTACAACCCTTCCTTTTCATAGCCCATCATACTTTCATAAATGAGAGTCCATTTTCTGTAGGCTGTTTTTGAATCCAGTCAACGACGGGTACTTTTGTTAGTATATATATATATATATATATATATATATATATATATATATATATATATGTATAAGGAATGAAAAAATGTACCAGCGGTGGTTGACGTTATGTTTAAAGAAAAAATAGAAAAAACCGAATGAAATTATTAAAAAATCAACGTTTCGTCCTTGTCTCAGAGGACATCTTCAGGATAATTGAAATAAAAATGTGATAAAAGAAAAAGTCATAGATCGTGCGAAAAAAGACAGTTTTTTAAAATCCAACCCATGTCGGGAAAGGACGAATATGTGTGCGTATGGGAAGGTTGTTTGATGTCTATATATACAATTTTAAAATGCATTTAAAATAAATATGTACATGTTTTTTTTTTTTTTTTTTTTTTTTTTTTTTTTTTTTTTTTCTTCTGCGAAACTACTCATTTTCCTGAAACATTCAAAGAAAAACGGCTAGCCAGGATCCACCCTGATACCTTGCTCTTTGATTATTATTTTCCCTATGCTAGGGGTTAAATGGTAGAAGCCTTTTCTTTGCGTAATAGTATTAGTATTCAAAATTAGTGCTGATTCTAAAAGTCTTCTTTTAGCTCTATCTATCACGTATTTAATAATTTTCGCTTGATCTAAATTAAATGAGTGATCGTGTTCTGCACAATGGCAAAAGAGTGCATTTAGGGCGTTACCATTCCTCATATCTCTTCTGTGCTCGTTAAGTCTTAATTTCAATTTTCGTTGTGTTTCACCTATGTACGCTTGTTGACAGTTGTTACATGGGATGGAATATATACCGGCATCGGATGTGAGGGTTTTGGGAGAGTGCTTGGTAGTTTTTAATGTCTGTTTTATGGTTGAGGAAGTTGTTTGTATCAGGTGAAAACCAAGTCTATTAAGAGTGTCGTAAATTTTTGTATTTTTGGTGTGGGTGGGAATGAAAAGATGTCTGTTTAATAGTGAGGTATCTGTTTTATTTTTCTGTGTGTTTATGTTATAGTGTATTTTCGTAGCTTTTTTCTTTGCGTAAGAAATGAAATAGGATGGATACTGTAGTTTTCTTAAAACATTCGTAATATATTGAAATTCATCATTAAGATATTGGGGACTGCATATTCTAAAGGCACGTAAGAAAAACCCTATAATCATGCCAGTCTTTATTTTATCATTGTGGTGTGAGTAGTAATGAATATAGTCGTTTTTGTGAAGAAAAAAAAAAAAAAAAAAAAAAAAAATGTTCATATTTATTTTAAATGCATTTTAAAATTGTATATATAGACATCAAACAACCTTCCCATACGCACACATATTCGTCCTTTCCCGACATGGGTTGGATTTTAAAAAACTGTCTTTTTTCGCACGATCTATGACTTTTTCTTTTATCACATTTTTATTTCAATTATCCTGAAGATGTCCTCTGAGACAAGGACGAAACGTTGATTTTTTAATAATTTCATTCGGTTTTTTCTATTTTTTCTTTAAACATAACGTCAACCACCGCTGGTACATTTTTTCATTCCTTATACATTCTGTCGAAATGGAAAACCGATCTTCTCTGCGAACATATAAGAGCATCTTAATCGCAGCAAATTCTCACAACAACAGGAGAATTTTTCTGGAAAAATGTATTGAAGAAAAAGTCATACCTGCATGCATACCTAAATCTTTTAAAACATCAGACCATATTTTCCCGGATTACATTGAGAAATATCTTTTGTCATCTATAATATATTTAAAGCACCAAAGCTCTCATCTTTTTCCGAAAGCCAGGATATTAATTGCTGATTATCAACAAAATTACAAGAAAACACCCAGATCAATTAAGAACATTTACAGATCTATCAAAAAATTTAACACACGCCATAACTTTAAATTGAATAACAAACTTGCGAAATTGATAAAAAACAGCAAATGGAAAACTTTGGGACGTCCAGACCTTATTCTAAACTTTACTTCTAAACCACTCTCGGACATTGAAACTGAAGCTCTCAGTTTCGGTCTTAAATTCGCTACCGGCAAGCATTCGAAAATAACTACTAACACAACCCTAAAAAATTATAGACAAGAGGACTCTGATTTTACTAAAGGCTTCATACAAGGGATAATAGCTTTAACAACTACCCAACCTCAAGAATTAGCACTACCAAAAAGATACATTGATGCCTTAAAACTTTTAACAAAAAATAAAGACATTATTATTTCACAAGCCGATAAAGGAGGGGGTATAGTTATAATAGATAAAGACCTATATCTAAAGAAAATGCACACACTATTGGCAGACGGAGATATATACACTCCGATAGATTTAAAATCAATAGAAAAAGATTTCGATACTTTTAATAAATCCGTAAAGAAACTTATCGGAAATGATAAAAAATGGATAAATAACATAGAATACCACCCCACTATTCCTATATTATACGGCCTCCCAAAAATACATAAAGAGAACGTCCCTATGAGACCTATAATATCAAACATTGGAAGCGTCACCCATAAATTAGCACGAGCTATTGCCCAAATTTTAACTCCACTAATGGGCACCATCAGCACTTCACATATCAAAAACTCTGGTGACCTCCTAAATAGAATAAAAAATATGGACATGCAAAATAAAACCATGCATAGTTTAGACATAATTTCCCTGTACACCAATATTCCAATCAAAAAATGCCTTAATCTACTCCACAAGCACTTAATCAAAATTAAAGCCGACCTACCTTTTTCCTCAGATACACTAATACAAATTATAAAACTCATCACTGATAGAACCTACTTTCAATTTAATAATTCTTACTATAGACAGAAATTTGGACTCCCTATGGGTAACCCCCTTAGTGGTGTACTAGCTTGCTTATTCTTAGAATTCTTAGAAACCAACTCTTTTAAACACAGACTTCCTAAAAACTCCACATATTTTAGATATATAGATGACATTCTTATTTTTCTCCCTAAAAACACACAAATAGAACAAATTAGAAATAAATTAAATTCAGTGGAACCATCTATAAATTTTACACATGAATCCGAACAAGACCACTCCCTAGCTTTTCTAGACATATTCCTCATCAGATCAGAAACTGATCTGAGTTTCAAAGTACATAGAAAGACCACACACAAAAACGACTATATTCATTACTACTCACACCACAATGATAAAATAAAGACTGGCATGATTATAGGGTTTTTCTTACGTGCCTTTAGAATATGCAGTCCCCAATATCTTAATGATGAATTTCAATATATTACGAATGTTTTAAGAAAACTACAGTATCCATCCTATTTCATTTCTTACGCAAAGAAAAAAGCTACGAAAATACACTATAACATAAACACACAGAAAAATAAAACAGATACCTCACTATTAAACAGACATCTTTTCATTCCCACCCACACCAAAAATACAAAAATCTACGACACTCTTAATAGACTTGGTTTTCACCTGATACAAACAACTTCCTCAACCATAAAACAGACATTAAAAACTACCAAGCACTCTCCCAAAACCCTCACATCCGATGCCGGTATATATTCCATCCCATGTAACAACTGTCAACAAGCGTACATAGGTGAAACACAACGAAAATTGAAATTAAGACTTAACGAGCACAGAAGAGATATGAGGAATGGTAACGCCCTAAATGCACTCTTTTGCCATTGTGCAGAACACGATCACTCATTTAATTTAGATCAAGCGAAAATTATTAAATACGTGATAGATAGAGCTAAAAGAAGACTTTTAGAATCAGCACTAATTTTGAATACTAATACTATTACGCAAAGAAAAGGCTTCTACCATTTAACCCCTAGCATAGGGAAAATAATAATCAAAGAGCAAGGTATCAGGGTGGATCCTGGCTAGCCGTTTTTCTTTGAATGTTTCAGGAAAATGAGTAGTTTCGCAGAAGAAAACAAAAAAAAAAAAAGAAAAAAAAAACAAAAAAACATGTACATATTTATTTTAAATGCATTTTAAAATTGTATATATAGACATCAAACAACCTTCCCATACGCACACATATTCGTCCTTTCCCGACATGGGTTGGATTTTAAAAAACTGTCTTTTTTCGCACGATCTATGACTTTTTCTTTTATCACATTTTTATTTCAATTATCCTGAAGATGTCCTCTGAGACAAGGACGAAACGTTGATTTTTTAATAATTTCATTCGGTTTTTTCTATTTTTTCTTTAAACATATATATATATATATATATATATATATATATATAAAATTTAACTCCATCTTCTAACTCTGAAAATATATATATTTATATAGAAAATTTTACTCCATCTTCCAACTCTGCAAATGCATGTTTCAGAATCACAGGACATGGGCTATAACACAACCTTGTTTTGTGCTGTTAGTTACAGGGAAGGAATCTGGTGGTTCACCATCCGACACACGCCCCGGCCTTCATCCCATCATGGAAGGAGATAATAACCTTCAACATAGTCACCGGTATTCTCGATTTCCTCAAAAGCTTCCACAAGGTACCGCAATTCACTGTATCAAACGCATTCATGAAGTCAACGAACACCACATTCAACTCCTGATTAGTCTCACGGATCTTTTCAGCAACCTGTCGTTATGTGAAAATCATATTAGTGGTGCCGCGACTTGCTTGAAAGCCACATTGCGATTCAAGATAGATGTCATCAACTAAGTTAGTTATTATTCAGTTCAAAATCAGTCTGGCCAAAATCTTTCCCCAGTGATTATCGCATATCTTTTAGTTACCTTTATTTTTGAACAGATGGTGAATGGACACATCTTTGAAGTTTTGTGGGACCATCTCTTGTCTCTCAGTCTCAATAAACAAACGTAAAACTTTCTTAGCCAGTGTTGATCCTTCGTATTTGAAAATTTCAGGTGGGATGGCATCTTTGCCTGGTGCTTATATATATATATATATATATATATATATATATATATATATCTGTGAGTGTTTTCCATAAAAAGAAAGGTTAGAGAATTTACATAAAACTAAAAGTGTATTTGTGTATTTTTCTGAGTAAGTTTATATATGTGATACCTATTTTATACATATCTTTAATTTGCTGAATTTACACCCCTTCAAATAGAAATACCAGAATAGAACAGCAATAAAACTTCATTTTAATAATAATTTTAATTATAATTTTATAAATTGTATAATAACTAAAACCATAAGTTAAAAACACTAATCCAGACAGTTTTCCAAAATTTAAGTTGCTTCCAATTATATTAGTTTCGGTTTTTTTGTAGAAGGTTGAGACTGGTAAAACGGAGAAATCTGTAAAAACGAAAACACTGTTATATTCGTCCGTACGGTTAACAAATAAATGTTGGTGTAATTGCGAAGTTATAGAAAATAAAACATATTGCATGTTGTAATAAAGATACATACCGCTGATCTCTTGGAGGTCATCGTTTTTATGTGCTACACAAAGTTTTCCGGATAAATTACCAAGAACAATGAATGTTGGTTTCTGTTACAGCTTTTATACCTTGAAAAGAAACCCAGGTTAATCCTAAACGCGTGAATAATTAGAAAGTATCTTTAAATATGGAAAAAGCACTCCCACAGTATCAACAATTAGACAAGCTCATTAAAGTGCTAAATTAAAATGCTTGAATTTCATTTTTTAGAAATAAATTACAATAAATAAGTATGCGTCACCAAATTTCTAAAGCCACATATCGGTGTTGTAGTTAACTGCGTTATTAGTAATGTGGGTTCGAGTCTAGCGACCGAGTGAGTGGCTAGAAGTTATGTTGATATCAAGCAAAGTAAGATTTAGCTTCGTGCCTTAAACTTATCTATCTATCTATCTATCTATCTATCTATCTATCTATTATATTCAAGGAACTTTGTGTGCGTGTTTGAGTTTGTTCCTTATGGACCCCAAAACGACCGGACTGATTTTTATGAAATTTCACACAAAGTTATTTATATATCTGGAAGTGTTCTTAGATAGGTTTTGCATCGGAATGTCTTCGATCAATATCGATAATCGATATTTGAAAAATCCATTAAAAGAATGAAACAGACGATTTTGACCAAAGTTAACACATTGTAAAGCCAAACAGCACCGATGCATTCGAGAAGCTTTATTACCACGCAAGCAGAAATTCCCGGCATATAAAATCAGCAGTAAGTTCTTTGATATCACAGGGGCGCGTTCGAAATGTTTCTGTTTGGAGCACAATCAAAGCATTGTACTGGACTTTTGCAGTTTAAACTTTAATTCAAGCCATTACATATAAAATAATTTTATAAAATCTACAGTGAGTTTTCTATAGTGCAATCTAGACTATAATGTATTGTGGACAAAGTCGCTACAAAGAGGTATGTCAAGCTTCCTCCCTGTGCAAAATCCCAAAATGGGTTCCCAACTAGAGCAAGCAATAAATTTATTTAATTGAAACATTGGCAGTTTTATCGATTTCGATGAAAATAAAAAAAATGTATTATTTAACCAGTAATTATATAAATATATAATTTTGAAATAATTTTAAGTGCAGCAAAATGAACTTAAATTCATGGTAGTTTTTACATTCAATTTAAATTAAGATTTTATGTACTATATTTTACAATTAATGAATGTGCAATTAAAAATTGATAAAATTTAAAGTAAATCTTGTGATTTTGGAACTTTATAAAAACATTTTAATTTAATCATTTACAAGAAATGCTTTTCTAACTTGTATTTCATTTATTAAGAGTATACTTTACTTACTTTTTTAATTAAATTTTAAAAAGTAAATATAGTTTTGCATGCCTGTAACAAATTGAAATAAATGTTTTGTTTCAGTGGTCCGCTTGAGTTGAAAATTTAGACTTTTGTTGCAAAAAATAGTTAAAATTTGATATAAAAAGGAATATAGAAAAGCATATACAATCAAATCGATTTTCTGTCTTTCTTTTTCCCTTCTTTATTCATATTTCTTTTTGTATCTCTTTGTCCGTTCTCTCGCTTTCGACTTTATATATATACAGGGCGCGGAAAAAGTCTATGACTGAATTTTCAAAAATTAAATTAAGATATTATTTATTTTCCAAATTTGTCTATTTTTGGCTAATTGTCTTTACAGATACATATATACTTATGTTTCAGCTCCAAATTTTCCTAAGTTTAATTTCTGTTTTGTAGAAATGAGTCAACCTGAGACTCTTATCCAGCTACATTGCACGGGAAAGACAAACCCAGAGATTGTCGAGCTTTTAAAAGCTTTTATAAAAGCTTGACAATCTCTGGTTTTAGAAATTAGGAAGAACTCCAATAGAAAAACGAGGGAAATGTCTAGGACCTTGGAAATTTACGAAAAAAAGTATTAGAACCATTGTTAAAGAAGATCTCAAGTTGTCCTCCTTAAAGATGACGAGCTTACAACAACTGACGACATTGTAAAAATAAAAGAGGTTGGAAAGAGCCAATATTCTCTTGAATCGAATGAAGGATGGCATAGACGCTGGTGAAATCACCTTTTCTGGCGAGAAAATGTTCACTGTTGAGACCAAATTAAACTCACAGAACGACAGAATTTTGGCAAAGAGGGCGGATAGCATTTCCTATTCCGAGAAATCTGTTTTCTGCTAAAAACCTGCCTCGGTCATAGTTCGGGTTGCCGTTTCTGAAAGTTGGAGATCACCTCTCATTTTTGTTAAAGAAGGCGAGAAAATTGTACGAAAACTCGTACATCGAGGATACTATGACTTCTGCAAATATTGAAATGAACAAACATTGCAAGAATAGGCCCTTTACATTTCAACAGGACGGTGCGTCCTCTCACACTGCAAAAAAAACGCAGGATTGGTGTGAAAGTCACTTTCCTGTTTTTTTAAGGAAAAAAGGCCTCGTTTATTTCCAGACTTACACCCTCTGGAATTTTGTGTCTGGTCGATCTTAAAGTAGGAGACCTGCACTATAGCTCATGATAATACAAAAGCTCTGAAGAAGTCTCTTAAGAATGGGCCAAAATTCGCCTAGAAATCCCCCGTGCAACAGTAAAGAGCTTCAGGAGAAAACTTGAAGAAATAATTACAACTAATTGCGGCCATATTGAAAAATAATTCAGTAGAAATGTTAAATAGATTACTACGATATTGTGTGATGATTTTTGTTTGATTTCATCCTTTAGATTAACATTTTTACAACATCGAGGACTTTCTCCGCACCCTGTATTATATCTAAAGTATTGAACACTGTTCACTTTAACATAAGAATTAATAAGAGTAAAATAATATTATAACACATACTAGCTGTATTCATATTATTGATTATTGTATTATTTTTTTTTCATCCCAAACTTGTCACAGTACCACTTGGTTGTAAGGAGCCACTATTTGGACAAAATTTGCAGATATACTATGTATGGAGTTGGCCATCAAGATGTCTGTTCTCATTACATTGGAACCTATGCATGCCAGTAAAATTGGGAAAGAAAGGGCCAGGGAGGGAATTCCAAAGTTTAGTTGTTCGCGGGAAAAAATTATTTGTGTAGAAGTTTTTCGGTATTCAGGGATCTTTACAGTATAGGAGTGGGATTTTGCTTCGTCGGGCTAGTCAGATGTATTTACGCCGAAAGAGTATAAGGGCTTGCAGTTCGCAAGAGCACCTATCATTAAACTACTTGTAAAATAGGCACATGGATGCAACGTTTCATCGACGGAACAGATGTTAGAGTTTGGTTGACAGTGCTGGACATTTTATGATTGACCACTCTTTTTAACCTTGTCGAAAAGTAAGAGACTAATAGCAGATGCACCAACCCAGATGTGGCAACAATACTCCATGCATCGGCGAATGGTAGCCTTGTAGAGGTACAGGATACTCTCAGGCATAAGTAACTTTCTAGCAAATAAGAGAGAACTTACCTTCTTCGCAGCTGTCTTGATAATTCCCTCGAAATATTTGTTCTAATTCATGTTCCCTGTAAACATTAAGCCGAGAAATTTTAACGAATAGCTTTCGGATAGTGTATAATTAGCAATGTCTCACAGTTGTTGAGAAGTTTTTTTGTAAGGAAAGACGCTTAGTCCTAGCAGTAATAAATGTTACCATCTATTTATGTTCTCATTACATTACAAACAGGCGGTTTTCTAAGTTTAGACCATGTTCTTTGATATTTTTCATTGTTTTTCCTAGCATTGACCATCTCTGATGTGATCTCTTATGGCTTTCTAATAAACCTTCTTGTAGTACCTTGTTTTCTTGGTCAATTGTTCTTCAACTTGGGGTCGAGAATTTAAGGTGAGGTCCACCATTACTACAACGTGATCAACATTTCTGAGTTGGCAATGGACATTTGTTACACACTCATCAGAAACTGGTGAGAAATATGTCTAGAAGTGAGGCTTGCTGACCCTGTCGATTTAGGAGACGGAAAACTTTCTGGTTCTGTCAGGGAATGGAAATAAAGAAGTTATGTGTGATGCTAACAACTATGCATGTAGAACGAGAAAAACCAAGCCAACTATTGTGGTGAATATTAAAGTCACCAATGGTATGTACTTGGGCGCTGCTATCTATAAATGTATAGAGAAATAAAAATTACAATAAGTTTACCAAGGTAATCAAAATGGTAAACTTAAAATATATTATAAATATTAAAGAGTTAATATTTAAGAAAGAAAATTAAAACTGTAAGTTGAACTTTACAATAAAAATTTATTGTTCGATTGAATACTCCAAAATACAATTTACAAAGTCCTTATTCCGCGGAGTTTCAAAGAATGCTATTCTTGTTATTCTTCTCGTCAGAGGACATAAAGAAATCAGCAAATTACATTTTATATATGTATATATATATATATATATATATATATATATATATATATATATATATATATATTTAAGCTGAACGTCTGTGTGTGTATCTGGTCACGAATAGGCCCCTATATGGTTGACTATTATAGAAAACTGATCACATATAATGATAGAAGATGTATCGAGACACAGGAATGGGTATGTTTGATCTGGCATAATGATAATTCATTAAAATTGTGGGGTCTACGTACGCGCCTAGTCCACAAAGTATAGAAATAAAAAAATAAAAAATAAAAAAAAAACGTTTAGAAGTGTTTTTGATATAGAAGTACACAATAATACTTTGATAAGTATGTTTTAACTTAAATAGGGATGATATAATAAACTTGTGGGGTCTGCGTTTGCGCCTGGCCTCCATAGAATGGAAATAAGCAAAAACTTTAATAAAGACTTTTCATATCTATCTGCGTAAGCATACTTTGATAATTATGTTTCAGTTTGAAGAAATATGGTATAATAAAATTATGGGGTGTTCGTTCGCGCCTGACCTCCATAGAATGGAAATATGTCACAATGTTTAACAAGGTTTTTTAATATAGATCCACAGAATATTGTGATAAGTGTTTCAGTGAGAACAGGTATGGTATAATAAATTATGGGGTTTATCAATTTTTACTTTCATCATATTTTGCTTTGGTTTTGATATCCCCAAATTCGAAGCTATCTCTTTACAACCCTTCCTTTCTATAACCTATCATACTTTCATAAATCAGTCCATTTTCTGTCGGCTGTTTTTGAACCCAATCAACGACGGGTACATTTGCTATATATATATATATATATATATATATATATATATATATATATATATATGCATATATATATGTGTATATATATATATGCCAAAAAATTACATTATTTTTGCAGCAACCTAATACGAAAAATAATTTAAACAAGTGAATCAAATTCTTGAATGATTAAGCGTTTCATTAATTATTAGTCTTATAATAACAGTAAATAATAATTTGTTCGACATAACAACTAAGAGAGTCCTTCTTCCAAACTCCACAGCTTTAAATTCACAGGCAACGTGAATTAGAAGAAATACATTGAGGACATTGCCACGGTTGATGCAAAAAAAGATAGGCTCCCGCTATCATTCTAGAAGATTATTTACACTAGGGAGCATCCTATATATTTACAAAGCCACAATCCGCCCATGCATGAAATATTGTTGTCATGTCTTTGCTGGAACATCTACTACTAGTCGCGTACTTTTAGAAATGTTAAAAACGAATCTCCGAGTGGCTCAATGGCTTGATAAGTTGTGACACCCGTGTAAAATGAAAAAAAAAAGACGTGTTAAAAACGAATCTACGATCTGATTATGTTATATTTATCGCATCTCTGTAGTAATTTTACAAGTACTTTGATGTAATTTGCTCTGATGAACTCATGGCATCTCTGGCTCCCCCTAAACATATATACCAGAAACTTATCCGATTTTCTGAACAGATGTCAAGCAAAAATGAAAGATGAGTTTCTTGCACCTTTACATGCGTTGACAAGAAACCAGAGATTTCGTCTAACTTGTAACACATTTCTCAAACCAACTCATGAATTACAAATATACTTTAAGATTCAAAACTGAACACTCCTACTGTATTTCCTTATTTTAAAGAAAACAAAACTATCGATTACCTGAATTAAATTATACTTGTATAAAGACAAAAAAAAAGAAACAAAAAAAAATGCAGAATCAACGTAACAATTTCACGAGAAACTGCGTGCTTAATAATGTAGGTTACCTTCTAGTAAGCGAAATAATTGTGATCATTTTATTAGTACAGATCAAAATAAATTATGTTTCCGACTCTAAATTTAATAATCAAAATCAAAATTTATAACGACAATAGTTTGAAATCCTTTCATCCTTTATAAAAATAAGGCGAAATCTAAAAATACTAATACAACGCTGACAATTATATGGAAAACATAGAATATTTAAGTAACATGTTTGATTTGAAGTCTGTCTAATGTTAATTCTAAAAACTATATGCTCATAGTGAATGTTGCATGAAAGTAAATAACACACACACACACACACACACACACACATATATATATATATATTTAAAATAGACACGTACAGGCTTCATTGTATGGACATGACAATGTTTCGACCTGTAATTACCATCAATAAGCTAATATTTCTTCAGGCGAAAAGTCTGTATTTTCATTTGCTCGGGCCTTATGTACTGTTCATAACTTTATCTGCATATATATATATAATGCTCCTCACCTTGAGTTGAGCATATTGAGAAGTGAAACACGAATTACCATTAGCATATAAGCGACGCTCTTTGTGTAAACAAATCGAGCGGAGGTATTTCAGACGATATCAAAACATCGTTAAACTCACTACTCGTTCAAGCAGCCGCCAATAGCGTAGTGGTTAGGAGCCTTGACTGCCGTACAAACGGTCGGGTTTCAATCTTGGCTTGAGGTAGTTGCCTGTCTAGCCGCACTGATGAGCTGTGAAACAGCGAAACAGTACTGTATGTGGATGACTATATATATATATATATATATATATATATATATATATATATATATATATATGTATGTATATATATATATATATTAAAAAGTGTGCATATGTACGGTAATGCCTTTCTATATAATAGGCTTCCTTAACTACCATAGAGAAAAGTTAGTAGAGATTGCAGAGGTAAAAAATTTTTTAAACTTTGACCCCAATTTTGACTCCTTAACATTTATTGTTTTGGGGTCAAATCAAATTAAAATGTTTGACCCATGTTCAGGTAACCTATATCTAAAATTTCAAGTGTTTAGATCTACAACTGGTGGAGGAGTTTGGTAGAGTCTGCAAAAATCAACTATTTCGACCTTGATCTTTTGGCAGCGAAACTTTCGCCCAACATCTGATTAAAATGCTTGCTGCATGTCTGAGTACACTTTCTGTAAAATTTCGAATGATTAGATCCAAAATTGGCTGAATAGTTTGCTAGAGATCGCAAAATTAAAATCTTTTTGAACTTTGACCCCTTGGCAGCCAAATTTTCGGCTTAAAACTGATTAAAAAGCTTGACCTATGTTTGAATACACTTTATGTAAAATTTCCAATTTTTAGACAAAAAATTGGCTGAGTAATTTAGTAGAGGCCGCAGAGATCAATTCCTTTTAAACTTTGACCCTAATTTTGGCCCCTCAACATTTACTGTTTGGAGCTCTAATCAAATCATAAAGTTTGATCTATGTCCAAAGAACCTATATCTAAAATTTCAAGTGTTTAAACCCAAAATTGTCAACTCGTTTTACTTTGACCTCTTAACAGCCAAATTTCTGATCGAAAACTGATCAAAAAGATGTTCCCAAATCTCAATACCCCTTATTTCAAATCTCGAGTTTGTAGACTGAAAATTTATATAGTTATGTTATAGGGAAATGTACACAGACAGACAGACACACCGACAGTTAGACACGAACACATATATCTTCACTTTTATAGATATATAGATTGAGTACTATTATATTATGTATACACAGTGAAAATTCCTGGATTTTTCTCCTACGAATGTTTTTAATTTGGACGACCATATATCTTGTCCTGTCTTATATTCTATAAAAGTGAGAATGTGTGTGTGTGTGTGTGTGTGTGTGTGAGGACATTTTTCAACCTATTTACTCAACGATTTTTTCTACAGATTTGAAATTTTGTATATAGGTTATTCAGACACGTGAAAAACTTTTAATCGATTTTCATCCGGAAAGGGGGCTTCTAAGGAGACAAAATTCAAAAATTGGTACGTTGGATGCGTCGGATTTTTATTTGTTTGCTCACTATTTAACGATTGCGCATGTGTGAATGGTTCAGATTACATCACATTCCTTACGTTAATTATAAGTCGATTTGAAAACACATTTTCAAAGAACGTGTCCGAATAATAATCGTACTTTACTCACTGTCTTTAGGATTTGGTTTCGATCTCAGTTCGAGTATTTTGTTTTTACTTTCAAGAAATAAACTGTTTACAAAAAACATAATACTCGCATGTACATGTCTCAGTTTCTTTCCGTTTTCTTTTACTTTATTTTTGTAAATAAATGTAACGCTATGTTTAATACTTACAGTATTTCTGTTTATAATAAATAAGAATTCTTTATTTATTAAAGTATAATATTTGTGCGTATTTTACGACCGAGCAACGCCGGGCGGCATGCTATTATATCTATAAAATCAAGAATGTGTGTGTGTGTGAGTACACTTCTTAACCTATATTCTCAACGAATTTTTAATCTACAGACTTTAAATTTGGAATACAGTGTATACAGACATGTTGAAATCATTTTAATCAGTTTTTATCCGTAAGAAAATGTCTGCTTAGGAGCCAAAATTGAAAAATTGATATGTAAGAGTACACCGGGGTTTTATCTGTTTTCAACTGTTTCTCTTTTACAAGGTTATATAGGTGGTTTAAAACTAACGATAGATGTGTGATTTGTTGGTACTGTACGCTAGTAAATAGAAATAAACTTGTGTGAATTTTGGTGAGAGTCACATTAGTACTAGCAGCAAATTGAAATGTATCAACAGGCAAGTCACGTGATTAAAGCGGAGACCAATGGCAAACTCTCGAAATAAAAAAAAAATGTCCTAATATTAAGTTTTAGTTGGTTTAAAAACATGGTTAAAAGTATTTGTCAATTTTGTGTATTTTTTTTTTTTTACTTACATGAAGTGAACTGTATAGAAAAAAAGAACTATTCACGTGTACATAAATCAGTTTCTGCATGAATGAAAATATAATATTTATGCGTATTAACGACCAGACAACCTCGGACGCCCTGCTAGTCTGTATATCTATATAAAGCGAGAACGTGTGTGAGGACACTTCTCAAACTATATACTCTACAAATCTTTTTATCTATAGACTTAAAATTTAGTATGTACCGTATTCAGACACGTGGAAAACTTTTTAAACAGTTTTCATCCGGGAAAAGGACTGCTAATGGGGTCAAAATTGAAAAATGTGTACTTGGGAGGGGAAGTCATCGAACTTTTATCTGTTTGTTAACTGTTTAACGAGTTCTAAAAACACTTTTCAAAGATCGTAGCGAGCTGGTCTAATGATTATCATACCTGACTTACTATCTTTTAGTTTGGGTTTCGATCTCAGCTCGAATATTAATTTTATGTACAGAAAATTAACTGTTTAGAAAAATAAACATTATATCTGTATGCACATGTATCAGTTTCTTTCCAGTTGTTTTATTTTGTTTTTGTTTTTTAACGGAATTTAATGTTCTGTTTAATACCGGGCAACGCCGCGCATATCTTCAACATGTCTATAAATATGATAATGCGGTTGTGAGAACAATTCTCAGCCTATATACTGGACGGATTTTGGATATACAGACATGAAATTTGGTAGATAAAATATTAAGACATGTGGACAACTTTTTAATCGGTTTTCATCCGGAAGTAAGAGCTGCTCAAAATTAAGACTTACTACTTGGGTGGGGGCATCGAATTTTTATCTGTCTGTCAACTGCTATACGAATGCGTATGCGTGAATAGTCCAAATAACAGATTACTTATGTTAAGAATAAGTAGGTTTGAAAATACACTATAAAGGTCGTGTCAAGCTGGCCTAGTTATTACTGTACTTGGCTCAAATTTTGTTTAGATCTCAGCTCGAGTATTACTTTTTACTTACAAGACGTGCACTGTTTAGAAGAAGAAAACATAATACTCTCATGCACATGTCACAGTTTCTTTCGCTTTTTTACTTTATTTTTTTTAAGGAATACAACATTGCATTTAATACCTAAAATGTGTGTATGTATGTATGTATGTATGTATGTATGTATGTATGTATGTATGTATGTATGTTTGGGGTGGAGAGGGCTCCCGTAAGCCGTGGTGAAGGCAACCTTTCTAGGAGAAGCAAATCTCTGATTTTAAAAACCATAAAGCGGGAGACCAGTACCCGCATTAAGCTGGTCTGTAGTTTAATTTGTTGCTGGCTATCTTGCTCTTGCTTGTTGCTGGATCTCAACATTTTGAACCGAGAGAGAGACTTAGTTGTTGTACAAAGCTAAGACTCTGTAATATCATCTTTGTATAGATACTCCCTCAGGCATTTGGGCTCATGGATTTTAAATGTCTGAGGGAGTGGCACTCGTCTGACAAGACGTTGCAATCATCATGTATGCATGTATGTATGTTCGCTTTCTGTGTATGTCTGTAAAAGGCTTTTTTCGTCGGCCTTCTCGATCGGCTCGCTCCTTCTTAAAACTTTTTATATCATGTCTAAATCGTAATATCTATTTAAGAACAGGGGTCGTAGGTGTATTCAATTTACACGACTTTTATCAGCTCGCCGCGTCTTCGAAAAGCGAATGATGGGGCGGGGGAAACAGTAACTGGCTTGCAGCGCAAAACTAGGTCAAACATCACGCCACTTAACTTGCATATTTAACGTTATAACCCTTAACTTAACGCGCTTATCAATTACTCTCCCCTCGTGGCTGACATGGTTAGGTGCCTGTTTCTTTTCCATTTCGTTTCCACCTTCACGTCAAGGCTTTGGGGTTCAATTCTAACTTCTTACTGGAACGTTTTTTTTCTTTTACACCTCCAAACACCCGGCCAATATTTTTTTCTTTTTAACACACACACCTCCAAACACCCGGGTAATAGAGCTGGCATCTATTCAATATAGCCGCCTTCAGCCTCAATCACCGTTTAAATATGGGCCAAGAACTGGGAGTATGCTTTTTCTACACGCGCCAGCGGAAGCTCGGCGAATACTCGGCGGATGGTTTTGGTGTTGTGGGATGTCATACTCGTGATGTTTCAATGTATAACCAAACAGAGTACTCCAGAGGATTAAGGTCGGAGAAGAGGGGCAGTGAAAGACAGGTATAACGTCGTAGCACTCCTTCTGAAGCCAAACCTATAGCTTCTTCGGACTTGTGGGTCGGCGCCGAGTCGTTCTGTCACACCCAAGGTCTGCTAGCGGCCATCTGATTGCACTAGGGGATTATTACACTCTTCAGAACATCCAGGTACACTTTTATGTTGACTTTCAAAACGACTTCAAAGGTATGACGTGGCATGATGTGGTCCTCATTTGAAACCACACCAAAGACCGTGACCGGAAACTTCGTTGAGTTCTTCCCTCAAGCATTGAACCGATCAGATTTGCATTTTGAAGGTGCTAGCAATGGTTAACTTGTTATAACTTAGATTGGTAGAGAGCATGAGTCGTACAGCGGCACATCTCCAATCTCGCTGGGTGAACATCGTTTCACTTTCAAACATGCTAGAAGGCTCCTATCTAGGATTTGTACACAACTAGTCAACTAGTAGATGGTCTGCAACAAAAAGGAAAAACGATTTTCATGAAACGGAAATGGAATCATATCGTCTTTTCTTGCAATAGAGACGGAAAGTTGCAATAGAGACGCCCCGCCCGTAAAAAAAAAAACAAAAAAAAACACAAGAACAAAAACATTTAAACTACGGTTGTTAGTAGAGCCTCTGGTGGACCAGTAAAATAGCGGGCACTGCCGCCCGTGGCCAAAATGAATATTCCGTGCCGAAGTACTGACGCATTTCATATATATATATATATATATATATATATATATATATATATATATATATATATATATATATATATATGTATATATATATATATATATATATATATATATAGGCCCCTCGTGTCCATAAGCACATTAGTCTGATGGCCAAAGTTAACCATCTTACTTTATATGTATAGATAGACCCAATTTTCCAGGCAGCAAATTTAGGGTCAACTTTTCCAAACGCATATTCGAATAAAAGTCTCTGGTCAGAGGTTAGTTCATTTATTTCCTCAGCTGTAAAACAAATATCCAGAGGACAATCAACCGGTGTAAATATTACTTGGGGTAAATGATTATAATCATTACTACATAATTTACCTAGAGGACCAGTGAAAGTTGTAGGGCTTTTTTTGTGATTCCATCTATATGTTTAAAAAGAGCTCTAAATGGAAGTTTATTTTGGTGTAAAGAGCAACCGATGGTGTGTAACGTTGTCTGTAGTTTTTTTTTCAACAAGTGCTACAAGTCCAGCCTCACAACCTGTATTTGTATTCGTGTTGTAGATTCACTGTTGTATTCTTTCAAAACAGCAACAACTTCCTCTGCAAGAACATTACTGCTTGCACCAATATTAGGAATAACTCTATGAGTGAGATATTCACTTTTGTGTCTCACCTCTGTTGTGAAAGTCAAATGGCGTTCTGGTCCTATGCTTTTTTAAAAATATTTTCTGTATTTGATAACTTGCCGGAAAATGGGTGGTTCCGTTTTATCTAATGGGGCAGGTGGACCTGAAAATTTTCTTGCATCTTTACTGCGAGTACAAATTGTTGTGTGTCTTTTTCCAACCATTTTTATTGAAATATCTTAAAAGAAAATATATTGTAGTAGGTTATCAGATGTTATACACATTTACTGAATGTTACTTAATTAAAATTGCAAACAATGAAGCAACATAAAATCCAACCATCTTATTTATTTTTGATCGGTTTATGGCTTTGGTAAATGGTGACAAAATAGTAAAATAAATAATTTATTTATTTAAAATAATTAAGTGTTTTAGTAATGAAAACCACATTTTCTTAAAATATACAGAATAAATCTGTAAATTTTTTACAATAGAGAAACAATAAATTTTAAATAAATATCTACAGCCTCTAATTTTACTTACCCCCCCCCCACGAGGTTAAACTTAGGCAAGGTCAGTTTTTCATATGGGAAAAAGATGAAACACCATTGGAGAAAAAAATTAAAATTGCCTTAGTCTAGAAGGATTTTTTCATTGATCAACGTCAGAACTTTGAATTTTAAACAATGAAAAACAACTTTTAAATAAAAAATTACAACCTCTTTTTTTAAGTAATTAAGTCAATAATATTAACTTATAATAAAATTACATTGTGTTACATATAGGGGGGGTAATTTCGTTGCGAACTTTGGAGGTGCCTACTTTAGGATTGCCTTCCCACGAGGTTAAACTATTTTGAAAAAAAAAAAAAATTGAAAATATACGAAAAAAATTAAAACAGAAATATTTTAAATTTTTCTTTAAAATAATTACGTCTATTTAAAATTTATAAAAATACATGAAATTAGAATGTTGTGTAACTTGTATATGAACAAAAAACAGAATGAATCCACGTGGAAATCACTGTGAATGAAAACAACAAGTATTAATTAAAAAACGTATCTTTATTTACGTTTTCAGTAAAATGCCTTGAAAACCAAGCGGAAAAGCTGGATATTTTTTTACTTTAAAACAACGTAGAAGTTTTTTTTATTAAATATGCATATAAAAATATTAATTTAAAAATGAAATGTATTGAAATGATTTACACGTGTTTATAATGACAATATTTAGACGCTAACAAATAATAACCAATAAACAATATCCAAGGGAGATAATTCCGTATCGCGAGACTTTCACCGTTTTTTTTTTTTTAAATTGGAATTTGTATTTTAAAATATATATTTTATAGTATATCATTTTTTATTAACTATTATTCTATTTTTAGAAGACGGGCATGAATATTTTTCATAAAAAATATAGTTTTACATATAAATATTGCCTTTATTTGTTTTAATGCCTGGTTTAAATTTTACCGGCGTACATTGTTTGATAAAACCGTTATCGTAGTAGAAGCATAAATTATTTCCCAATTTAAAGTCATTTCCTCAAATATAAACACAAATTAAGGGAAAAAGATATCATGTGGTCAAGTTTTTCTGGTAAATTGCAACTTTCCCAACCCTAGGCCTGTTACCATTCCAAAATCGCCATACCCTAATATATATATAATTAAAATATTGAAGAGTTTAGCTTCTAAATAATCGCGTCTTTTTATTATGATTTGTTCTGAAATAAGTTTATTAGGAATATGTTGCGTAAATAAAAATGCTGGCAAAAAATGAGTTCGTATTATAAGTTCAACGAGGTTCCTTTTTTTTCTTTTTTTGACATAATACTTTTTAAAAACGCAAATATTTAGGAACTAAACTCTTTAATTTAGTCCAGAGTTAACATCTTCAATATAGCCATATTTTTTTTTACAAAGTGATCACCACTTATCAAGGCCCGGAAGCCACTCAGGGATAAGGGCTATTGCAAGTACATTACGTTAGTGTGGAGATTTGATGAAGTGTTTACTAAAGGGGGCGGTTCATTAGGAATTTATTAACGTTGGACTTGAAGACATCCAAGTTGTAGTCCGGTGGGAAGCAGGCAGACGGAACAGAGTTCCACAGGCGTGCAGCTCCAAGAAAGAAGCTTTATCCATGGAATCAGCGTTTTGATTTAGGCACAGATAAAGAGTGGGGGAAACTTTTGACAGTGGATTCAGCTAGACGGGTGTTTTTCGTGAAAGATTGGCGAGGGTGGACCAGAGATTGGAGTTCAGACGAGCACCTGCCATGGAAACAACGATAAAACAATGATAGGCTTGCAACGTCTCTCCTGTAGGAGAGAGGCCCCAGGGCAGAGAAAAGGGCATCCCCCACTAAGCCACGAAGCCCACTTTGTACTCTGTCAAGGCAGGATAGGCTGTTTTTTGCAGCTCCTGCCCAGATATGGCAACAGCATTCCATCCTTGGACGTACTTGGCTTTTATATAGATAGAGAATTGCATCAGTAGTGAGATATCTTTTGGAGCGGTAGAAGGATCCCACCATCTTTCCAGCGACCTTGGCAACAGACTTGATGTACGTGTTCCATTTCAGATCAGGAGTAAAGGTCAAAACCAGAAGCTTGTCAAAACACGGGGCCTCACCCAGACGAGAGCCATCCATCACAATTGATGTCAGCTGGGGATCAGAGCGTTGATGATATATTCCTTATATAGCATTAATAAAGATAATATTTCTCACCGCCTTTAACATTCACCCTAATTTGACGACATTGCTAGGTTTTTGGGTAATCTGTAAAGGAATAACACGTGTGAAATTAATACTAAACATGAACAATCATTTAAGGAATGTTAATAACCCGTTTGCTTTCTTATACACAGTTTCTAACACGGTATCCACTATAAGAATCTCCTTCTTCGTCGTAGACAGAGAAAATCATTTAACGAACTTTAAATAACGTGTTTATTTTCTTTATTTACAAAGTTTACACTTCAACTTCTACATGTCAGTAAAGTTGGAGAAGTAGGAACCCGGAAGGGAATTCCAGAGTTTAGCAGTTCCGATGAAGCAGGAACCCGGAATGGAATTCTAGAGTTTAGCAGTTCTAGGGAATAAACTATTAGAGTAGAAGGCTTTATTACATCTAGGTATCTCAACTGTGTAGGGGTGAGACTTTGCTGCTCGTCGGGTTTGACAGGTATGTTTACGTCGAGGGGGGTACAAGGGTTTGTAGCTCGTCGGAGCATCCAACATTAAAATACTTGTAAAACAAGCAGAGAGATGCAATATTTCGTCGATGGGACAGACGCTGAAGCTTAGCTGACAGTTTAGGACCTATCAGGTTGGCAACTCTTTTTAACCGTATCCAGCAGTGATAGACTAGTAGCAGATGCTGATGTGACAACAATACTCAATACATGGGCGAATGGTGGCCTTGTAGAGATACTGGATACTTTCAGGTGTAACCTTCTAGCACGGTAAAGAAAGTCTACTTTCTTTGCAGCCTCACTGTATGTGTTCCAACTCATATTCCCTGTGAACGTTAGGCCGAGAAGTTTGAAGACTTCAAGTGGTGTATCTTAAGCCATAGCTATTAATGATTATTGAAGGCAACAATCTTAGTCTTGGCAGCATTGAATGTGACCATCCATATTTGTCCCCATTCCACTACAGATTGGAGGTCTTACTCTAGTGTTTTTGCCATTTTCTTAGATATGTGTTCATTTGTTTTCCCTTCGTGCTTTTTATAGAGCGTGGTGTGATCAACAAATATACCCATCATGCTGACAATTTTATCAAAGAGGTAATTTATGAATATTAGGAATAATAAGCGTTCAAGTATATACCCCGCATTTATATCATATTGCTTAGATGTACGGCCGTCGAAGACAACCTGGATTCTTCTCTTATTTAAGACTAACCTGGGTACCCGGCGTTACCCAGGTGTTTGGAGGTGTGTGTTAAGCAAAAAAAAGTGATAGTCGGCAGGCAAAGGAGGAATACAACATGGAAAAAACAAGTGACGTCTTTGTTGTCACGCCTATTGACAAACCGGAAGTGACGTATTAAGGCTAGACAATCGAAAAGAGCGAATGACTTTCGAAAATATCGGCGAAAAAAGCGACCCCCTCTCCGTAGAAAAGTGCTCAGTTGAGGGTGAAGGAATTAATATTTTTGACCAATGTTTCGATATTTATAGTCCGAAGGGTCGTGCTTTAAAACGATTCCGATCTCGTGAAAATCCGTCGCCTCTGTCGAAAGTTTTAGACAGACATACATACATTCATTTAAGCAGACTTTTGCGTTTTATGCCGTAAGTGAGATGCTCTTAAGGCGAAATCTGAAAGTGACAGTCACACTGATGAAGGGGAACTATATTTCGGTTTATGTAGCACTAGAAAGATGGAACTAGAACCGAGCAGACTCACTGACAAGAGTTTCCCAATGACGGATCAATGAACTGAAGAGAAATTGAACTCGCACTTCCAGTATATATTCCTGCCACAGTAAATATGTATCCAATATAGTTAAACGAAGTTAATCAGCGTTGTGTACAGCTGGAATTCAAGCTGATATTATATTTTGTTCGTATAATCAATTGCTATGTTCGAAAGCCATAGTACAAGCAATTGTTTAGAATTGCGAGAAGAATATCAGATAATATACTTAGGTCTAATGCGGTAGCAAAATGTAGGGTTCTGAGTGCATAAAGTATAGAGCTGGTTCGGCATTGATATCACGCTCTACAACAGTTGCCATTTTTTACTCTGATTGGTTGTGGCCCCACTTCACATATTGTCCGGCAGTTAGAATCAGTGGTTTTTATGTGACCCCCAAGTTAAGGTCCTGGTTGATTATTTTACTGCCTTCTGTAATAAACAATTCAGAGAATTAATGAATGAATGGAGTCTCAGTCCTCGACATGGAACGCATTTATAAATTTGATTGTTGAATGGGCCCAACTTCAAAAGGTTATAAGGATTATTCGGACTATTGTTCGCATCTTCAGTAATTCGCATGTAATCGCTGTATTTCACTAGCTTTAAGGTGTCGGACTTGGAAATTCAGTGAAGATTCCCGAGTTTGACAGAATGATCGCGACAAAAGTTGGGTTATCTATATATGTGCTAAGCTTAATCGTGATATGGAGATGGAACTGTTAGTTAGTGTTACTTCCAAACTTAATTTACTGGCTATGCAAATCGGCCCATCTTTTTTATCCTAAAAAATTGTGCCTTATATATAGAAAGGTTCTTATAGTCTTCTCTGACGTTTTAAATTATTCGATTAACCGGAAGTTTTTATTACTTCTGTAAAAAACATAATTTTATCTCTTTACATATTTTATTTACTATATTGAGTAGACATTGGACCACGCCAGCTTTGGGTCCATATGCTTCTGATTTCTACTTACGAGATTTTATTTGCTGTTATGAATATTCTTTATCATTCGGAATGCAGAATTGTTGCCCACTTTCCCAGTAAAATTACAATCTTAACCCACAGACAAGTAAACAGAATATCACTTTGTTAAACAATATAAATTTGATATGGTTTTGTTTTATCTTTTTTTCCGCTTTATATGTACTTTCACAAATGTCTACAATAATAAGACATATAAGAAGTTCTTGGTGTTTACAAAGATGGATGAAACGATTGTGCAAAACATCTTGCGATTCAGGTTAATAATGAAACAAAAAATGTTTAATTTGCAGAATTAGAAGTTCGTGTTTAAACTATGAAAGTAACGTAAAAAAAAAAACTAGTTATTTAAAAATGCTCCTTCTTTTAAATAGTCTTACAATAAAACTTAGCAAAAACTCGGACTCGAACGTTACCACAGTCGATAAAATATACAATAAATAATACAATAAAGTTATTTATGTGTATAAGTTCATATATTTGTATGCATAGGATCGCATGAAAATTAATTAACAATTACTATAGCTCTTGATATGCATAACGATTCGGAATGCGAACTATATTTGATTTGATTGTTTTATGGAATAGGCAGAAAAGTAATGAGCTCCCTTCAAGAAAATTCAACTACTCATATTCGCGAAATATTAATAGCAGAAATCAATCAATAAATATTTATCAACGTACAGATTCATTTCTTAGGTATTCAAGGGGTATTTTATGGGTATAGTATGAGCACGATCTCCCATCTGAAAAGTCATATATTTCAGATTTGCATTGAATTTGAACTTTAGAGAAATGAATAAAGAAAATTCCTATGAATTTATAATTTGTTATTGATCCTCCGAAAGCGAAACCTTATATTTGATATTTTCTAGAATAAAATCATCTAATGGATTTTGATACAAATGGATAATGATTCTATGTATAAGGTTTAGTATCATTATATCTTGATTAAAATTTTCGTAAGTAGAAATAAAATTAGTTGAAAAGTATTATGGTCGAGTAATCAATTTTACCAGTCTTAGAGTCAGTATTTTTCTATCTTATCTCTATATTAATAATAAAAGAACCACATTTCCACTCTACAAAAAGACAGTATAGGATTACTATCGCGGGAGCCTAACATAAATTAATTGCCAGTACTTGATGCATGTTTTTTGCAAATTATCAGTCGGTTTAATTCAAATTCTTCGATATTTGTTAATTCAAATTCACTTCTGGTTAGTGTTTATTTATATGTTTATTTGATGAAATGAATTTGATTGGTTGTCAGATTCGTTCCTTAGGTTACAAAATTGCATTTTCGAACAATTGCAGAATAAGTATTGTAAAATTAAACATAGCAGCCATCTATATTTGCTTAAATTTATTTGCTTAAAAATTAGAAAAATTAAATAATCACACATATTATAAACGGAACGTAGTGGTAGTTATTCACATACTGAATGATTATTAGATAATTATTAATAAAACAAAATGATAGAATGAAATAATCACGGACGCGTTATTAATTAAGACCAATGAAATATTTTAACGGTGTACTCTGGACAAGTGAGCTGACATAATAATGACTCAATAAGTATCACTCTACTACTTGTCGATGTAACTTGTTTATGATATTTGCTTGTTTCAGATAAAATGTAAGAGTTTGAACTAAATCGACGGATAATTTTTGGAAACATACATCAAATAATGACAATGCTGGATTAATGTGTAGCACCTGTGTTTGTTTTTCTTTAATTTATTTTTGTAAAGAGGAATAATTGCCTCTAAGTTCTAAAAAAAAAAAGAGAAAAATAAAGTTTAAAAGCATTATAAAAAGGAAGTTGTGACGACTTAAAAAAAAAAATCTAACAAAATTTTAACATTAATATAAAAATGTAATATTTAAGATTACAAAATACAAAGATAATGGCTGAGGAATTGTAACTTATTGTTGCAAAAAATAATCGTTGCTGCTTTCTTTTGTAAATGTGTTAATCTTTATTTTTTTAAAAATGTTTTGATTAATAAAGTGTTAATTACTCTGCAAGTATTTTTTCTTTTATATTTTATAATATTAAAGCTTACATGTTTTCTTATTAATTTTATAAACCTTGTGGCATTAAAATGTCATCGCAGCTTTCTTTTATTAAATATGTCCATCCATCCTTATATTTAATAAAATGTTTTGATAAATAAAACGTAAATTAGTTTGCAAATATCGTCGCATTTTCCTTCTTTTTGCAATGTTAAAGCTCTTATATTTTGCTATAAATTTTATAAACTTTGTAACATCAAGAGTCGCTACAGCTTTCTTCTTTAAAATGTTTTTTTATGCAAATTGAATTTCTCTTGTAATTATTGTCGAATTTTCCTCTTATTTCGTAATGTTGAAGCTACTATTTATTATACAACTCAAACAATGACTCATAAAAAACAAGTGGAACCAATAATCGAAATAAAGTAATCGCGTTGTAGTTTGCTTTAATGAAAATTCGTTTTTTTGTAATGTTTCAATTTTTAAGAAAAATAAAAGTAGATGCATTTTTCATTCTTTCAGTCTCTCTAATTTACATTGGTTTAAGCGTACCAAGTTTCCGTATAAAAAAATGAATGAAGATCTTAACAATATTGAATTACCTAAATACAATGACGGGGTTTTAAAAGGCACTGTTTAATCTTTGATGAAAAGCGTTTATCTTTAATATCTATTATAATTCATTGTTTGAATTTTTGATAGATCACCATTTTCTTTTTCTTATATATTCTATATTATATTATATTCGATTATGGAAAAAATTCGATATAGGAGCATAATATTTATTTAAATAGACTACAAGACGGCAGAAAAGAACACAATTTAAAATCCCATACAAAGGGGTTCTTTATCAAACTCTCTCCAACCTGCATTTATATCTCTTCTCACCAGAAATGTCGACCTCATATTATTTTTGGAAATTTGCGATATTTTTCTATCTTATTTTTATTTCTGTTATTTTCTGTTATTTTCTTTTCTATTTTGTTTACTTTGTATGTGTCTATCATTCGTTTATCTAAGCGTATAAATGTGCTGGATGTCTAAAGACTCGTTCGTAAATGATTCTATAATTGATTCGCGAGCTGTGAAACCCATAAAGAGAATTCCCAGTCAACGTTGTTTTCTACACAGTCTGCCCTTAGTAGTTGTTTCAGGGTGACATGAAATCGTCCTAATGCTGGGACTGAGGTTGATATGCGCTAGATTTTATATGTGTGACTCATAATTTATCTGTTACATGCCTGAATATCTCGACATGAAATTTGACCCATGTTCCGCCTGTATTCTCTTCAGTAACGCCATATTATTAAATAAATTTATAAGGGCGTTCGTTATCTATTTCGCCGAGATGTTTCATAACGGAATCGCTTTCGAAAATCTTGTATACCCGCACATTGTCGTCAACACATATTTTTGATCTGCCTTAGTTTTGGACAAGGGTCCCATACGATCAACGATCACCTGGTTCCTCTACCGCTAGTATGTTGCAAGTCCAGCGGAGTAGTGTTTTGGTTAGGCTTTTCTGTTTCCTGACATATTCCGCAGGTTTTTTTGCGAGGTAAAATTCCTCGTATATAAAGCGGCGATTACAAAAATATTTGTAAGTCAGAAAAATTCAAACAGAGCTTCATGCACAAAAACTTGTTTAGAGCGAGAGCAAGAATCAAAAAAGCCTTAGCAGCCTAAGTGCGAAAATTATATCGCGAAAGAATACCTTTCACCATAAAGTGGAAGGAGATAGAAGGAAATCCAATTTCGATTCAGTACTTACTCTGCAACGCGGAGAACTATCATATAATAAAGATAATATACGACACTAGTAAGAATCGTTTAAATAAACGAAGTGAATGCGTCAAATTATGCATACATAGAAATTAGCACACTTAATTAACCGAAAAAAACAGGCGGCAGACACAGTAATGTAATAGTAACACAGTAATATTTAAAGAAATTCAAGATCCAACTCTCACCATGCAAGCAGAACTTACATTTAAAAGTAATAGATAGCGATAAAAAAGTATGATATTTTTTACAATTAAATAACAATAAATTTAAGTGCTACATTTTAAAAATCACTTAGACTCTTATTTCAAGTTACTAAAATAAAAGATATTCGGGTTCATACTTCCAGAGAAAAATTCAACATGGTATATGTTATTATAGACAAAATCTATATTTGTAAAGTAAATTCATATTTGTAAAAAAATCACAATAAATTAAATGAAAATATTTTAAAATAACAAATATTAAAATAATTAAAATATATCATTATATATAGATAGTGAACATATCGATAAAAGAAACTATGATAATTTTTACAATTAAATAATAAATTTAAGTACCGCATTTTTAAAATAATTAGAATTTTATTTCGAGCTACTGGAGTAAAATTGGTAGTCGTTGGAGTTCATACTTCCAGAAAAAATTTAAACTTATGTATGTTATAATAGACAAAAAGTCTATATTTGTAAAGTATACTAATATTTGTATAAAATTTCACAATAACTAAATGCAAATAGCGCCATTTTTCTTCTTTATCTCTTTCCTGAAACGGACGCAACGTTGTACAAGGTCAGGTGTGTATTACTTTTTAATCATACGCTCCCTCGATCTTTAAGATCAATAATTGGTCTCGTAGTCCGCTATCCACGCTGGGCGTTTTCGTCATATAGGTTCTTCTTCAGGAACTTCATCAACCTCATTTTCCTCGGCTGGCAAAGAAAACTGTGTATGTCTAAGATCTGACGTTGCATTCTATTAACTTCCCAATGTTTTTGGAGAGTACTTCAGTTACAGTACCTGTTCCCCCGCGGGTTATGCAACGAGAACTGAGTAGATTTACCACATCTCTTCACCAACCGTGATTTCCGCGTGTGCTTCTCTCTGTTACAACCAATGGATGTCACCATTCGTATGTGAAAATAGATGTGGAAGTGACTTGTTATCTTGGATAGCCTTCTGTACCATATTATACCAAAAAAAACAGTTTCTTGGGCCGAAATTTGGCTTCTCGATGCTACAGCTTTTATAGTGCGATGCTGCCTTTCTATAATTTTATTACCACTTGGGCGGAAAGACATATCGTTATCCACAAATACCTCTTCTACTGCCCCCCCCCTTTTCCATAAGCACCTTCTCTTCACCTCTTCTGCCATTTCATTTTTGATTTTCCGCCATTTTACTATTCACCCAGCCCCACCATCAATCCTAGTTAAATACGGTTTATGTTGATAATGTGTAATATCAACAGCCAGTCGCCGCCAGTTTTCCTCAACATACAATTCTCCTTTTTCATGTCGGCGCAGGATCAATTGATTGACATTTTCTACATTGTTGCGCCATATCTTGGGCATTGTTATGTGCGGATTCACTTTGTTTGCTAGGTATAGAGTTCATTCTTTTCCAAAATGATGCATCTTATGCAGATCTTTTAGATCCCTTTCTTAGCTAGGCTTCTTTCACTTCTTTTTGATAAACCCGTCTGTTTTATTTTCCTGTGATGAACCAAGGTGAGAATTACCTCCTGTTTGAATTCTCAGATTAAGTCTCAAGAGCTCAAAGTTGACGCTTTATAAGCATCTCCGCTGCTCATTTTGTCTTGATCCGCTTATCACCAGACAACTCCTATTTAATCCATAATTCAACTATTGCGGAGTCTGTTCTAACGTCCACTATTTGTAGCTCCATTTTAAAGCCAGACTGATTCCCTTCATCATAGCATTGAGTTCCACAACATTGATGTGAACGCTATAATCCTTTGTTCGTAGCAAAGTAGCATCTCCAGCGGTCACTCCTCCTATTTTCAATAATGCCTCTAATGCCAGGCTGCTAGCATCACTCCATATTAACATTTTATGGCTCCTTTTTATATGTCATTCTCCTTTTAGAGGGTCCATTTCTTTTCACTTCTGCAATGACTTCTTGTATCAGGAGCAGAACTTCTTGATACATTGCATCAACCCAACTGTCTGTACCAATCTGCCTTTTAATAAAATCTCACGCAGTTCGTAACCATCCAACCATAGGGTAATGGTCAACCAACTTACCACAGAGAAAAACTCTCTCTTGGTTAGGTCATCCTTGGCTTCAGGGAGCTCGTTTCCTCGTCCAAACACCAACTTTATTGCCTTATTGCGCTGTAGTAGACATCACAAAACCATTCCGTTTTCCAATGAATCGGACTGTTTTGCCGCCAATCCATGTTTTTACATGATCTTTCACCCTCTCCGCAGTAACCTCGATTTCGTCCACCAGTAAATCATCGATGGAAGAGCAGGTACCTCTCTTCAACGCATCATCTTTAGCCAACACTGTCTTAAGAACTGCCGTCATGATGAATTCAGTCCAAATCCTAATCTGGTCAAACAATAAACTTGATCTTTATACTCTACCAATTAATAGTGCCATAGCTTTTTGGCTTCATGAATTTAGATGTAGGTTGACTTTAGGTTCACGATTTTAGTTGCCCGTTCCATTCTCCTCCACCCCCTCCTGACTTCTTCACACACGTTGATTCCATCTTTTGTGTGACAAGTTACATATAACATCGGCCTAATTTTTTAATAAGTTGAACTACAGCCATGAATGGCAAAATTCCTACAACTTTCCCTGATCACGGTATCAATATTTCTTCCTCTATCCACCTCTCAACTTCCTTCTCAAACCGCGACCTTATATTTCCTTTTAGCGTGATTCTGTAGCAGCTAATCCGATTTGTCAACACAGGTGGTTTTGTGGCCCATCGCTACTCTACTGTCCATTTATCACCATCAAAGCAGGCGTGTAAGTCTTCATCTTCAATCAAACATGGCCTGGATTTTGATGGTTGAATGTTATTGTCCCCAGTTGCACCTTTTGTCATTCTTGGTGCATTCTTATTGCCAAACTTCACCTGGACTTTAGCAGGTAGCTCCCCCCAATCGGTCTATCACATCCAGGCCCAGTACCACCTAATTTCTGCAATAAACCTATTCAGTACAATCACTCTTAGTCGCAGCGGCATATTCCTCAGCACGATTTCAGCATCGGCATCTCCTAAACATTCTCTGTTATCTACTGCTCTAATGTTGCATGTTCTATTCAAAGAGTTAGCGACATTTGCAATAGCAAGTGTTGTGGTACATCCGATATCGACAGGGGCTCTAGCTCTCTTCCCGTTAATAATTACCATTATCTGAGGCAACCAACTTCACACGCCTTTCCAGTATAAAAGGGGTGACTACTGGCGCAATAGCACACCTTTTACTCGATTCCTGCTTATGTACCCCCTCTGGCCACGCCGAAAACATAATCTCTGGTCGTTGCTCCCTACAGTCTCTCATCAGGTGGGGTCTCAGAATTCCCTCTATCTCCATGGTTTCAAGTTCAGTAAACTGTTGCAGTTCCATAGAGGTACAATCAGGGAAACAACTTACGAAAGCCAGTTTAACAGTCTTTTCAAGGCTGCATCCTGCATATTCAGCCAATCCCGCTAGTCGCCCTATCGCTGCCGCATATACATCCACCGATTCTATCGTCCAAGTAACTTTTCTGGTCTTATTATAAGACTCAAATGCTCTCTCTGAAAATACGGTCTTTAATCGGTTCTTAATACTGTCAGCAATGGTTCGATCTGTTTTTCCCATTTTTAGATAAACCGATAGAGCATTTTTTCCAAATACATTGGAATCAATGTGGCTATGTCTAATCTTCTGCAGCTTTGCCACCAACTTCAGCTTGTTAAGCCAGCTACCACATCACCTTCTCCAGTAAAATACCTTTACTTGTTCGCCCATTTTCGTCGCTGTGCCGAAATAGCTTGCAGTTAAATATGTCGGTATTATTAGAAAGTAAAGTCCAAAGAAAGAATTTCCAACCGTTACGTTCTCTTTCTCGCAATTCTCGGTATGAAGCACCGGCGCATATCTGCCAGAACATACTTTTGCCAAAGAGACACCCTCTCTCTCTCTTTCTCTCTCTCTCTCTCTCTCTCTCTCTCTCTCTCTCTTTGATACACAGACTTTTTATTTGAAAAGCAGACTGTATTTCATTTGCATATTTCCCCAAATATCATTACCTCACGTGACTGGTCCACAAATAGCAGGAGCGGCCATCTTTTCCTTAAATGGATGGCACGTTGTACAAGGTCAGGTGTGTACTACTTTTTAATCACATTGTTTAATTTATTTGATGTCTTCTTCGGCGACCACGCCGAACAAAGCTCTTAGGGCCTTGCCTATTATGGGTATCACCGCCCTCTTCAGTTTTTTTTACACAGTGGTCACCACTTATCAAGGCCCGGAAGCCACTCAGGGATAAGGGTTATTGCAAGTACATTACGTTAGTGTGGAGATTTGATGAAGTGTTTACTTAAGGGGGCGGTTCATTAGGAATTTGTTAACGTTGGACTTGAACACATCAAAGTTGTATTCAGGTGGAAAGCAGGAAGACGGAACAGAATTCCACAGGCGTGCAGTTCTAAGAAAGAAGCTTTGTTCATGGAATCCGCGTTTTGATTTAGGCACAGATAAAGAGTGGGGGAATTTTTTTTTTCACAGTGGATTCGGCTAGACGGCTATTTTTCGTGAAAGATTGGCGAGGGGGGCCAGAGATTGGAGTTCAGACGAGCACCTGCCATGGAAATAACGATAAAACAATGATAGGCTCGCAACGTCTCTTCTATGGGAGAGAGGTTGCAGGGTAGAGAAAAGGGCATCCCCCACTAAGCCACGAAGTCTATTTTGTACTCTGTCAAGGCAGGATAGGCTGTTTTTAGCAGCTCCTGCCCAGATATGGCAGCAGTATTCCATCTTTGGACGTACTTGGCTTTTATATAGATAGAGAATTGCATCAGTAGTGAGATATCTTCTGGAGCGGTAGAAGGATCCCACCATCTTTCCAGCGACCTTGGCAACAGACTTGATGTACGTGTTCCATTTCAGATCAGAAGTAAAGGTCAAACCCAGAAGCTTGTCAAAACACGGGGCCTCACCCAAACGAGAGCCATCCATCACAATTGATGCCAGATGGGGGATCAGAGCGTTGATGATGTAAGGATAGGAATTTGGTTTTGGATGCATTAAAGGTAACCAGCCACATCTTCCCCCACTGAACCACGCGCTCGAGATCAGAGGAGAGAGAATCAGAGAGAACTTCGTCATTTACAGCCTTTGATGTGTTGCCATAGATGGTCGTGTCATCAGCATAGATGTCAACTAATGATTTAAGTATGTGTTTAGGGAGGTCATTGATGTAGATCAGGAAGAGAGTTGGGCCCAGGATGGACCCCTGAGGGACTCCAGCATTTATATTGCAGGCCTCCAATTTTTGTCCATCTACCACTACTCTTATGAGCCTATCGGAGAGAAATGATTTAACGATTGAGAAAACATTTCCAGTTATGCCGTAGCTGGAAATCTTGTGCAGTAGACCCTTATGCCATACCTTGTCGAAGGCCTTTGATATGTCAAGAGCAATTGCCCTAGAAAGGAAGCCTTTGTCAAGAGATTCACTAATCCTGTGAAATATAACCGTCAGCACATCTGTGGTAGATCTTGCAGAGCGGAAACCATATTGTGTGTCACTAAGAAGGTTATTCCTGCTGAGGTGGTTGACTATTTCTCTATTTAATATGGATTCCAGCAACTTACTCATAACACACAGGAGACTTATTGGTCTGTACTGAGAGGGAGATGACTTATCACCTGAATTCTTAAATGCATGCACTCGAAGAGCAACAAACAGAAATGTGAGGTAGACTTGCATAATTTTTGTATAAACATTGTTACCTGTAAGATGCTTACATGTAGAGCTAATACATTATGAACAACTCAAGACTGTTATTATTAAACTATATATCGCTCGTGTAAAATATGAACTATAACCTCTGTGTGCACACTTCCACATAGGTCAACACGTACAAGCCACTATCACACGTCCTCACGTGACTACCCAATTATTGCATGTAATGTATGAACTTGTTTTAAATAAAATAATGTAGTTTTATATATATATATACTGGTATAATGGGTTTTCTTATTGCTAAGTCGTGAACATGCCTTATATAGCCTCGCAACAAGAACGTAACGGTTGGGAATTCTTTCTTTGGACTTTACTTTCTTATTCTATCAACATATTTAACCGCAAACAACTAATAAATTCCCCACATTAGCAATGAATTCATAAGAATGATGCCTTTTCTGAAATAGACGATGCGCCTTTAATTTCTTTTTAGTTGAGAAGCGTGAGTGGTGTCATAGCATCGACTACCGTTTGGACTATAACGCCACGTCTCATTACAAATAAAGCTGCAGTTTAAGAGTCCGTCACCCTCGGCTTCATGCTTATTCAACAAATCCTGACAGATACTCGGTAGGTGGTTCTTTGGCGCATGAGCGTGTAACCCACATAGCACACACTTTGCTGTATTCTAGAGATGACGACATTGTGTCCAGTGCACTGATACCCACATTCAACTCTACACGCAATTTATTCACCGCTATCCGCTGAGCAGCGTAGATCAGATCTTCGAGGCACACAGTGTTTTCTGGGTTAGTGACTGTACATGGGCCTCCGGAGTGCTCTTTCTCACTTAAATATCTGAAATCGTAGAACCCATCTATTGACTTTGCTGGCATCAACTGCATCATTTTCGTAAACGTTTAACAGGCGGCCGTGAATGTTGATAGATTAATTTTTTCTGCATGAAGAAAGTCAATGACGCATTTCTGATTTTTACGCATGCACATGACAGAATGTACTTTCTTAGTCTTAAACCGTCAGTATCTACAGCAGAGAGATGAAACTTTTAGACCATGAATGTAGAATTCTAGCAATCTATGTATAATTAGACAATTTTAACTCCCTCTGATCCATTCGGGCGGAATTAAAAATAAGAAGCTTTGCTTTTGGAACGACCTTCGTAGAATTTTCGGCGGAAAAATTATTTTCTCATATAAGTATTAAATAATAAACACTTCTAAGCTTATAGAAGTTGAAGTGCTTAGTCTAGGCAATACATTAGTCTAGGCAATACATTAGTCTAAGCAATACATTAGTCTAGGCAATACATTAGTCTAGGCAATATATTAGTCTAGGCAATACATTAGTCTAGGCAATACATTAGTCTAGGCAATACATTAGTCTAGGCAATACATTAGTCTAGGCAATATATTAGTCTAAGCAATATATCAGTCTAGGCAATACATTAGTCTAGGCAATATATTAGTCTAGGCAATACATTAGTCTAGGCAATACATTAGTCTAGGCAATATATTAGTCTAAGCAATATATCAGTCTAGGCAATACATTAGTCTAGGCAATACATTAGTCTAGGCAATACATTAGTCTAGGCAATACATTAGTCAAGGCAATAAATTAGTCTATGCAATATATTAGTCTAGGCAATAAATTAGTCTAGGCAATACATTAGTCTAGGCAATATATTAGTCTAGGCAATACATTAGTCTAGGCAATACATTAGTCTAGGCAATACATTAGTCTAGGCAATATATTAGTCTAGGAAATACATTAGTCTAGGCAATACATTAGTCTAGGCAATATATTAGTCTAGGCAATACATTAGTCTAGGCAATACATTAGTCTAGGCAATACATTAGTCTAGGCAATACATTAGTCTAAGCAATATATCAGTCTAGGCAATACATTAGTCTAGGCAATACATTAGTCTTGGCAATACATTAGTCTAGGCAATATATTAGTCTAGGCAATACATCAGTCTAGGCAATACATTAGTCTAGGAAATACATTAGTCTAGTCAATACATTAGTCTAGGCAATACATTAGTCTAGGCAATACATTAGTCTAAGCAATATATCAGTCTAGGCAATACATTAGTCTAGGAAATACATTAGTCTAGGCAATACATTAGTCGAGGCAATATATCAGTCCAGGCAATACATTAGTCTAGGCAATACATTTGTCTAGGCAATATATTAGTCTAGGCAATACATTAGTCTAGGCAATATATTATTCTAGGCAATACATTAGTCTAGGCAAAATATTAGTCTAGGCAATACATTAGTCTAGGCAATACATTAGTCTAGGCAATATATTAGTCTAGGCAATACATTAGTCTAAGCAATATATCAGTCTAGGCAATACATTAGTCTAGGCAATACATTAGTCTAGGCAATACATTAGTCTAGGCAATATATTAGTCTAGGCAATACATTAGTCTAGGCAATACATTAGTCTAGGCAATATATTAGTCTAGGCAATACATTAGTCTAAGCAATATATCAGTCTAGGCAATACATTAGTCTAGGCAATATATTAGCCTAGGCAATACATTAGTCTAGGCAATATATTTGTCTAGGCAATACATTAGTCTAGGCAATACATTAGTCTAGGCAATATATTAGTCTAGGCAATACATTAGTCTAGGCAATATATTTGTCTAGGCAATACATTAGTCTAAGCAATATATCAGTCTACGCAATACATTAGTCTAGGCAATACATTGGTCTAGGCAATACAATTGTCTAGGCAATATATTAGTGTAGGCAATACATTAGTCTAGGCAATACATAAGTCTAGGCAATACATTAGTCTAGGCAATACATTAGTCTAGGCAATACATTAGTCTAGGCAATAGATTAGTCTAGGCAATATATTAGTCTAGGCAATACATTAGTCTGGGCCATACATTAGTCCAGGCAATATATTAGTCTAGGCAATACATAAGTCTAGGCAATACATTAGTCTAGGCAATATATTAGTCTAGGCAATACATTAGTCTAGGCAATATATTAGTCTAGGCAATACATTAGTCTAGGCAAAATATTAGTCTAGGAAATACATTAGTCTAGGCAATACATTAGTCTAGGCAATATATTAGTCTAGGCAATACATTAGCCTAAGCAATATATCAGTCTAGGCAATACATTAGTCTAGGCAATACATTAGTCTAGGCAATACATTAGTCTAGGCAATATATTAGTCTAGGCAATACATTAGTCTAGGCAATACATTAGTCTAGGCAATATATTAGTCTAGGCAATACATTAGTCTAAGCAATATATCAGTCTAGGCAATACATTAGTCTAGGCAATATATTAGTCTAGGCAATACATTAGTCTAGGCAATATATTAGTCTAGGCAATACATTAGTCTAGGCAATACATTAGTCTAGGCAATACATTAGTCTAGGCAATACATTAGTCTAGGCAATACATTAGTCTAGGAAATACATTAGTCTAGTCAATACATTAGTCTAGGCAATACATTAGTCTAGGCAATACATTAGTCTAAGCAATATATCAGTCTAGGCAATACATTAGTCTAGGCAATACATTAGTCTAGGCAATACATTAGTCTAGGCAATATATCAGTCTAGGCAATACATTAGTCTAGGCAATACATTAGTCTAAGACATACATAAGTCTAGGCAATACATTAGTCTAGGCAATACATTAGTCTAGGCAATACATTAGTCTAGGCAATACATTAGTCTAAGCAATATATTAGTCTAGGCAATACATTAGTCTAGGCAATACATTAGTCTAGGCATTACATTAGTCGAGGCAATAGATTAGTCTAGGCAATATATTAGTCTAGGCAATACATTAGTCTAGGCAATACATTAGTCTAGGAAATATATTAGTCTAGGCAATACATTAGTCTAGTCAATACATTAGTCTAGGCAATATATTAGTCTAGGCAATACATTAGTCTAGGAAATACATTACTCTAGGCAATACATTAGTCTAGGCAATACATTAGTCTAGGCAATATATTAGTCTAGGCAATACATTAGTCTAGGCAATACATTAGTCTAGGCAATATATTAGTCAAGGCAATATATTAGTCTAGGCAATATATTAGTCTAGGCAATATATTAGTCTAGGCAATACATTAGTCTAGGCAATACATTAGTCTAGGCAATATATTAGTCTAGGCAATATATTAGCTTAGGCAATACATTAGTCTAGGCAATACATTAGTCTAGGCAATATATTAGTCTAGGCAATACATTAGTCTAGGCAATATAGTAGTCTAGGCAATACATTTGTGTAGGCAATACATTAGTCTAGGCAATATATTAGTCTAAGCAATATATCAGTCTAGGTAATACATTAGTCTAGGCAATACATTAGTCTAGGCAATATATTAGTCCAGGCAATATATTAGTCTAGGCAATATATTAGTCTAGGCAATACATTAGTCCAGGCAATACATTAGTCTAGGCAATATATTAGTCTAGGCAATACATTAGTCTAGGCAAAATATTAGTCTAGGCAATACATTAGTGTAGGCAATACATTAGTCTAGGCAATACATTAGTCTAGGCAATACATTAGTCTAGGCAATATATTAGTCTAAGCAATATATCTGTCTAGGCAATACATTAGTCTAGGCAATACATTAGTCTAGGCAATACATTAGTCTAGGCAATACATTAGTCTAGGCAATATATTAGTCTAGGCAATATATTAGTCTAGGCAATACATTAGTCTAGGCAATATATTAGTCTAGGCAATATATTAGCCTAGGAAATACATTAGTCTAGGCAATACATTAGTCTAGGCAATATATTAGTCAAGGCAATATATTAGTCTAGGCAATATATTAGTCTAGGCAATACATTAGTCTAGGCAATACATTAGTCTAGGCAATACAAAGAATACAATTACAAACTACTGTATTTCAACCAGATTTTAACTGACAGAATATAGGCAAGCTTCTCCTTATTCAACATTCTCTGAAAAAATTCAGAGTTCAACGTGCTACACATAAGGAAAGTCAGAGGTGAGATTGGCGGAAATAATGAGATTAAAGCTCAAGTAATCCAAATAATTCAGGGGTTGGTTTTATTAGTATTCTTAGTTTGTTTTTCGAATTTTCGAAATTCTGTTGAATTTTATCCAAACATCTTTTTCTCTTAATCTGTATATCTGTTCCAATTTTTTCTGAAACCTCTGACTGAATTCTGTATGATAATGTGCAGCGAACTATGTATTATTGTTTCTATTCGATGCAAAGTAACAGAGATTAGTATTTAATGCGAAAATGAGAACAAATGTAAATGCATTCAGTCATCATTTAGAATAAAGCACCCATTCTTAGTTAATGGGCTATTAGTTTTGTCCGGTTCATATATTTTATGCTTCTCATAAGTTTGTATGCTTTTTATGTTTGTATATAGCTATGTAATTTTACAAAGTAAAACTATGCTTTAGAGACAAATATGTAAAGGGGAAATAATAGGATAAAACAAAAATAGGTTTAAAATTTATACTAGGTATGTCGTTCCAAAAGTAATGTTTCCTATTTTTTTAACTCAAAATAATATATTTTTTTACATTGTCCCACAATGTACTTTTTCCAGCAATGAATGAGAGACAGTCTATTTTTAACGACTGCGATTACGCACTTTTGTCTGGGAAATGCTGCCCACGTAATGCATCATTCTGAGGTTCTAATATATGAACATTTTAGAGTTTCAGGTTCAGTGGGCGAGACAGTAAATATATAATTCATTAGTTGAAGCATTCTTTATTTTGTCGCCGTATTTTCCCATTTGAATTTGCAAATCAGTTGTTCTGCCTCTGTCTAAATATATTGAAATTAGAAGGAGTGTTTTTGGAATATTTTAAAATAATTGTTAATTTAAAATAATTGTTAATTGACACATGGGTTAGGGTGAAACGCGATTGAAACTGGGGAAACATTTAGCTGTCATTCTAACAAATAAATACAATGTTAAAAACTAATTTCTCATTTGTAACTAATGTCTCCTGAGTAAATGTCAACTGTTGCAATATTTTGAATATGTATTGAGGTATGATCCCTGGAACTTGGGAGATTCTATTTATAAACGCCGCCAATAGGAACGGATAAAGCAAATTGAACCACTTTCTGCCATCAACCAATCAGAAAACAGAATTGCCCAATAAAAATATAATCTTTTAGCATTCCAGAACATAATTTTTTCGTGTCAACACGAAAGAGATCTTTTGCTCTTTGCTTGCAAAAATTATACACTCCAGAACCTGTACAGGACAGCTGCCTACTGAAAATTCTTTATATCAAGGACTTGTATAGAAAAGCTACCTATCGGAAGCTTTTCTGAAATGAAACATGACTTCCAATTCAAGGGGTTATGCACCCGACAGTGATACTGAACTAACATTTCTAAAACGTACAGAAGCCGAGACGATTACAGATTATATTATAAGGGTCGAAACAACAAATTCATTAAAAATATCTCGCGAAGTTATTAGCAACAATCTGCTCATCGTCATGGTCATTCAAGGGTTTATGAGTGATTTTAAGCTGTTTAACACTTCTAGCTGAAAAAAAGAAAGAGGAAGCAGTTTAATAGCCGATATGAAATACATTTTCTTTGGCAAGGAAAAATTAAATTCGGGAAAATTAAACAATATTGTTGTGAAAATGATTATTTTGAGTATCCAACCATGTTTAGTCTACAAATGACCTTAAAGTCCAAAGGTCAGGTCCGAGTTGACCGGTGCGTGAGAAAATAACCGATGGAAATTTTGATCACTGACGGAAATTCATTTAGCGAAAAGGTGTAAGTGATGTGCCTCCAATAATGTGTATCCAATCAGGATGAACCAGATTATGACGTGATGAACATGGATTGGTTGGATGAGAACTCGAGATTTAGCCCGATCTTACCAACCTGTTTCCCTTTATAAGGCACTGCAGAGCAAGGAAAAATCAGTTTTCCGAAATGTGGAGAGAGTTTTGTTGACTTGATTTGAGAGATCGCGTTATCGTTCACTGCCCTCATACACCGCGTGAAAACACTCGTTCACTAACCGCTCGATAAGAGAGGAAATCGATTGATAAAAACAAGAAGAAGGAAATATAATTGTATATTTTTGTTTTTCCTGTTGATATCTGTACCTAATTGTTTTCTTGTAATAATTAATCGTTATAACGAAAACTAAATATAGCGTTCGCGTCGAATACTTATCGTTTGTTAACTTGTGAATTAACTTCAAAGACAAGAAACCATATTGGAGTGATGTTTTTCAGCGAACACCCAGTGAGATAATGAGAGCTGTCAACCTACCGCAACCAGCATCCGACCCGCAACGTCTATTAACCCTGTTATCGTAGAAGCGGCTGAGACTGCGCCATTGGATTTTTGTGGGTATTCAAACTGAACCACATAGACCTTCACTTATAACTGTATTTTAGAACAGGAATGCATAAAATTAAAAACTATTTTAGTTTCACACGCTGACCATTTCAAGGTAAAAATAAAAATCAATTTCTTTTTTTCTGTTTTTGAACACATATTTTTCTTTGACATTTGAACAAAATCAAAATGGCTTTGTTTTAACATTTTCATATTTTAATATCTAAATGAACTAAATGACTTCTATTTTATTTTACATGCTGTAACTTGCTTTATTTTATATATTTGAATATATATATACATTTATATATATATATTTATATATATATATATATATATATATTCAACAGAATTAAACATGAACTGAAAGGATTTTCCCTATATATAAAAAAATAGGAAGTGTTGCAATATGTTTTTTTTAAATATTTATTGGAATATGATTACTGAAAGTTGTGAGATTCTGTTTATAAACGCTGCCAACAATAACCGATAAAGAAAATTGAACCACGTTCTGCTATCAACCAATCAGAAACTAGAATTGCTCCATAAAAGTTGACTTTTTTTAGCCTTGCAGCACATAATTTATTTCGTGTTTACACGTCTTTTGCGTTGCATCAGGCCACGTGGTGAATTATTTATTGAAATGTAAGTCTTTCTTTTGAAGTCGCCGTCGTTATTGTTTTTATACGTTGTTACTGTTTTTTTTCTATTTATATATATTATGTTATTGTTAAAATTAGTTTCATTATTATTTCTGTTTTTAACGGTCTTCGGCTATGGCCGTGGCAGGCCGTACGCCGCCTTCAATGAAACAGGGTCAGAGGTTACACTTACGACCCCTATTAATTCGGAATGGAACAAGCCGCCGAAAGTAATGATTAATGTTACAGAATTTGTTGAAAAGGCTAAAGAATACGGGCACCTTGTGGTTTACAATGGATTACTTGTTGACTTACCAAAGTTGAAGAATATTTAAAAGAAAAACCTTGTCGTTTTCGTGGTCGGCAAGAATCGCAAAAAAGTAATTAGAAAGTAATTAGCTCTGAAATTGTCTACAAGCTGCTGGCGCCAGTGGGGCATAGACCCCAGGGTATTATAGAAAATTTTTTTCAACAGAAGACGGGTGCGGAAAATCTCCCTAGCAGAGATTATTACCTCAGAGTACATTTTACGTACTGAATACATGGGAAAAGAAAAACAGTTTATGTCTTCAATATTCCGTTCCACGTGGAGGGTAAGCACCTTTGTGCATTCCTACTTAAATTTGGTAAAATAGTGGCTGCGTCAAATGAGGAATACCGTTTGATATTTTACTGGATAAAGAAGGGTTTCCTAAAATCCCTTATCACTTGGATGTGGGTGACGAGAAATTCCCCATCCGCTTTGTTGGGCGTGTAGTAAGCTAGGGCACATCACCATGGAGTGTCCCCAAAGGATAGCGCAACTAACCTCGAAGGCTAGAATGGCACAACACTTAGGAGTTTCCCTGTCAATGAGGGAACCCCGCCCTCTTCCCCAAGAAAATGTTAAAAAGGACACTACTCCGGACGATCTTGATCGCGAGCCCTGGCAGATTGTATCCGGTCAAGAAAACGTTTGCCCGTCTTACTCTAGACAAAATGTGAGAGGACACCTTGTTGGCAAATGATCCGGGTAGGGACAATATGTCGAGGTTGTTAACCTCTAGAAGAAATTAGATTCTTAAGAATGGACACTGCTGAATCCCCCATCAAACTGCACCCCACAATTCACAATCCCAGCGAAACGGTCGACATACAAAGATGAAAAGCTCGTTCACCTAAAGGGTTGTATCCCCTTCTGTCCCGGCTTCCATACCCCAGAACCTACCCAAAATGATTCCCCTTAGTCCCGTCAAAAAAATAAATTCCGCCTCCTCCACTGTTCCGGATATTTCCATACCTCCTTGAAATAATCCGACAAGTCACTGTCAGTGGCTCAGACCTCTAGTAATACTGAAAAGTCCGCTTCTTCCCAGAAAAAATCGCGAAGCATTTCCATGGAAAACAAAAAGAAAAGGACACTTTACATTTCTGATAAAGGCATATATTCGGTCAGCGGGTCCGCAATTAACAACGCAGTTTACTTTTAAAACGCTGATCCCTGAAATTAATCGATTTCAGGGAGGCGGTCGGAATGCCAGTCGAATAACCTTGCAATTTTCCGAATGCGAAACGGATATTAATTGTCATCCGGAAGAGAGAAGAGATAAACGACTTATGGTTAATGCTAGAGGAAGCAAATAAAGCCTTTGAACTTTCACCTCCTCTGATTATATTCAAGACTCTAATAATAATTTTAAGGAAATGTTGTGTAAGTCGGGTTCCTGTAAAGATGTACCCCCTTGTATAAGATAGCCAAACTAACCTATCATTTGCATGTTAGTGGTATATCCTGTGATGGGCTCAGCGATACGCAGATGGGCACATTCGCTCGGGAGATCCATCGGTACGCTGACGACAGCGATGTTTTTTTTGGATCCCAACCCTGAGGCACTATAATGGATCTCAAGCTTGCAAGTATAAATGTGCAAGGGTTGAGGGCTGATTCGCACAAATTTCGACTGAACTTGGATCTGAAGCACCTCGGTGTGGATGTCTGTTGTGTGTAAGGAACTCATCTCATTCCAGGCGACCATTTGAATGCGCTGCTAGGAACTTACTCAGCGTACTTTAATTCTCGCTCGAAAGGTGTTTCGTGGCTAGTGAAAAGGTCTTTGAATGCGTCGTATAACCCGTGCTTCATGGATCCTGAGGGAAAGCTATGCTTCTGGAGGTTTACATAAAAGGTAGGGCTTTTCGTTTTATCGGTGTTTATGCACCTGATAATCATAATGAGCTTGCTTCGCTTTCTTTCGATCAGTTTATGTGTACTTGTCGAACCGTTATCTTGGCGAGAGACTGGAACACGATTAGTGTAACTTCCGGTCTTCTTCAGGTGTATTTTGTCGAACTTAAGAATATTTCTTTCCTCTTCGGGAATTTAGACGGAATTCCGAACGGAACTCTTTATTTACTTTACGAGGGTAGCATGCTCTCGTTCCGTCAAACATGACAGGATAGAAGTCCCAAGTAATTTGCAATTGTATTTTTCGGTCGCCAACACTGAGAATTGAACCTTCAACTTTCATAAGAATATAACTTTCAAAAGTTATATTTCAAAATACTCTAACCATCGCGCCACGCGTCCTTGTGGATATTTGATTTGCCTGTTTATAAAAACGTTATTGTTTTTCTTTTGTCTTAGAAGAACGTATCTTTCGAATTTCCTCTGGAAAAGACTGTTTCAAAGTGTTTTCTCTTGTTACAGACTTCTTCGTTTTAGACCCAATCTTTCATCTATTTATGGCGTGAGGCGTTTTCTAAAATATTCACAGATGTTAATAGGCGACTTATTCCCTTGCACATTAAGGTCTCCATAACATGACAAAACACCCCCAACCCGAAAATAAATTAGGCAGTTTGTGCCTGTACAGTTAATCCACTTACTTGTTAAATGCTGTTTAGAAATGTTTTTCAGTTTAAAATAATTTCTACAAAATTTAGATGAACACAATTAGCGATAATTCCAACAAATATAAATGCTCGTGTGAATAATATTTATAATAATCTTATGAATAATACCAATTCATTTTGACTTGGTGCATACATAATTACACTGTCTTATAAAATTATCTAAAAACAAACTATATTTGTAGATTAATAGTCTTAAAAAGCAAATACATATTTAAATACATTTGTGAACGATAGCTTTGAAATGAAATAATCTGCAGAAAGACATAGTTATAAAGAAAGTTGTAAAATTAAAATAATTTCGTATTTTCCAAATAATTCTGACTGAGACTCAGATTTACAGATTTTACATAGATGCTGGAATGTGTACGCTTCCAAGCTGTTTATGACATAATCGCATGGCAGGTCGGAAACGCAAGATAACTCAACTGATGAAGAAGCAGCTTAAACCATCAGCTAATTTAGAAAGAATTTATGGAAGTATTGCATGTATGATACTATCGATGTTGTCTTCGCTCGCCCCTACCATGTTAAGTATAAAGAGAAAATGAATATTCCAAAAAACAAAAGGGAATAAGTTAATCGGTGAACGACGTTATAGGAAATAGAGTGTTTGGGCAGAACAAGTGAGAGAAAGGTCTTCATTGGGTTAGACAAAAGAACCCTTAGATAGGGTTGTTTCAAAGTGTATCAATGACGATAACAAAGGCACTGAAAAATAGATGAAGATATATTTAGAGTTAGTTTACTGGCAATTTTGGAAATCGTTATGAGTTCGCGATAGAAGGAATTGTTTACGTGCGTACAGTCTTGATTAAGGCAGATTAAGGCAGTTTGAATGTAGGAACGGTTTACGGACTATCTTCAGTTTACGACGTTTGAGCAGTTACGAGCGGCACACAGTTGAAATACAATCGTGGCTTGGGACAGATTGGGAGACCTGTGATAGATCAAGATATGCTGACGGACTCGACGGTGACAGAAAAACTAAGACATGGACGTCATACACCCAAAGTGCAACTAATATTTACAGAAAATGTCGAGTTTTATTTTTTATTGGAGCTGTGTTTTGTATCTTTATATATTCTAAACTCGTATGAGAAGTTCTTCGCTGTATCAGTTCGATTTTTAAAACTTCTTGTTGAGTTTATATCTAATGATTCGTAAACTCTCATCTTAGAAACTCATTGACAAAGTAAAGAGAACGACCAACATCTTCTTATGAGTACTGTAAATTAACACATATGCTTAATAACCTACAAATACCCTTCAGCGCCAATATTCTGCATATGTGTGTCTAATCTGGACTGACTAGTTACTTGCTCGATAAAGTTCTAGTCATTAGTTGGTGATTGAGTGGCAGGTTGTTGCAATAGTTAAACAACCACTCCATGGTGATTTACAAGTACATAGAGCTACACTTCAACTTCAGGTATACGCCTTCTGTTCTTACATTCATATCGTTAAAAACATAATTTCTAATATAAAATGAATTTACAGATTATGTTGTATTTAACTACTCTCAATGATCGGCTCAGTTTAACCGACATCTATAATTGCATAATATCAATAAATCAATTTGAACTATAAAATCTGTTAGTAACTATCGGTGCAGATCACAGCAGATGGCTCACATCTGTCACTTTAGTATATTGGTCGGCGGTCTTTGACGTGCAAGACAAGTAAGACTGAGAGCATACAACGCCTGGCGTTTCTGAATAGTCAATCATCTAAGAACTGACGAGGCTCATAGTCACTTAATGTTGAATGATTTTAAATTGAAAGTTCGTCAGTGTGTGCTCGGTTACGGCTGAATTCGGTGCTATATTCTGGCAGGGATCGCAATGATAATCATGTGGTCTTTTTCGATAATGTAACAAAATGATTCACCCTCTAAGCAAAATCACAGTTTAAAATAGCCTGAAAGCCGAAAGTACAATCAAGTTTACAGCGTTAATCGATACAGTAAACTAAAAAATGATATAGATATTAGGTTTCTGATATCCATAAAATAATATTAACGCGATGTAAACGCTCAATAAAATCAAAATAGGCATTAGAACTTATTATAAAGATATAGATTTAATAAATTATGCTTAGAAACACTTTAGTAAGAGTTTAAAGCATATTTATTACTCGGAAGGAAACACATATATAAGTGATAGTTCTTATTCCAAGGAGGTTAAAAGAAGGTAAGGATTCTTCTTTTCAAAGGAAAGAAAAATAGTTAGCAAAACATAGATATAGTAGACTAGTAGATTTGCTGGTTTTATCAATTCTGAAACTGCATTCCACGGTTTTGGCTATAGAATGTAAAATACTGTTTGTAAATAAAAGTTTGTATAAATTGTTTGTGCAAAGTGATGTTTTCAAAAATAGAGGAAGGTGGGTGGGAAAAAAAACGGTCAAACGGGTTCGGGTAGATCCAAGTGTGAAAAGTCCTTTGTAAATGTCCTGCAGTAAAAGATGTGAATAGCTGTTTTTAAGGTTACGAAAAACGATACAAAAGACGATGGTTGACACTTTGTTGAAATTTAATCCTGTGCGGTTGTGATGAGAAAACAAAAAGGTTGTTAGGAGATGGTATTAGATCTGTGAATCGGGGGAATATTTGAATAGACGAACGGGTCTAAGGAACAGAATATGTGCGACACCGTTGGCCTTTCAGCCTCTATGGGGCGTAATGAATGGGAAAGACATCTCTTTTTCGAGAATAAGATTAGCTGCAGTGGTCAAGATATATGGTGGAATGGGTGAATTTGCCGGAAACAATTTAAGCCAAAGGAAGAGAGAAAGGTGGGTGAGACAGAAACAGTTTAAGTGACTAAGCTATTTATGTGTTAGGAAATCATTGCATGGTAATTGTATGGGCGGGATCATGCGAAGACATTCAGGGCTGAAGCCAGAATGTCAAGATCAAAAACCAACTAAATCGGGTAAAGTATAATCGGGTAAAGTTTGGTAGTAATTGAAGACAATTATTAGTAAGAGTAGATTTTAAAGTAAAAGAGTAACAGGGAAAAAGGGTCTTATAAAAGTTTGAAGGCAGTTCACCCCTAAGGAATGAGGGAGGAGAATGACTTGGTTGTCATGATAACTTATCACTATAAAAACAGTAATTAAGGCAATGGGAGAGGGAGAAGTATGGTAGGTTAGTGGAATCATGGACATTGTCAACGAAATTGAGGGAGAGGTATTTTAAAAAAGTGTTTTTGGGACTGCAAGCTTATTGGGAGGAAGAATTTATCTGGTATTGTTATAGCTTCAAATGTGCAGCGGTTACATGAGGTGTAGGATTTGACACCTACACGGGGTGTAGGATTTGAATTTTTTTTTAGGATAGTCGATTTAATTGAATAAGGAGTTTTATTTGATTTGATTTTTTAATTAAGGTAGAGAAGTTCCTTGCTTACTATTTGGGTTGTGGTTATAAAAGAAAGAATTATGGTTTGATATTCTGGTCTTAATTAGAGTTGAGGTGGCGCCAATAATAAGTGTGTATTTTATTAGATGTTCCGGGTGTATGATTAGATTGTTGATCTCTATTGAGTTAGAGGTGTGGGCATGGTTAAAATTTGGTTCAATGGGGTGAGTGTAAGTCGGATATATGAAAGATAACACGTGAAGAATTGTAAAGCCAAGCTTGCGCAATATATAACCAATTTTCTTCGACACTCTAGATATGATCTCGTATTTTTGTTTTTGATTTTCTCACCTTTCTATAAAAAGAAACAAGTGTAGCACGAGTTGTATCCTCTTTGACATGACTACTACTTGAATTATGTTAAAATAGTCTCCTCCTTCCATCATTACTACTTGGATAATATAAAGTGTGAGTGGTTTTCCCATGCAAGAACTATTTATAGTGCGGTACAACTTCATGCATCAATCTCCACCTTTGTTTTTAATGACATAGCGCTCATTTCTGCTCATGACTTGTTCCAGGTTTTCACATCTTCCACGCATTGTAGTGATAATAACTTCATCAACCAGCTTTACATTATCTTTTTCTCACTTCTGTTCCAGACACGTTCTATTTCTTGTTCTAATTTACTGTAACATTTCCTTACATAAACAAACGTCAAACGACACTAAACAAAGAGAAACACATAGTCTTTTCAACAAGCGCGTACTTGTGCAGCCGTAGAATATCACTGGTGATCTATCAACAAATATAACCAATAAATAAAAGTACTTTTTGTTTTATTTTATTTTCTTACTTAGCCTTAAAAAATGTCTCAAGTACATTTTTCCTAAACTTCTAAATCGTTTGACCGTCTCATCCGGCCGCTTTCTCGCCGCAAACTACTCGAAGCTTTGTTTCAATCCTCAAGCATATGAGAATTTCTGATCTTAACGCGTATTTCTAAGTAGCTGACGTCTAAATCTTTGTATCAATCACAAAAAGTACACTGGCTCTATCTCCGTACCGTCATATGCTTAATGTGACATTCTCAAAATTCATACTAGTTAATATAATCTCTACCTACTAGCGTAAGTTCCAAATTTATAATACTATGCATTCTTCTGCTTACATTTTTTTTTAAATATTCAGGTGGATTTGTTTTCTGTTGATCATCCCTTGCTTAGGAAAACGTTCTACTACAAAATGTCTTATTGGAATAAGCTTCTTTTATGAACTACCATAGGATCCTATCTTTTGTATGTTTCCTACTAGTAATGCTAAAGAAATTAATGTCTGGATTTTTTGTTGCAATTGACACCTTCTCTATTGTAAGTTTCAACTCAAACTTCATTCTTCTCCCGGGTTTGTGCTTTTATGATCTTCCATCGAAACAAGAACTTTAGTCACTATCAGCATGCCAGTTCTACCGCTTCTAGAGACTCTTGAAAAAAGAACCCAGCAATTTCTGCAAGAGAGCAATTGCTAAAGCGAAATCTTGCTATTCCCAGAATATACTATCTCATATCACAGATGTTTGCTTCCGTGATTTTCGAAGAATCTATAATGGTGTTGTTAATAGAGGCAAGTCTGTATTTCTCCTCTTTTTAATAGCCTATAAGTTGTTTTATTGTCTAACGCCATGTGACACCAGCGACAAATTGCCGATCCTAACGTTGTTTGCCTCGGATTTTTTTTCTCTATTTTCTGTTTTCATGTCATCGTTGTTATCATTTTTTTATGTATTACCGACTGTCAATGGGAGCGCACAGGCTCAGAAATATTTTAAAAAATAAAATAAAAACACAGTACATAAAAGGAAACACAAACTACAACACTTTCCTTAAACCCTATCTTCGTGTATGACATCCCCTATGCTCTAAATGATAAGGTTCACACATATGTTATGTCGAAGCTGCCTGTCAGTCGGTTGATCAATTAATCTCTCCATCTTCTCCTAGCAACGATCTATCCTCAACTGCGTCCTTACTCCAACTGACTTCAAAGTCCAACTGAACTCCTAATCTCCAACTGCACTGTCGTGAACTGGACTTTTTCGGACATAAGTCGTTTCTACTGTCGCTCAAATCTCATTGACTGTCGCAAACCCATAACCACTTCCTAGAAAGGTGAAACCTATTGTTAATCCTAAAATACCCACAAACCAAATTTAAATATATCTCAAGTCCATTGTTCGATTCTTGTGCTCGTTTGTCTACCCTAGTAAACAGCTTCTCATCTATTGTCTATTAATAAATCATTTTGTTACTCGCTAAACATACTTCGTTTTCTTTTGTTATATATGTTTTTCTTTTACTTCCAACGCCTATTGCTGACAATATTTCCCTTAATAACTTTTGTTTTTCTTGATTTTCTTGCGAAAACTGATCATTCTCTTGACTCTGTCATCATCACTCCTACAATTGTTCCAGGCTTGTTGTTGTTTTCAAGCATTCTGCTCAAACATTATTCTATAATGTTGGAATTATTCAACCTCTGGTTGTCTCAGTCTTGATTGCTGGGGATATCTTTTGCTGATCTAAATAAGTATCTTCCTGTTAGTCTCCTTTCTGTTATAAATAAGTGTTTTTAAAGTTCAGATGAAAGCAGTCTTGTTTAGACAATTTTAATAATGTTAAGTATAGCTTTCGTTACACTGTTGTTCCCTTAAATGAGCGAATCTGTCGGTTTATTGAGAAGTAGGGAGTAGGTAGGACGATCACAGAGTTCTAAAAAGTGTAGCATTCATATCTTCTACACGAAGTCAACATTATGGTATTAGTATTACGGTTCTTTTTCTGCCTGATTGAAGCTTTCGTGTAACTCTGGACGATATCTCTAGATGTTCTTTCTCTATTATTGCTGTTCTTTCTTAGGTTTCGATTCCAGGTACAACACAGTTTCTTCTCTATATAAATTAGCTTCCAGAGAAGAGTATTTAGAAGATAAACATTTATATAACGACTTGTCTCTTCTCCTCTATCTCCATATCATCAGTTGGAATATGTATTTAATCTAAAAATTAACGAGGAATTAATTTTATATTAGGATACGAAATAGCGAGTTTCGTTTAATCGTGTTTAGATTCAGCTCGTATCCTTCAATAGCAATTGCTACCTTTTCCTCTTAATACTTACATTGGTTGCTCTGTTCCTTAGAAAAAAGTAACTCCAAAACAACTTCCTGGACAAATATTACGTATGGTTCATAACTATATGTATTGATATTGCTCCTTCTCATAAAGTCCCTCTATTGCTCAAAATACATTCTCACACGTGAGGCTATTCTCTACAAACTTACTATCAGACTATCTGTATAGAATATTCTTGTCATATTTGGGCTGATGAATCTCTCTCCTATTTGAAAATCATTGATAAGGGTTAGAAGTTTATCCGTTATTTGGTTTGCCAACATACTTCTTTCAATTATCTAGACGTGATGCTGTTAGTTTCAGTCTCTTCCATTAGTACTATTATGCAATGTCCTATCAGAATTGTTAAACTTATTCCCTGATTCCTTTGTTACCACTCGTTTGATTAGTTGGTTTAGTGGTTTTATCAATTTGCTATTTTGATAACTCGTTATAACAAAGCTTCTTATTCTAGTTTCTCTTTGCGAACACTAATACATGATTAATCTATATATTTATAAAAGCAATAATGTGTGAAGACACTTCTCAATCTATATACTTAACGAATTTTTGATATACAGACTTGTAATTTGGTATATAGGGTATTCAGATATGTGGAAAAATTTAAATCATTTTTAATCCTGCAAAAAGCTGCTAAAGGATCAATATTCAAAAATTGGAACATGGAGGTCGTCGAATTTTTTTCTTTGTCAACTATTTCACGAATGCGCATGCATGAATGGTTCACATGGCAAATCATTTATTTTAAGGATAAGTATGTTTGAAAACATGTATTAAAGGTAGTGTCAAGCTGGTCAAATGATTATTGTACTTGAGTTACTGTCTTTAGGTTTTGGTTTCAGCCTTAGTTCGAAAATATTTCTTTACTTACAAGAAGTAAACTGTTTATAGAAAAGATAATACTCACATGCATATGCCTCAAGTTCTTTCCGTTTTTTATTTGATTATTTAAAAGTAATTAAACATTACGTTTAATACCTATGGTATTTCCTTTCAAAAGAAATAAGAATTCTGCATTAATATATAATATTTATGCATATTTTAGAATCAGACGGCACCGGGCGGCCCGGTATAAATTGTCTACTTGTTGAGATAAGTGAAAATATGTGATCACTACCTGCGACAAAAAAAAAATAATAATATCAAGCATTAATTGTCTCCCAATACGATAAAAAATGTTAAACAAATTAGTTTCTCTCCGATCACATCTGCTTAATGTAACGCATAATTGTCTCCCTTGCAGTAACTATTACTTGAGTGCTATCAACCGTGAGTGGTCTACTACGACTTAAATAATACACTGCTGGTCAAAAATTTAAGACCACTTAAAAATATTTAAAAAAAAAATCTTTTTTCAATGATAGAATTTAAACTCCCCCGACTTAAGGTTACCAATACCGCAATTTAAAATGTTATGGACACAAAAAGCTACACTCCAAAGATTTATTTTTTGAATTTACAATTTTATTAAATTAGGCTTTTTACACATACTATAAGACTAGAGAAAATAAATCTATTAAATTGTACAAAAAGTGAATGAAAAGTGTATGAAAACATTCAACAATCAAACCTAATAATGAGTTCTACCTCCGCGGCTTTTGATGACTTCAAAAATTCTTTGGGACATGCTAGAAAGAAGGGTTTCTATTAAGGTGCGGGGGATCCTGCGTCAGTTTCTGAAGATGGCTTCACGAAGTTCATGTTTTTGTTGAATATTGTTTGCCATTTCGATAAACCTCTTTTGTCATCCATCCCCAAACATTTTCAATTAGGTTCAAGTCCGGTGAGCATGCAGGATGTCCCAAGAGATGGGCTCCATTTTCTTGTAGAAAGCTCAAGGTTCGTCTTGCAGTGTGGATTGCACCATTATCCTGTTGGATTTATTATCGATCTCCAATCAAACGATGGCCTTCCATCAGCAAAGATGCTTTTTGTAGCATGCTAACATAACCAGCTGTTGTCTGACGACCCTGCACCACCTGGAGCTCCATCGTCCTTCTCTTAGAAAAGGCACCCCATACCATTACGAACCCTCCACCACTATGGCGTGTGGAAAAAATTTCAAGGAGCATGTTTTTATCATACCAATATCGGTGGAAGCCATCAGGACCATCTAAATTGAATTTTTTTCTCATCAGACAACAGGACTTTCTTCCACTTCTCAACGTCCCAGGTTTGGTATTCACGACCAAATCTTAAGCTGTCCACTTTTTGGGGTGGAATCAATCGAAGAATTTGTTTACACTTTTTGTATACCATGCCTTTTTGTTGTAAGTGTTATCTGCTGGTTACTGGACTGCACTCAGCATCAGTAACCGCCTTACTTTCACTAGAAGAAAGTCCTCTGTCATTCATAACAATCCGTCTGATTCTCCTACTCAATGCAGGAGAATTTTTTTTTTGGGGGGGGCTTACCAAAGGATTTTGCTTTTCCATAATTCTCAGTGTTCTGTAGAAAGTTGCAAATAACAGTTTTATGCGATTTACCTTAGCTGCTATCGCTCGCTGTGCCAAACCTTACTTATGGAATCCTAGAATTTGAGAGCGCTCAATTTTGGTTAGTTTTTTTGCTTTAAGCATGGTAACATCTTTACACAGTGATTGCTAATCTCTTATTGAACTAAAAACATTAGAATTACCATAAATCAAACAATTTATATTCTTGAACTTATAATTTTGATTATGTGTAAAAAGTCTTATTTAATATTTTTTAAATAACATTTTTGGAATGTACCTTTTTGCTTTCATACGCTTTTAGATTGTAGTATTAGTAACCTTAAGTCGGAAGAATTTAAAATCTATGCTTAAAAACGGTTTCTTTTTAAAGATTTTTAAGGGTCATAAATTTTTGGCCAGCAGTGTATAAAGCATTAGTGGTCTTCCCCTTGAGATTTACAGTATTTGTATAACCTAAAGTATAAGTGGTCTCCTTCTGCTATCACTAATACTTGAATAAGACAAAGCGTGAGTGGTTTCCTTCTGCGATTGTTACTACTTGAATGATATAAAGCATGAGCGGTGTCCTACTGTGATCGTTACTAATACTACTACTACTACTACTACTACTACTACTACTACTACTACTAAAATAATATAAATCACAATTTGTTTCTCTCATAATTAATACTACATTTTGTAAAGCATTTCTGGCCTCCATTTTTAGATCACTATAACTTTGAGTCTCAGTAGTCGTCCTCTTGTAATCACTACTGCTTGAATAATGTAAAGCATAAATTATCTCCCCTGTCATCAACACTAATTTAATAAAAGTGTAAATGTTCTCCTTATAACTACTTTTTGAATAATTTAAAGTATGTGTTTTCACTACTACTACGATCAGTACTACTTTAATAATATACAGTATGAATTGTCTCCCCTAGTATCACTAATACATTTAAAATTTAAAGGATGGGTTGTATCCTTCTGCGATCACTACTACTTGAATAATATAAGGTATAATAGGTATTTTCTCTGGAATGACTACAACTTGACGAATATCAAACGTAAGTGGTATTCCTGCTGCTGGAATAATTTGATACAAGAGTTTTTCCCCCATGCAATTACTCCTAGAATAATACCAAGCATGAATGTCCCCTCCTGCATTATGCAGAAGCTTTTACACAAACGTTTTATCCATTCGATTTTGTTATTCGGTTTAATCCGGGATATCATCGATTTTGTTATTCGATTTAATCCGGGATATCATCGTTTTTAAACGTTAACAATAAATTAATAATAGCTCTGTTAGAGGATGAGATTTGCTAACGTTTTAAGAATGGATAAAATATGAACTAATTTTACTTTCTTTAATTGTAAAAAAATACTCATATATATTTCTAGATTTTTCCATGTTTTCTCTCTTTAACTTTTACCATTTCTCTTTTCTATATTTTCGTATGTTCTCTATGTATTTAGCCCATACATAACTATAGTATATTTGTTTTTTTTTTAATTTTTATTTCTATATTAACGTTCTTATACTAGTTTTTACTATAGATGACCATGTTTTTTTTCTAATAAGAAACATAAAATTCGATATACCTTAGTCTAAATGGTTTTCATTATATTTGTCATTTTTCACCTAACGTACCAAAACCATCATGGACGCCTTGTAAAAAAGTTTATTAGAAATGCAAGAAGTATGCAAGAGTGTTGGTTCCAGAATGGATTCCTGTGAGACTCCAGCATTAATACTGTAAGATTCTGATTTCTCCCCATCAACATTGAAAGACTATAAAGAAAACTTCACTAATAAATCGTTTTGCAGACTTATGTTTTAGTGTTGAATGATTAGGGGTGAGAACAGTTTACGTAGCTTACAATGTGGTTAGAAGTTCTTGTCTAGTAGTTTTAGAAATATATGTCCTACTCGTGTCTTTATATTGAAGGAGAATGGGAGAGAGAACCAAGTGATGATCCACTTCCTATTCTATCTGTTATTTGCTTGTTGGTTTTGAGTTAGCTGTGATGAATTTTTTCTATGTAGTCAATTTTACATAATGTTTTATTATAATACATGTCTTCTTATTCAAAGATTTCAGAATTTTAGGACAGGTCTTGAGATTCATTAACTAATTTTGAATATTGTAGAGTGATACTTTATTTATATATCTTGGAGTTTTATTGGGTTTGTGAACAGTTTTATGTGTTTAAGATTTAGGGATATGTCTATTAAATCTATCTTGTTCAGATTTGTATTAAATGTTATCCTAAATCCTAGTTTATCAAAAGTTGTTGTTAAAACATTTCTAAGCCTGTCTAGAGTGTTACTATTGAAACCACATAAACAGCCATTTCTGTAACCATCGAAGAAGTTATCGGAGAACTTATTTTTCAAAGTCTCTAGCAGGAAAAAGTTGACAAAATTGTAGACATTTGCATTATCGTATGCCAACCTTGCTGCATCAAATGGACCCTCGGGGTTTGATATTTTAGCCAGGTTTTTCTATCAAAGTACAAAATAGTTCGCCTAGCCTGCGTTATTGTCTTTTTATCTAGGTCACTAATTTTGCATATTGATTCCAATGGTGGTATTTTAACTAGAGTACCTTTGGAAATGGAGGGATAAAAATCTACTATATCTTTGGTGAATCTGCATCTGTATCTTATTAAACACTGAATGGGGATTAGTTTTACTTCTTTGATCGTTATCTTGCTGACTGCGATCAATATAAATTTGTTCGAAATAATTATTTTAAAATGCAGAAACTGCATGTTTCCTTGTTTGAAAATTCCCCCTAGATTGAGGTTAATATAAATTTGTTCGAAATAAGTATTTTAACATTCTGAAACTATATGCTGTGCATTGTTTCAACTATTTACCTATTTGAACATCCCCCTTAGACTGAATTAAATATTAATTTGTTTGGATTCTATAAACCTCATACATTTCTTCAGCGTTCGAAAATAAAAAAAAACATATAAGCTAATATCGTGTTTACATTATAGATGACTTGAAACAATGTTTCTATATCGTAGAAATATGTACAAAATCTAATGTTCTCTTTTTCACAATTTTCCGATACTTTAGTTTTATTAAAGTATTTTTATTTCGGACTATTAGTCTCATCTTTATTAGTTGTTGTTTTTCATCTTTTATTGGTTTGTTTATTCCCAACGTTTCGGCCAACTATTCCTCTGGCCTGCGTCAGGTGGTAACCGCGACGGATAGGAACTTCGAATCTCCTAACTGCATTCTCAGCCATCACTGCCATCTGTAGTTGTTGTCGTCTCACCACATTTTTAGCCAAGTAAACTTCTGGCACGCTTTGGGTGGGATTGAAACCGCTATCTTCAGACAATGTTCATCTGGAACTGTAGAGATTCAACGTCTCTATCAACTATATATATATATATATATATATATATATATATATATATATATATATATACATATATATACATATATATACATATATATGCATATATATATACATATATATACATATATATATACATATATATATATATATATATATATATATATATATATATATATATAATATATATAATGCTCATCTCAAAAATGAATTCCAATTAAGGAATAATATATATTTACTCTCTTTAGGATTACTTTATATTGAAAATGCAGGGAATAGTTTTTTATATCTAATTTCTAGAATATATTTAATATTACAAATTCTGGACTAAGTACATATTCTCGATTGAAATGTTAGCATTGAAGAAATTTGAAGAATTAAAAATACACATAATATTTAATTTTTTATTTAATCAATATGTTAGTTTGACGTTTATCATGAATTCGCAAGAAAATAGAAAATGAATTTAGTAATATTAAGCACTAATATGTGGTAATCTGATTAATAGCAAAAAAGAAAACATGTCAAAAATTAAAAATGATTTACATTACATTGTTCCAACCTCAAAAGTGTATGAAAACTTGGAATGTACAAAATTAATACCTTAGTTTTTAAATCAACTTCTTAATTTAATGTCAACTTTCGTGATTTACAATTTTTATCAATCCATACACATTGAAAATGTCACATAACAGTTTTATTTTTGTATATACACATATCTCTGCTAAAAACAGATGTTTCTGACTCTTTCTAAAGAATAATTTGTCACTGCGCCCTAATAAATCCGTAAATAATTATTTTACTCTTAAACCATTTTCTATAAATATATTCTCAATTTAAGAATGTTACAAAATTTTAAAAATACAGAATTGGTTCAAACAGTTTCGTACAAGTTTTACAAAAATTATAACCTCAACGGTCTGTGGTTAGAATTGGAGGTCTCTATCGAGCACACCGCGGAAATGTGAATCATAATTTATTTTAGCGATGTTATCTCCCTTGCACACACTGTTTATGGGGTTTGCTCTACGAAAAAAAAAACGCACAATGTTTATTTTTCCTTACGATATGATTAAACCAGTTAAAGATACAACCATAAAACGATTTAAAATAGTCAATATGTTTCAAAAAGATAGAAATATAATTAAATTGTTTCTGTTGAATAAAGTGTAATTGAACTGTGTACGTTAGAGCTACACGCTATTGCTTTGTTGCTGACGTAACAGCTAGCGTTCAAACTGTCTTTCGGCAAGTGATAGATTACACCTTATTGTATAATCTGATCAATATGAAATATCGAATGCTATGTTTCATTTTGTATTGCATGTTTTGAAAACGCTAATAAAAGTGTGTGTATTGTCCGCGTTAAATGCTTTGAAAATCTGTGTCGTATTATTGTATGTGTGATAATGAATGTTTTCTTTTTATCAAAGTTAATTGATGTTACATTTTGTGATACTAATTCGAAAACTGTTCGAAAATGCAATCTCTTAAACTAGGGAATTAATCTGGGCAGCTAATCATATTGATAAAAACAAGTTAAAGAAAACGAATCAGAAAGGAGGCGCTAATTATTTATGAATGAGTATTAGGTTAATTTTAATAAAACGAAATGATAAAATAAAATAATCACAGACTCGTGCAATAACTGAACAATATAAAATATATTGTAATAGTGTAAGCAGGGAAAGTGAAAGAACATAAAATGACTGAGTAAATATCATTATCATTGTAACTATGACTTGTTTGAGAGAACGACTTGTCTTAGACAAATTGTAAATATTAGCATTAAACCGACTGATAAATTGTGGAAAACATTTTTGATTTATGTGTTGCGACTGCGTTAGTAATCATACACTGATTTTTTTGTGCAGAGGAATTCGTTTCTGTTTTATTAAAGAGATTAACGAGGAAAATGCTGATGTCAAGGTTGGTAACATTAATCCCTTGGACATAATACTTTTTAACTTATTTTATTTCCACCTACGAATATTTTAATCAAGAAGCAATGATACTCAATTTTATGTTTAGAATACTTATTCCAATTTTAATCTAAATCAATTGTAAGATTTTATTCTAGAAAATATCTAAAAGGTAAGATTTAGCTTAAGAGAGATCAATAACTTTTTTTATTACATTTTCATCCTAAACAAGGCAAATTGCCACTTTGATGTAGGGGCTACAGGGGTACTATGTAGGGAGTTGGACAGCAAGATGTCGGTTCACGTTATACTTGAATTTCTGCATGTCAGTACAGTTGGAGAAGCAGGGACCCGGAAGGGAATTCCAAAGTCTAGCGGTTCTGATGAAGAAACTACTGGAATAGAAGGCTCTCTTACATCTAGGGATCTCTACTGTGAAGGGGTGGGATTTCGCTGCTTGTCAGGTTTGTCGGGGTATTTACGTCGAGGGGGTACAAGTGATTGCAGTTCGTCAGAGCAAGCACCGTTAAAGTACTTGTAGAGCAGGCAGAGGGATGCAAACTTTCGTCGATGGGACAGAGGCTGAAGCTTAGATGACAGTTCAGGACCTATCAGGTTGGCGACTCTCTTTTTAACATTGTCTAGGAGCGAGAGACTAGTAGGAGATGCACCAGCCCAAATATGAAACAATATTTCATATATAGGCGAATGGTGGTCTTATAGAGGTACAGAATACTTTCGGGCATTAGTAGCTTTCTAGCACGGTAGAGAGAACCTACCTTCTTCGCAGAAGTCCTGGCAATACTCTCAATGTAATTGTTCCAACTCATGTTTCCTGTGAACGTTAGGCCGAGGCGTTTAAAAGATGAACTTTCAGATAAAGAGTCATTGGCCATTGCTATTGGTGGTAGAGAAGGTTTCTTGTAATTATTAAAGGAAACAAGCTTAGTCTTGGCAGCATTGAATGTGACCATCCATTTTTGTCCTCATTGCACTAATGATCGGAGGTCATCCTCTAGTGTTTCTGCAATTTCTTTAGATATGTGTTCATTTGTTTTCCTGTCGTGTCTGTTATAGAGCATGGTGTCGTCAGCATATATATCCATCTCACAAACGATTTTGTCAGTGAGGTCATTTATGAATACTAGGAATAATAGAGGTCCCAGGATAGACCCGTGAGGCACTCCCGCATTTATATCGTATTGCTTAGATTTACGACCGTCAAGGACAACCTGGATTTTTCTCTTATCTAAGAAGGATTTAATTATGTTAAGTATTCTTCCAGTGATACCGTATGATCTGATTTTCCTGAGAAGACCTTCATGCCATACCCTGCCAAAAGCCTTAGATATATCTAGAGCTACCGCTCTATCCTCCCCCGCTTTGTTCAGTGAATAGTATATACGTTCAGAGATTACACTAAGGATATCTGCTATGGAACGCGCTTGCCTAAATCCATATCGTTGGTCAGTCAGAAGTTTAGCATCTGTAAGGTGATGGACTGGAGCTTTGTTAATTATGGTCTCAAATATTTTGGCGAAAAGTGGGACGGAGCTAATGGCGCCATAATTTACTGGGTCCGTTCTTTCGCCAGAATTCTTGAAAACGAGTAACACAGAAGCAGTTTCTCAGCAGGCAGGAAAGCAAGATTCATTAAGGCAGTTGTTACAGATCAGGTCCACATGCTTTTGCAGTGCCAAGATTTTTATGATAGCATGCATCTGAGATCTTTGCTTCATTAATGTCTAATGACTATAAGAAAAATGCAATACAAATCTGAATAAAGTGACCTTTCAGATGCTATGCTCCTTAAATCCCTCTAGCAATAATCCAATATATTTGTAATTTAATGAATATTTATTGATTAATTTCTTTTATTTATATTTCATAAATATTAGGAGTCTCTGATTTTTGTAACCCCCTTTCTACCCGTTTCATAAAATAAATCAAATCAAATATAGTCTGCAATACGACTTGTTATGCATGACGGGACCTATAGTAATTAGTTAATCACATTCGGTGTGAATTCTATATATGCAAATATATAAACATGCATAACTACATATGATTATGTATTATGGTAATGTTCGAATTTATTCAAATTTTTATTATAATCCTAAATTATGAAAGACGAAAGATAACAAATATTTTTTAAGCAAGTAGTTTATTTTCAGGTCACCTTCACACTTTAAACAACTTGAACTATTACTTTGCAAATTAAGACAATCTTCGCATTTCGTTTTTAACATAAGTCACAAGATTCTTTGCACAGTATTTTCATCAATTTCTTTTTTTTTGTACATTGAGAACTGGCGGCCAATTTCCTGCATTTCGTTTTGGTGTAGACATCTTTGCAAGCACCTATATAAATCGAAAAAATATATAATAAAAGCGACCAATCTTATATTATTTAACAAAGTGATATTGTTTACTTGTATGCGAGGTAAGTCTGTGCCTCAGCCTATACTGAAGCAACACTTCTGCCGTTCTGTAACAAACTTAAATAAATATTATGCTTTTATATTGCATTTTCTTTATAATGGACCATAATACAATATAGAGTACATAAGAAAGAAAAATTGATGATGAAGTAATAAATTGAACAAATTACAATCTTTATTGATCCATAAAAAAGTCACAGACTAAATTATAATAAATAAACATCTTTAAAGACAAACATTTTTCATCAATAATTAAACAGCACTATTTAAAAATCCGTCATTGCATTGAGGTAATTCAATAATCTTAAGAGCTTCGTTCATTCTCTCATATGAAAACTTAGGAAGCTAAAACCAGCGTAACTTAGAGAAATTGAATTAAAGAAAAATTAAACTATTTTTATATTTCTTAAAATTAGAAAATTACAAGAAAAACGAATTTTCATTAAAGCAAATTACAATGCGATTACTATTCTTCGAATATTGGCTCGAGTAGTCTCTTTATGAATAATTGCTTAGGTTTTATAAAAAAAATGTCACCTTTACCATTACAAAATAAAAGAAAAATGACACATTAATTGCAAGAAAATTCAAGCAATTAAATAAAACATTTTATTCAAGAAAATAGGGATAAAACGTTTTAAAAACACAGATGCAGTGACTTTATGTAACAAAGTTTATAAAATTAATAACCAAATATGTAAGCTTTAACATTGCAAAATAAAAAGTAAATGCGACAATAATTGTAAGAAAAATTCAATTTGTATAAAGCAAAACATTTCATTGAAAAATAAAGATTGAGACGTTTAAAAAATTTCAATTTGTATTAAACAAAACATTTCATAAAAAAATAAAGATGGAGACGTTTAAAAAATTTAAATTTGTATAAAACAAAACATTTCATTAAAAAATAAAGATGAAGACATTTAAAAAATTTCAATTGGAGACGTTTGAAAAATTTCAATTTGTATTAAACAAAACATTTAATTAAAAAATAAAGATGGAGACGTTTAAAAAATTTCAATTTGTATAAAACAAAACATTTTCATTAAAAAAATAAAGATGGAGACGTTTAAAAAAGAAAGCTGCAGTTTATGTAACAAAGTTTATGAAATTAATACGAATACATGTTGGCTTTAAGACTGCAAAACAGAAGAAAAATGCGTCGATAGTTTCAAAGTAATTTACGTTTTATTTATCAAAACATTTTAAAAATAAGGATGAATATATTTTATAAAAGAAAGCTGCGACGATATTTTTAAACACAGGTGCTGCACATTAATCCAATATAGTCACGATAACCGCCACCACTTAGTGTATTATCAAATAATCAGTCTGTTTCGTTTAAATTCTTATATACTTACACTTTATCTGAGAAGTCAATCTCTTAAACAATCTATATCGAAAGGCGGTAGAGTGACACTTATTGAGTCACTTAAGAGACTACACTGTTAAAACATTTCATGGGATTTTATTATTAGCGTATCCGTGATTATTGTATTTTATCGTTTATTTATTGCTTTTTCACTCCAAACAAAGCACAGTGCAACTTTGATGTAAGGGCTACTATCTGGGAAATAATTTGTAAGTTTACTGTGTGAGGAGCTGAGCAGCAAGATGTCTGTTCACATTACACTTGAACTTCTGCATAACAGTAAAGTCGTGGAAACAGGAACCCGGAAGAAAATTCTGAAGTCTAGCAGTCCTAGCGAAGAAACTATTAGAGTAGAAGGCTTTCTTACATTAAGGGATTTCGTCTGTGTATGGGTGGGATTTTGCTTTTTTTCGGGTGTGTCAGGGGTATTTACGTCGAGTTTACACTAGGGCTTGGAGTTCGTCGAAGCATCTACTATTAAAGTACTTTTAAAACAGGAAGAGGAATGCAACATTCTGTCGATGGGACAGAGATTGAAGCTTAGATGACAGTTCAGGACCTATCAGGTTGGCAACTCTCCTTTGAACCCTTTTGAGCGAGAGACTAGTAGCAGACTCACCACCAAATGTGGCAACAATACTCCATACATGGACGAATGGTGGCTTTGTAAAGGTGCAGGATACTCTTAGGCGTAAGCAGCTATCTAGCGCGGTAGAGAGAACCCAACTTCTTTGCAGCAGCCGTGGAAATACACTCAATGTATCTGTTCCAACGCATGTTCCCTGTGAACATTAAGCCAAGGATTTTGAACGAGCTACTTTCAAGTAATGTGTCGTTAGTCATGGCTATCAGTTGCTGAGAATGTTTATTGTAATTATTAAAAGATAGGAGCTTAATCTTGGCAGCATTGTATGTGACCATCCATTTTTGTCTCCATTTCATCACAGACCGGAGGTCTTCCTCTAGGTTTTGTGCCTTGGATACGTGCTCATCCGTTTCCCTCTTGTGTCTGTTATAGAGCGTAGTGTGGTTAGCAAATATACCCATCTCAGAGACAATTTTATCAGGGAGGTCTTTATGAATATCAGGAATAATAAAGGCTTAAATATCGAACACTGCGGTACCCCAGCATTTATATCATTCTTTTGATGTACGACCATTGTGGACAACCTGATTTCTTCTCTTGCTTAAGAAGGATTTAATTATGTTAAATATTCGTCGAGTAATACTATATGATCTGGCTTTCATGAGAAGACCATCGTGTCATACCCTGTCAAAGGCCTTATATATACCTAGGGCTGGTATAGTCGATGTCTATTCTCGGCCGAATCCTTTTCTGATTGGTTTCTTTTATTAACAACCATCTAATACGCATGAATAATTACCATAACCTTTCTTGTATCATATGTGTGATTATTAAATTTTTCTACTTTTTGAGGCGAACATAGATGGCTGCTATGTTTAATTTTACAATACTAATTCCAAAAATGTTCGAAAATGCAATTCCGTAATCTAATGAACGAATCTAAGCAACCAATTAAATTCATTTAAGCAACTAAATAAATAAATAAAAGCAGAAGTTGATTTCTCTTGAATATAAGAATTTAAGAAATTGAACTAAACTGACTGATAATTTGCGAAAAATATGCATCAAGTACGGGCAAGTAGCGTGCTAATTTTTAATTTATGTTAGGCGCCTGCGTTAGCAATCCTATACTGTCTTTTTGTACGGCGGAAATGTTGTTATGCTTTCATTGATATAGAGATAAATAAAAATAGAAAAATACTGATTCCAAGACTGGTAAAATTGATTACTCGACTATAATACTTTTCAACTAATTTTATTTCTACTTCTAAAAATTTTAATCAAGATATGATGATACTAAATCTTTCGCCCAAAATACTTTGAGATGACTAATAACAAATTAGAAATTGATAAGAACTTTCTTTATTGGTGTTTAATATCTAAAACTCAAATTCAATGCAAATCTGAAATATGTGACTTTTCAGATGGGAGACCGTACTCATACTATATCCCTTAAATATCCCTTAATACCTAAAAATGCACCAACGAATTTGTACTTTGATAAATATTTATTGATTGATTTCTACTATTAATATTTTACAAATATTAGGAGTAGCTAAGATTTTCTTGAAGGGAATTCGCTCCTTTTCTGCCTATTCATAAACTGTATCAAATCAAATATAGTTCGCATTCCATCACTACTCGTTATGCATACCAAGACCTATAGTGATTGTTAATTAATTTTGATGCTAGTCCTTTACATACAAAGATATGAACTTATACACATAAATAACTTTATATAAATAGATAATATATTAACTGGTATATAGTTGGAGTTTTATTATAAGACCTTTATAAATTTTAAAAGAACAAATACTTTTGATAACTATGTTATTTTTACATTACTTTCATACTTTAAACACATGGACTTTTAATTCTGAAAAATAAACAAATTTTTGTTTCACTTTTAACATAAATCGTCGGATTATGGGCACATTTTTCCATCCATTACTGGGTCAGTTCTTTCGAAAGAATTCGTGAAAACGAGTACCACAGAAGCAGTTTTCCAGCAGGCAGGAAAGCAAGATTCATTAAGGCATGTGTTGCAAAGTTTGGAAAGAACTGGAGCTACTTCGTCTGAGCACTTTTATAATAGCACAACCGGGATGAGACAAGGTCCACATGCTTTTGCAGTGTCAAGATTTTTATGATAGCATGCACCTGAGATCTTTGCTTCACTAATGTCTAATGACTATAAGAAAAATGCAATACAAATCTGAATAAAGTGACCTTCCAGATGCTATGCTTCTTAAATCCCTCTAGCAATAATCCAATATATTTGTACTTTAATGAATATTTGTTGATTAATTTCTTTTATTTATATTTCATAAATATTAGGAGTCTCTGAATTTTTTCAACCCCCTTTTTTCATTTCATAAAACAAATCAAATCAAATATAGTCTGCAATACGACTTGTTATGCATGCCGTGACCTATAGTAATTAGTTAATCACATTCGGTGTGAATTCTATATATGCAAATATATAAACATGCATAAGTACATATAAATATGTATTATGGTAATGTTCGAATTTATTGTAATTTCTATTATAATTTAAAATTATAAAAGACGAAAGATAACAAATATTTTTTAAACAAGTAGTTTATTTTCAGGTCACCTTCACACTTTAAACAACTTGAACTATTACTTTGCAAATTAAGCAAATTTTCGCATTTCATTTTTAACATAATTCACAAGATTCTTTGCACAGTATTTTCATCAATTTCTTTTTTTTCGTACATTGAGAACTGGCGGCCAATTTCCTGCATTTCGTTTTGGTGTAGACATCTTTGCAAGCACCTATATAAATCGAAAAAATATATAATAAAAGCGACCAATCTTATATTATTTAACAAAGTGATATTGTTTACTTGTATGCGAGGTAAGTCTGTGCCTCAGCTTCTACTGAAGCAACACTTCTGCCGTTCTGTAATAAACTTAAATAAATATTATGCTTTTATATTGCATTTTCTTTATAATAGATCATAATATAATATAGAGTATATAAGAAAGAAAAATTGATGATGAAGTAATAAATTGAACAAATTACAATCTTTATTGATCCATAAAAAATTCAAAGACTAAATTATAATAAATAAACATCTTTAAAGACAAACATTTTTCATCAATAATTAAACAGCACTATTTAAAAATCCGTCATTGTATTGAGGTAATTCAATAAGCTTAAGAGCTTTGTTCATTCTCTCATATGAAAACTTAGGAAGCTAAAACCAGCGTAACTTAGAGAAATTGAATTAAAGAAAAATAAAACTATTTTTATTTTTCTTAGAAAATTACAAGAAAAACGAATTTTCATTAAAGCAAATTACAATGCGATTACTATTCTTCGAATATTGGCTCGAGTAGTCTCTTTATGAATAATTGTTTAGGTTTCATAAAAAAAAATGTCACCTTTACCATTACAAAATAAAAGAAAAATGCAACAATAATTGCAAGAAAATTCAAGCTATTAAATAAAACATTTTATTCAAGAAAATAAGGATAAAACGTTTTAAAAACACAGATGCAGTGACTTTATGTAACAAAGTTTATAAAATTAATAACCAAATATGTAAGCTTTAACATTGCAAAATAAAAAGTAAATGCGACAATAATTGTAAGAAAAATTCAATTTGTATTAAACAAAACATTTCATTAAAAAAATAAAAATGGAGACGTTTAAAAAAATTCAATTTGTATTAAACAAAACATTTCATTGAAAAATAAAGATGGAGACGTTTAAAAAATCAATTTGTATAAAACAAAACATTTTCATTAAAAAACTAAAGATGGAAACGTTTAAAAAAGAAAGCTGCAGTTACTCTTTATGTAACAAAGTTTATAAAATTAATAAGAATACATGTTGGCTTTAAGACAGCAAAACAGAAGAAGAATGCGACGATAGTTTCAGAGTAATTTACGTTTTATTCATCAAAATATTTAAAAGTAAGGATTAATATATTTTATAAAAGAAAGCTGCGACGATATTTATATGCCACAAAGTTTATAAAATTAATAACAAAGTATGTAAGCTTTAATATTACAAAATATAAAAGAAAAATATGCTGATACTTGCAGAGTAATTTACCTTGTATTAATTAAAATATTTTAAAAAATAAAGATTAACACATTTCCAAAAGAAAGCAGTAAGAGTTTCTTTTTTGTTTTTTGCAACAACAAGTTATAATTCCTCTGCCATTATATTACATTTTTATATTAATGTTAAATTTTTAATAATGTCGTTGCAGCTTTCTTTTTATAACGCTTTTAAACTTTATTTTTCTTTGTTTTTAGAACATTATAGAAAAACAAACACAGGTGCTGCACATTAATCGTCACGATAACCGCCACTACTTAGTTTATATTTCCCCAAATTATCAGTGGGTTTCGTTCAAATTCTTATATTCTTACATTTTATCTGAGAAGTCAATCTCTTAAACAATCTATATCGAAAGGCGGTAGAGTGACACTTATTGAGTCACTTAAGAGACTACACTGTTAAAACATTTCATGGGATTTTATTATTAGCGTATCCGTGATTATTGTATTTTATCATTTATTTATTGCTTTTTCACTCCAAACAAAGCACAGTGCAACTTTGATGTAAGGGCTACTATCTGGGAAATAATTTGTAAGTTTACTGTGTGAGGAGCTGAGCAGCAAGATGTCTGTTCACATTACACTTGAACTTCTGCATAACAGTAAAGTCGTGGAAACAGGAACCCGGAAGAAAATTCTAAAGTCTAGCAGTCCTAGCGAAGAAACTATAAGAGTAGAAGGCTTTCTTACATTAAGGGATTTCGTCTGTGTATGGGTGGGATTTTACTTTTTTCGGGTGTGTCAGGGGTATTTACGTCGAGTTGATACTAGGGCGTAGTTTGTCGAAGCATCTACTATTAAAGTACCTTTAAAGCAGGAAGAGGAATGCAACATTCTGTCGATGGGACAGAGATTGAAGCTTAGATGACAGTTCAGGACCTATCAGGTTGGCAACTCTCCTTTGAACCCTTTTGAGCGAGAGACTAGTAGCAGACTCACCACCAAATGTGGCAACAATACTCCATACATGGACGAATGGTGGCTTTGTAAAGGTGCAGGATACTCTTAGGCGTAAGCAGCTATCTAGCGCGGTAGAGAGAACCCAACTTCTTTGCAGCAGCCGTGGAAATACACTCAATGTATCTGTTCCAACGCATGTTCCCTGTGAACATTAAGCCAAGGATTTTGAACGAGCTACTTTCAAGTAATGTGTCGTTAGTCATGGCTATCAGTTGCTGAGAATGTTTATTGTAATTATTAAAAGATAGGAGCTTAATCTTGGCAGCATTGTATGTGACCATCCATTTTTGTCTCCATTTCATCACAGACCGGAGGTCTTCCTCTAGGTTTTGTGCCTTGGATACGTGCTCATCCGTTTCCCTCTTGTGTCTGTTATAGAGCGTAGTGTGGTTAGCAAATATACCCATCTCAGAGACAATTTTATCAGGGAGGTCTTTATGAATATCAGGAATAATAAAGGCTTAAATATCGAACACTGCGGTACCCCAGCATTTATATCATTCTTTTGATGTACGACCATTGTGGACAACCTGATTTCTTCTCTTGCTTAAGAAGGATTTAATTATGTTAAATATTCGTCGAGTAATACTATATGATCTGGCTTTCATGAGAAGACCATCGTGTCATACCCTGTCAAAGGCCTTATATATACCTAGGGCTGGTATAGTCGATGTCTATTCTCGGCCGAATCCTTTTCTGATTGGTTTCTTTTATTAACAACCATCTAATACGCATGAATAATTACCATAACCTTTCTTGTATCATATGTGTGATTATTAAATTTTTCTACTTTTTGAGGCGAACATAGATGGCTGCTATGTTTAATTTTACAATACTAATTCCAAAAATGTTCGAAAATGCAATTCCGTAATCTAATGAACGAATCTAAGCAACCAATTAAATTCATTTAAGCAACTAAATAAATAAATAAAAGCAGAAGTTGATTTCTCTTGAATATAAGAATTTAAGAAATTGAACTAAACTGACTGATAATTTGCGAAAAATATGCATCAAGTACGGGCAAGTAGCGTGCTAATTTTTAATTTATGTTAGGCGCCTGCGTTAGCAATCCTATACTGTCTTTTTGTACGGCGGAAATGTTGTTATGCTTTCATTGATATAGAGATAAATAAAAATAGAAAAATACTGATTCCAAGACTGGTAAAATTGATTACTCGACTATAATACTTTTCAACTAATTTTATTTCTACTTCTAAAAATTTTAATCAAGATATGATGATACTAAATCTTTCGCCCAAAATACTTTGAGATGACTAATAACAAATTAGAAATTGATAAGAACTTTCTTTATTGGTGTTTAATATCTAAAACTCAAATTCAATGCAAATCTGAAATATGTGACTTTTCAGATGGGAGACCGTACTCATACTATATCCCTTAAATATCCCTTAATACCTAAAAATGCACCAACGAATTTGTACTTTGATAAATATTTATTGATTGATTTCTACTATTAATATTTTACAAATATTAGGAGTAGCTAAGATTTTCTTGAAGGGAATTCGCTCCTTTTCTGCCTATTCATAAACTGTATCAAATCAAATATAGTTCGCATTCCATCACTACTCGTTATGCATACCAAGACCTATAGTGATTGTTAATTAATTTTGATGCTAGTCCTTTACATACAAAGATATGAACTTATACACATAAATAACTTTATATAAATAGATAATATATTAACTGGTATATAGTTGGAGTTTTATTATAAGACCTTTATAAATTTTAAAAGAACAAATACTTTTGATAACTATGTTATTTTTACATTACTTTCATACTTTAAACACATGGACTTTTAATTCTGAAAAATAAACAAATTTTTGTTTCACTTTTAACATAAATCGTCGGATTATGGGCACATTTTTCCATCCATTACTGGGTCAGTTCTTTCGAAAGAATTCGTGAAAACGAGTACCACAGAAGCAGTTTTCCAGCAGGCAGGAAAGCAAGATTCATTAAGGCATGTGTTGCAAAGTTTGGAAAGAACTGGAGCTACTTCGTCTGAGCACTTTTATAATAGCACAACCGGGATGAGACAAGGTCCACATGCTTTTGCAGTGTCAAGATTTTTATGATAGCATGCACCTGAGATCTTTGCTTCACTAATGTCTAATGACTATAAGAAAAATGCAATACAAATCTGAATAAAGTGACCTTCCAGATGCTATGCTTCTTAAATCCCTCTAGCAATAATCCAATATATTTGTACTTTAATGAATATTTGTTGATTAATTTCTTTTATTTATATTTCATAAATATTAGGAGTCTCTGAATTTTTTCAACCCCCTTTTTTCATTTCATAAAACAAATCAAATCAAATATAGTCTGCAATACGACTTGTTATGCATGCCGTGACCTATAGTAATTAGTTAATCACATTCGGTGTGAATTCTATATATGCAAATATATAAACATGCATAAGTACATATAAATATGTATTATGGTAATGTTCGAATTTATTGTAATTTCTATTATAATTTAAAATTATAAAAGACGAAAGATAACAAATATTTTTTAAACAAGTAGTTTATTTTCAGGTCACCTTCACACTTTAAACAACTTGAACTATTACTTTGCAAATTAAGCAAATTTTCGCATTTCATTTTTAACATAATTCACAAGATTCTTTGCACAGTATTTTCATCAATTTCTTTTTTTTCGTACATTGAGAACTGGCGGCCAATTTCCTGCATTTCGTTTTGGTGTAGACATCTTTGCAAGCACCTATATAAATCGAAAAAATATATAATAAAAGCGACCAATCTTATATTATTTAACAAAGTGATATTGTTTACTTGTATGCGAGGTAAGTCTGTGCCTCAGCTTCTACTGAAGCAACACTTCTGCCGTTCTGTAATAAACTTAAATAAATATTATGCTTTTATATTGCATTTTCTTTATAATAGATCATAATATAATATAGAGTATATAAGAAAGAAAAATTGATGATGAAGTAATAAATTGAACAAATTACAATCTTTATTGATCCATAAAAAATTCAAAGACTAAATTATAATAAATAAACATCTTTAAAGACAAACATTTTTCATCAATAATTAAACAGCACTATTTAAAAATCCGTCATTGTATTGAGGTAATTCAATAAGCTTAAGAGCTTTGTTCATTCTCTCATATGAAAACTTAGGAAGCTAAAACCAGCGTAACTTAGAGAAATTGAATTAAAGAAAAATAAAACTATTTTTATTTTTCTTAGAAAATTACAAGAAAAACGAATTTTCATTAAAGCAAATTACAATGCGATTACTATTCTTCGAATATTGGCTCGAGTAGTCTCTTTATGAATAATTGTTTAGGTTTCATAAAAAAAAATGTCACCTTTACCATTACAAAATAAAAGAAAAATGCAACAATAATTGCAAGAAAATTCAAGCTATTAAATAAAACATTTTATTCAAGAAAATAAGGATAAAACGTTTTAAAAACACAGATGCAGTGACTTTATGTAACAAAGTTTATAAAATTAATAACCAAATATGTAAGCTTTAACATTGCAAAATAAAAAGTAAATGCGACAATAATTGTAAGAAAAATTCAATTTGTATTAAACAAAACATTTCATTAAAAAAATAAAAATGGAGACGTTTAAAAAAATTCAATTTGTATTAAACAAAACATTTCATTGAAAAATAAAGATGGAGACGTTTAAAAAATCAATTTGTATAAAACAAAACATTTTCATTAAAAAACTAAAGATGGAAACGTTTAAAAAAGAAAGCTGCAGTTACTCTTTATGTAACAAAGTTTATAAAATTAATAAGAATACATGTTGGCTTTAAGACAGCAAAACAGAAGAAGAATGCGACGATAGTTTCAGAGTAATTTACGTTTTATTCATCAAAATATTTAAAAGTAAGGATTAATATATTTTATAAAAGAAAGCTGCGACGATATTTATATGCCACAAAGTTTATAAAATTAATAACAAAGTATGTAAGCTTTAATATTACAAAATATAAAAGAAAAATATGCTGATACTTGCAGAGTAATTTACCTTGTATTAATTAAAATATTTTAAAAAATAAAGATTAACACATTTCCAAAAGAAAGCAGTAAGAGTTTCTTTTTTGTTTTTTGCAACAACAAGTTATAATTCCTCTGCCATTATATTACATTTTTATATTAATGTTAAATTTTTAATAATGTCGTTGCAGCTTTCTTTTTATAACGCTTTTAAACTTTATTTTTCTTTGTTTTTAGAACATTATAGAAAAACAAACACAGGTGCTGCACATTAATCGTCACGATAACCGCCACTACTTAGTTTATATTTCCCCAAATTATCAGTGGGTTTCGTTCAAATTCTTATATTCTTACATTTTATCTGAGAAGTCAATCTCTTAAACAATCTATATCGAAAGGCGGTAGAGTGACACTTATTGAGTCACTTAAGAGACTACACTGTTAAAACATTTCATGGGATTTTATTATTAGCGTATCCGTGATTATTGTATTTTATCATTTATTTATTGCTTTTTCACTCCAAACAAAGCACAGTGCAACTTTGATGTAAGGGCTACTATCTGGGAAATAATTTGTAAGTTTACTGTGTGAGGAGCTGAGCAGCAAGATGTCTGTTCACATTACACTTGAACTTCTGCATAACAGTAAAGTCGTGGAAACAGGAACCCGGAAGAAAATTCTAAAGTCTAGCAGTCCTAGCGAAGAAACTATAAGAGTAGAAGGCTTTCTTACATTAAGGGATTTCGTCTGTGTATGGGTGGGATTTTACTTTTTTCGGGTGTGTCAGGGGTATTTACGTCGAGTTGATACTAGGGCGTAGTTTGTCGAAGCATCTACTATTAAAGTACCTTTAAAGCAGGAAGAGGAATGCAACATTCTGTCGATGGGACAGAGATTGAAGCTTAGATGACAGTTCAGGACCTATCAGGTTGGCAACTCTCCTTTGAACCCTTTTGAGCGAGAGACTAGTAGCAGACTCACCACCAAATGTGGCAACAATACTCCATACATGGACGAATGGTGGCTTTGTAAAGGTGCAGGATACTCTTAGGCGTAAGCAGCTATCTAGCGCGGTAGAGAGAACCCAACTTCTTTGCAGCAGCCGTGGAAATACACTCAATGTATCTGTTCCAACGCATGTTCCCTGTGAACGTTAAGCCAAGGATTTTGAACGAGCTACTTTCAAGTAATGTGTCGTTAGTCATGGCTATCAGTTGCTGAGAATGTTTATTGTAATTATTAAAAGATAGGAGCTTAATCTTGGCAGCATTGTATGTGACCATCCATTTTTGTCTCCATTTCATCACAGACCGGAGGTCTTCCTCTAGGTTTTGTGCCTTGGATACGTGCTCATCCGTTTCCCTCTTGTGTCTGTTATAGAGCGTAGTGTGGTTAGCAAATATACACATCTCAGAGACAATTTTATCAGGGAGGTCTTTATGAATATCAGGAATAATAAAGGCTTAAATATCGAACACTGCGGTACCCCAGCATTTATATCATTCTTTTGATGTACGACCATTGTGGACAACCTGAATTCTTCTCTTGCTTAAGAAGGATTTAATTATGTTAAATATTCGTCGAGTAATACTATATGATCTGGCTTTCATGAGAAGACCATCGTGTCATACCCTGTCAAAGGCCTTATATATACCTAGGGCTGGTATAGTCGATGTCTATTCTCGGCCGAATCCTTTTCTGATTGGTTTCTTTTATTAACAACAATCTAATACGCATGAATAATTACCATAACCTTTCTTGTATCATATGTGTGATTATTAATTTTTTCTACTTTTTGAGGCGAACATAGATGGCTGCTATGTTTAATTTTACAATACTAATTCCAAAAATGTTCGAAAATGCAATTCCGTAATCTAATGAACGAATCTAAGGAACCAATCAAATTCATTTAAGCAACTAAATAAATAAATAAAAGCAAAAGTTGATTTCTCTTGAATATAAGAATTTAAGAAATTGAACTAAACTGACTGATAATTTACGAAAAATATGCATCAAGTACGGGCAAGTAGCGTGCTAATTTTTAATTTATGTTAGGCGCCTGCGTTAGCAATCCTATACTGTCTTTTTGTACGGCGGAAATGTTGTTATGCTTTTATTAATATAGAGATAAATAAAAATAGAAAAATACTGATTCCAAGACTGGTAAAATTGATTACTCGACTATAATACTTTTCAACTAATTTTATTTCTACTTTTAAAAATTTTAATCAAGATATGATGATACTAAATCTTTCGCCCAAAATACTTTGAGATGACTAATAACAAATTAGAAATTCATAAGAACTTTCTTTATTGGTGTTTAATATCTAAAACTCAAATTCAATGCAAATCTGAAATATGTGACCTTTCAGATGGGAGACCGTACTCATACTATATCCCTTAAATATCCCTTAATACCTAAAAATGCACCAACGAATTTGTACTTTGATAAATATTTATTGATTGATTTCTACTATTAATATTTTACAAATATTAGGAGTAGCTAAGATATTCTTGAAGGGAATTCGCTCCTTTTCTGCCTATTCATAAAACTGTATCAAATCAAATATAGTTCGCATTCCATCACTACTCGTTATGCATACCAAGACCTATAGTGATTGTTAATTAATTTTGATGCTAGTCCTTTACATACAAATATATGAACTTATACACATAAATAACTTTATATAAATAGATATTGTATTAACTGTTGTATAGTTCGAGTTTTTGATAAGTTTTATTATAAGACCTTTATAAATTTTAAAAGAACAAATACTTTTAATAACTATGTTATTTTTACATTACTTTCATACTTTGAACACATGGACTTTTAATTCTGAAAAGTAAACAAATGTTTGTTTCACTTTTAACATAAATCGTCGGATTATGGACACATTTTTCCATCCATTTTCTTTGTGTACACTAAGAAAGAGGAACATACTTCTTGTACACCTTTTTAGTGTATGCACCTGTGCAACAAAACTATAAAACGGAAAAAAGATAAGGCAAAAACAATCAATTTTATATTGTTTAACAAAGTAATATTGTTTACTTGTTTTTGAGTTACGTGTTTATTTTTACTGATAAAGTGGGCAACAATTCTGCCACTTATAAAGAACATTAACAACTCGTAAGTAGTTGTTGATCCGCAGAAATCTGAAACACATCGAACCAACGCTGGTATAGTCCGATGTCTATTCTCGGCTGGACACTTTTTCCGGTGTGCATCAATAATCTTCGAAATCATATTCTATGCTCATTTGTTTACATCTATGCAGATGACATATCTATCTCTTGGAGAAATGTGAGCAGCAGTCATGATCAAGATAATTTTATTTTTTCTCTTCAACCATAAAGTACGAGCTGAATTATGGAAAATAGCAACTTCTAAAGTTTACCACCTCAGGCAGAATAAATGACTATCTATTTGATAAAAAAAATTTAGACCTGAAAGGAAAATCTTGAAGCATATGTATTGCTAAGAACCCTTGAAAATTGGTGGGCCAATCTACAATTCCAGAAACTAGCTGAATACTGACGCAGCAATCTACTCTATTAACGCCAGATATCAATCCACAGTGAGAGATCGAGGATTGTTCAACAGCCTAATGATTCGAGGAATTTACGCTTCGATATTAGAAATAGACACGTGAAGAATGAGATTGGCCAAGTAAATAAAGAAGAGAAAAAAATATCGTTTCTACAGAAGTTAAACTATTTGAAGCATCAGAAAATAATATAAGAAACGTTCTATTAATACGGCTAGATTTTGCAAGATTAAATAAAAGTTTGAGTGAACCGCTAAGCTATTCGCTATTAAGCTATATAATAATAATAAATACGAAATGAATGTAAATAATATATTTAACCATATTTTACAACAGGGTAAAGGCAGACAGCTTGCTAGTAATGTCATATTTTCACTTCTATTTAAGAATATTGTTTCATTTCGTGGACAAATGTTAGGAAGTAAATTCGTCGGATTTGCTTTAGAGATTAGCATCTGATTTGCTACTTTCAAAAACTGTCTTCCAAGCTAACCTATCTCATCAATTGGGTTAGTAGATTAATCTACAGAATATCCGTTCTTTTTATCTTATTAACACCATTAAAAACATTAAAAAAACAAACATAAAAAAAATAAAACAAACATTAAAAAAAGTGAGCTTGGAGATCAGAACAGACACATTAACACATATATCTCTACACTACTATTTAGCATATATAAAAATAATTTCGGAGACCAGTATTAAAATGTCGTCTGTCTTGGATTATTTGGATAATGATGGACAATGACGCTATATTTCGCTCAAAGATTTCTCAGATGATGCTACAAATAGAAGATAAGAAGCAATAACAGAGCAGCGTGCAGGAGCAGGAGGAATTAAATAGTGGCACGATATCGTTATAGAGCAAAGACAATAGCTGGGGGAAAAATGTCGCCTGTAGAGGCCATATTCTGGAGAAAAAAAAACATGGCTACCGAGGTTGAACACAGTGCTGCAGTGATAAATTTTGTTACCGAAATACTTTTACACGAAAATCTCCCACGATTAGTCTACTCGCCACTTTCCAGAAAACAACAAGAGAACGTAATGTGCTAATCTAGATACGGATTATGTGATTTGAAAAGATGTGTAATGATCATCATGACATGTGGTTTAAAATATAAAGGCAAATAAAATGTTGTAGTTGAAGAAACTATCACATTTTCCAGCGGATCTGTTAATGGTGGGATCGAGGAAGGCCAAAGAAGAAAAGAAAAACATACGCTGAGATTCTTTACATAGGCGGCATTAATTTGTTTTAATATATTTTAATTCTTATTGAAAATGCTTACTCACCTTTCTTATTGCCTGGAGGAGAAGAAAAAACACAAAGATATCTTATCAATTTCGAAGATCGTTTTAATTTGAATAACATCAACATATATTTCATAAATCCTAATTATGGAACTGTAGCTTCTTAAATAAAACTCATTTAAGAAACCTTTAAGCGAAACAACGATTCTGAACACGTCAATAATCTAGAACATTATATTGCATCTAATATCAATTAAATTACCGAGATAAAGTACATGCATTGAAGAAAACCTTAAATTTACATTATAGATAATTTGGAATAAGGATGGGTTTATTCCATGTTATCACAGAGTTTTACAGTCTGCTGGTGTGGTTATTTTGGTAAAGAAGTAAATAGGCAATTGAGATGGGACCAGGTATAACAACATGTGAAATGAACAGCGAGAAAAAGAAACTTTTATATATATTAAATATATTGATACAACTTTACCAATATAAAGAGACAGCAAGGAAAAGATCAGACACAATTAAGTGGAGAGATAAACATACTTACAGAGACTTCTATTCGCTTCTAAAAAGAAAAACGAATGCTCTAAAGAAAAGCTATACCCTAGATGCAAAAGTCTTTAGTTGCCATGCTTAAATCTGAAATAAAATTTAATAACAAAATGAAATCCAATAAGGCTTTGTACGAGGTAGAACTATGGGATAGTTGTATCATAGTTTTAAAAGAGCAAAAGAAAAGGTAAAGGTCGTAGAGCATACAAAAGACATACAAAAGACATACAAAAGACATGCAAAAGACATACAAAAGACGTTGATACGTATGCTTAAAATCTGCAATCAAATTTAATACTAAATAACGAGCAATAAATGATGTATACGAGGTTGATGTACCGGACAGTAGTGTCATTCCTAAAATGGAAAATAAAAAAATATCATCAAACCCCAAATCAAATCAGTAATATTTTTTTATAGATTCATAAAATTTGCCAATCTCTAAACTTAGTGCGTGAATAGGTTTCTTTTTAATCGTACATCTATTTTTGCCGCCTGAGTTAGATCTGTATGTACCAATCAAAACTTTGTAGAAAAAAAACAATAACAAAATCCACATGTAAGAAGAAGAATCATCATCTTCCTTTGTATTTGACAAAAATGAGTTAATCTTTTCAGAGATATTATAATTTTTCATTAATAATGTTTATAACTTTTACCCTGAACTGAATGAAAATTATTTAATTGAAGGAATAACAAATATATTTCATACAGCATAATTATAAAGCTGTATCTTGATAGATGAAAGATTTTATTTACAAGTTTCTAATGGAATAAAGGTTTCAAACATGTCGATCATATACAACACAGCATTACGCCTATTTCCAATCAAATTACCGGCTGGAAATATCAAGCAGAATACCTTAAACCTTAACACATGGGAAATTTTAAAAAATGACTAGTTAATTCTGTTTTATGAAAGAGTCAAAAGACAGAGGAAAGGATAGGCAGTGTAGTAGTCAGGTAAACATAGTTACAAAAACAGGCTGTTGCTCTCTCTAACATCACTGGTCCAAATTATGATGAGAAATAATGTTGTTAATGACACTTTCATTGTTTCCAGACATCTATATGCTGACACGCAAAAGCCGTTGCTTCTTTCGCTTAAAAAAAACTAAAATAAAATTATAATAAAATCGACTCGAAACAGTCTTAGTGTGTAGGAGAAGCCTGGGACAGTTGTATTATTATTTTAATAAGAGGAAAATATTTAAAAATCGTAAAACCGAAACAGAAGAAAAAAAACAAAACAATATTTTGTAAAAACGTTTTTGATGAAATAAATAGATTTCTTTTTAATGATGTAAATGTTTTGATCGTCCTGAATCTATCTATATTTTTTGTAATCAAACCGCCGTACGAAACATGTTAGCATATGAAGTGACCAGCGTGAAAAGAAAGCATATAGTTTTCACGATGTAAACACGACTTCTCTAATATTAAGAAAGTGATAGAAAATAGGGAAGGCACAGGTATTTAGTGAGATATACAGGGTTACAGAGGAAGACACCTTTATTCTAAAAATGACAGACCAAAGTCTAAGAAGAGAGCTAGACTCTGCCAAACAGAAGTCGTTGGTTTTTACGCTTTTAATCTAGAAGAATATTAAATACCAAAACAGTTCCGTAAGCAGGTTTCCTATGATGTAGATTCATTTCTTAGACGAATTATTAGTTAAAAAAGAAGTCATACAGGAAAAAATATCGTAAACACCAACAACATATTAGTAATATTTTGTACAACTTTATAAACTTTATCAACTTTCGAACTTAGCATATACATAGGTTAGCTTTTTAATGATACACACATTTTGCCGTGCGGATATACATGTATTTTACTAATCAAATGATTGCCAAACACGACTCACTAAAATCAACAGATGAGCGACACAAAAAACTTGGTGCCAAATTGAAATGTACACACACGCAGATCATGTGATTGAAGCGGGGATCAAAGACGAACTCGCGATACAAAATTCACTATAAATGCAATTATCGAGCAATATGAGAGACGATGTCAAGCGTCTGATCGGAAAAACAAAGCTTTGGATAGTCAGTCTTATCTGGAAAGCGATACAGAGGAAACGCGTCCGACAACATAGAGATAATCGCAATTAATTTTACCTCGAAATTCTATACATCTCTCAATTCACAAGTTAAAAATAAGTTACGAAGGAATTAATAGTTATATTGTTGGTTCCGGGAAAGCGCCGAGTAACATGAACGATTATTATGATTTTTATTGATGTTTGAAAATAGAATGTTACAAAAACGGTGTTGACTTATTTTTATAATAAAATATTTACGTTAGAAATGTATCGGGGAAGTTAACGTAAGAAATGTTCGAACAAACAGGTAGATAAACAAAATAGCTGACAAAAATGGGTCAACTGATTTGATTCTTTTATTGTGTGATTTGACGTAATTAGTAGGAAGATAGTTTTTTATATACACGTAGAGTTTAGTCAGTTTAGAATCAGAAATGAAGTGAAGCACAATCGAACTAAACAGAGGAGGAGGTCAGCTGGCGAAACGGGGACGAGGGCTATGGCCTCTGTACACCAGCAAAGCTGTTCAGCGCACGATCTAGTCAGAATTCTGATCAATTATGATAAACATGCAACTTTCCAAATGGAGAAACATTGTGCAAATAGAAATTGCTGAAAATACAACCAGAGACTTCTGGTCGTTTCCTTGTGATGAATTTTCATTGCAGCTTGCGGGTCATCAAACTAGACCCAAGGATGGTCAAGGTATATTTCTCCTATTGGTCAGATGTATAACTCCACAGAACTATGTTTCTTTCCTTTCTATTGCTCGTGTTCGTTATATGTCCTGTTAAACACATGTTATTCACGCATTAACTCGACAACAATAGTGAAGCTAGACAATCACAAACACAAAGAATCTCGCATACATGAATACAGATATAAACACACAATGAACTGTAGATAAATGCAATGAAAATTACTAGACGATCATAGAGTCACGAACACACACACACACACACACACACACACATATATATATATATATATATATATATATATATATATATATACACTCGCCAACTACACATACAGCAAAGAAAATAGATACTTAAATAGATAGTCATACACATTCATTAAATATACCTTGTTTATATACACCTCCGACTATAGAACATAATTCTTGCCAGACAGCCTCTCCTTCAATGAGAAAACTCTCTTTCGCTCTCGCTCTCTCGCTCTCTCTCTTTCTCTCTCTCTTCTTGAATAAAACTTTTTAAAATTCATCAATTCTTTAATGTGTTTCATGCACGCGTTGTTTAATTAGTTTAACTATACAGAAAAGGCGGCCAACAAACATACGAAGATCAAGAACCACAAATAGAAAAATAAGGACGTTAAAAAGAATGAAACATTGGCACCCGTGCTAATATGTTTTTGAACCGACATGTACAATCTGCGCGTTTACAAATAACAGTATATGCGAATCATTGTTTAAGGTAAATTGTCGTAGACGAAATGAACAGGTGTACTGTAAAACAAAAAATAAATATTTTTGTATGGATTTGCAAACTGTAATCCTGGTCTTGGCATATATATGTTTTTTTAATGATAAAAATGTTTGTAATCCGACTCTGGTTTATATATTTTGCAATTAATATATTGCTAAACGCAACTCACAAAACACAACTCGCAAAAATCAATAGAATAACAAGTTAACCGATTATTTCTGGTCTTTTCCAACGACATAAAAATGCTTAAAAATTTTTTTATTATTATTGAAATTATTATTTCATCACAAATAAGTTTCCTTTAAATTATATAAATGTTTCCATTGTCTTGATGCGACTTTTATCTTATTAATCAAGCTGTTGAAAAAACGACTCAAACACCAATAAAAATAATGGATGATCGGATCCATCTACGTTTTATTGCAAGGGATACAATAAGGTTCTTATAGTTTTAAGATATTTTATTTTTTATTGAAAATGTTTACTCACGTTTCCGCTTGTCTGCATTTTTGTGAAAAAAGAGAAAAGTACAAATACATTTATCAACTTTAAAATTGTTTGAATTTGAATAAAGACATTTAATACATTTAATACATACTATACTATCTATGCAGCTTTTCATTGTTAAACGAACTATTGAAGGTAAGTTCAAAACATAATGATTAACTAGGACTTTACTTAGACAACTAGTGAAACAGAAAATGCACTGGGGAATACTTTAAGCTTACCAGATATAATCTTTAAACACAAACGGATTTATTCCATTTTCTTATAGAGTTGTACAATCGGAAAAAAACGGTTATTGTAGTAAATAACGAAATAAACAATTAGGGTAGAGTCAGGCAATGAACATGTGAAATGAAACGCGGTATAGATAAGGTGATTGTTAACACGACTTCCACAATATCAAGAGATAACGACAAAAAAGCTAGGCTTTGTTTAGTAGAAACCTTGTTACAGCTACATAGTGTCACTTCTCTAATAAAGAGAAACACAAGTGTTATAGAAGAGCTTTATTATGGCGTGCCAAAGCAGTTATTTGCCACACTAAAAACTGGAATTACATTTAATACCATAAAGCGACTCAGGATTATGAAAAAGTAGAATTATAATATTTTTCGTACGAATGTATTAACATTTGTACTGTAAAAAGGGACATACCTTAGTAAGTAAAAGAGCAAACTAGATAAATTGAAAAATACATTTGGAAAAGGTTAGAATCGAACCCAGTAAGAAAAGTAAAAAAAAGCATACATATTGAAATCCTAGGAATGCAGTCCATTGTTCATTCTAGATATTAAAAATGTCAGTTAAAAGAATGGACAATACTAGTTTAGAAAAAAATGATTAGCAAATAGGTTAGATTTTCAAATAAATATGTTATAAATGAAACAAATCAAATTGGGAACTTTTTGTTTGCCAAAAGTGTGTTTGAACATACATAGGTAAAATCCACGGGAATAAATTTCACGTGGCGAAGTATACCTCTGACATCATAAAAAAAGAGATTGGCAATGTATTAAGACAGGATTCGAATTTAGAGACAGAGAGTCAGTCAGAGTTAGAGGTGGACTGAGAGCTGACACCCTCTCGGAGGCGAAAGGGGTGGGGGAAACAGCAATGCAATCGAAAACCATCATCATCATTTACCAGCTGGTATGAATAAAGAATCATCTATATTTGTAAACTGTCGTCATTGTGTTTTGTCTACCATCTTGAAAGAACTTTGTATAACTCCCGCAAAGTATTATGTGACCCATCCGCTCGTCTATCCGTGTTAATAAAAACTGTTGCATAAATGTCTCAGCTCCGTAATAATAATATGAAGTCCCAAAGAATCGTCACAGTTGTTGTCGCGATGTAAACAGTATATAAATGTCGTCATCATGTCTCCGATATAAACGCGCTGAAAGATATACACACGATATGCACATCCCAATATGTACCCTGCTACACAACCGATTGACCACCCATTGAACTTAGCACATAAATAGGCTTCTTTTTAATCATCAAATATACTATAGTCATTCTGATTCTATCTGTATTCTTCTAATCAATCCGGTACCAATACCATTCTCATAGACTAATAGAATAACAGTTGAGCGGATTAACCTCTGTCCTTTCCCAATGACATTAAGGGGTAATTTTTTGTTCATGATATTATAATTTTGGGATTACGTATTACATTTTCGAGTATAATTAAATTTTTACAATAGTTTTTTTTATTAAGTTGTAAAGTGAAAGTGCAGAATAGTTACAAAGCATTCTCCAATGCTCATGTTAAGAACGTCTTTCTAAATAATTACGTTATTATTTTATCCAGGTAGCATAGAAGTATGAGCACTTAGTTTTTATCACAACTGTTTGCTTAATTTTCGTCTTACCTGAATTTTGAGAAGAATAAGAACATCGCAAACACATTTTTAAATTGTTTACATTTGCATATATTTATTTAAATGTAAACAATGTATAAACTATGTTCTTTTATATTCATTTGATATCTTATACGGTGGTCCTAGGATGCAGTTTTTAAGGTAACGATTTTGAAAATGATGTTTTTTTTTCGGCCATGGTTACAGTATTTTCCCCGCCTTACGGTTTAATATATAATGTTATTTAATTATATATGTGCGTATCATATACTGTACTGTATTTTGGTACCAACTTTTAATGCCGTATCCCAGGGTTTACTATATAGTATAGATTATAATTATGGAATTACATCTTTTTAAATCGTGAGAGTCGAATTATACAAGATGCCTTAAATAAGTTGAATAAAGACAACATAAAGACTATGAAATCGTATATTTTACAATAAAAGCTTTTGTTGATAAATTTCTTAGTGAGAAAAGATCCTAAACTTATCGCTCATCTAAGGCATTACATTACGTCTAGTATCAATAAAGTAATGGAAACATCGTAAATGCATTCGAGAAGACATATAAACTTATTTTACATGTATTAATAAACATGAATTTATTCCATTCTATCAGAAGGTTGTACAGTCTTCCGGCGTTGTTATTCTAGTGACAACCTATGTAGACAATTTCGATGTCAACATGTAAAGTGCACATTGATAAGGAGAACTTCGTTGTTCTCACTGTGTTCAATGGAATGATAGAAAACGACTAGGCAGAACGTAGTAAAAGGATAAACTCTTATAGTCTTATCTGGTATATAACGGTTGTAACGTCTGTAGAATTTCAGGTCGCATTTTTGTAAAACGCGTGCGAAATGATATACAATTTGTTAGTTCTTTTTCTTGAGTAAAGACAACACATATTCTCTAAGTCATAAATGTGGAATTGTATGTTTCATTTTATAAAGAATTTGTTTTGAAAACGTAAAATTGTTTAAACATGTGGCTTATTTTTTATTCATATACAATCTAGTATCAATAAATTGTCGAGATAGTTAAAGGATATTTTAATCTAAGTGATAGTTAATTTTATTCAAAAGCAGATTATTTCTATATTAACACGGGAGTGTAGACGCCGCCTGTGAGTTATTGTTGTTAAAACACTTACTAAGCCATTGTATTAGTGTTAGCAGAATGGTAAGTTATTGTTCTCAGTATGTTAATACAGCTTTCATAATATCTAGAGACAAGTAGAAAATGAGTATGTACTGATGGGAGATAAACATGGTTCCAAAGATGGAATATCGCACGTTTATAAAGGATAAAGGCCAGGATCGAACAGGAGGGCTGGACCAACGTACGCAAAAGCCGTTAGTACCTATCCTTATAACCCAGGATAAATATCATACTAAATCCAGGGAACTTTGTATAAGGTAGATGTATTAATCAATCGTACCGTTACTAAACAAAGGGTTATGAACTGAACTAAAGCCGTCAAAATAAAAGTAATTTTTGTATGAATGTATGAACTTCGATCAACCTCCGAACTTAGCAAATAAATTGGTTTCCTTTTAATTATTATTATTGTTTTTGTCGTGCGGATTTTACCTGTATCAATCAAGCCATAGCAATACAATTTACTAAATCAATAAATTATCAGATGAACTGATTTTATCTCGTCATTTCCTAACGACACATTAAGGATAAGAAAGTTTTAAGATATAATTTTTATTATTCACTAAAATCAATAAAATATCAGATGAGCGAAATAAAATATCATAAATGTTTAGATATAATTTTTATTGAAAATGTTTACTCACTTTTCTTCTTGCCTGCATATTTGGAAGAGAAAAAAGAGAATTACTACATTTTATCAACTTTATTTATTTTGTGTATTAAAAACAACATCTGTTAAATTATCATAATTAAAGATCTGAAAGCAAAGGTTGTACACATCTAAATATCAAGAAATGAGAAGCTATGTTAACACGACTTACAGAATATTGAGACACAAGAGAAAAGATTACATATGATGTAGTTGAAAGATAAGCATGCTTACATAGACATTCTATCATTTCCTTCTAAAAGGTTAAACAAGTCATAGAGGTGAACAATAGCCTTGCATGCAAACATGTATGGGGGCAACGCTTAAACATTGGACTAAAATCTAATACAAAAATTGAGAAAATGGTGGGATCCTTCTACCACTCTAGAAGATATCTCACCGCTGATACAATTCTCTATCTGTATAAAAGCCAAATACGTCCAAGGATGGAGTTCTGCCACATCTGGGCAGGAGCTGCTAAAAACAGTCTATCCTGCCTTGACAGAGTACAAAATAGACTTCGTGGCTTAGTTGGGGATGCCCTTTTTTCTTTCCTGCAACCTCTCTCCCACAGAAGAGACGTTGCGAACCTGTTTTTGTTTCATCGTTATTTCCATGGCAAGTGCTCGTCTGAGCTCCAATCTTTGCCCCCTCCGCCAATCTCTCACGATAAACACCCGCCTAGCTGAAACCGCTGTCAATAATTTCCCCCATTTTTTATCTGTGCCTAAATCAAAACGTAGATTCCATTAACAAAGCTTCTTTCTTAGAACTGCACACCTGTGGAACTCTCTTCCGTTTGCCTGTTTCCCAACTAACTACAATTTGGATGTCTTCAAGTATAACATAAACAAATTCCTGATGAACCGCCTCTTTAAGTAAGACACTTTATCAAATCTCCAATACTAACGATTTCTATGATACTATCCCATTGATTGCTGTACACGCAATAACCCTTATCCTCGAGTGGCCTCCGGGCCTTGATAAGTGGTGACCACCATGTAAAAAAAACATCGACCAAAGAAAAGTTTCGTTCTAAATATATTGATACAAGTTACACAATATAAAGAGACAGTAAGGAAAAGATGAGACACAATTTAGTGGAGAGATAAACATGCTTACAGAGACATACTTCTATTCGCTTCTAAAAAGAAAAACGAATGGCGTGAAGAAAAACTATGCCCTAGATGCAAAAGTCTTTGGTTGCCATACTTAAAATCTGAAATAAAATTTAATAGCAAAATGAAATCTAGTAAAGACTTCGTACGAGGTATAGGACAGTCGTATAATAACTTTAAAAGAAAGACATAAAAGAAAATATCACATCACAAAAACAGTCATTTTATTCTAAAAAATGATCAAGCCATAGAAAATACGTTGATGGGCACGTTTAAATCTTGAATAAAATTAAATACTAAATAACGATCAATAAATGCTGTATACAAGGTGTATATATGAGAAAGTACTATCATTTCTTAAACTAGAGCTTATTTTGTAAAAATATCATGAAACCTCAAAACAAAGCAGTAATATTTTTGTATGGATTCATGAAATTTGCCAATCTTCGAACTTGGCATGTAAATAAGCTTCTTTTTATTCATAAATCTATTTTTGTCATCTGGGTGAGATCTGTGTGTACTAATAAAACTGGTGTCAAAAACCAATCACAAAAACCATTAGAATAACATGTAATCATTGCCCTTGGTCTGTGACAAAAATGAGTTACTTTTTTTAGAAATATTATAATTTTTATTGAAAATGTTAATCATTTTTACCCTGTCCTGAATTTTGAGAATGAAAATTGTTTTAGTTGAATAAAGAACAAATATATTTTATACATCATAACTATCGAGCTGTATCTTGATAGATGAGAGTTTTTGTTGACATGTTTATAATGGAAGAAAGGTTTCAGACATATCGATAATATACGGTACAGCATTATGCCTATTTTTAATAAAATTTCCGACTGGAAATACACAACAGAAGACCTTAAAGCTTAAAATATGGGAAATTTTAAACAAAAACTGATTTATACCATTTAATCACAACCTCAAGAGACAAAGTAAAAAAAGGTACAGTGTAGTAATTAGATAAACATAGTAACAGAAACAGGCTGTTGCTCCCTTAAACATTACTGGTCCAAATTATAATGAGAAATAATGTTAATAATGACACTTATTTCTTTTAGACATCTATACGCTGACATGCAAAAGCTGTTGCTTCTTAGACTTTAAGAACTGAAATAAAATTATAAGTATATCGACCAGAAAAAGTCTTAGTATCTGCTAGATTAATGGGACAGTTGTATTATTACTCCAACAGAAGGACACATAAAAAGCATAAACCGAAAGAAAAAATTATATACTATTTATGAAAATCTTTTTGATGAAATAAATAGATTTCTATTTAATGATATAACTGTTATCGTTGTCCAGATCCGATCTTTATTTTGCTAATCAAGCCGTCGTGCCAAATATGTCAACATATGACGTGAACAGCGTGAGAAGAAAGCATATAGTTCTCACTATGTTCACACGACTTTTCTAGTATTAAAAAACGTGATATTGAACGACACGATGACTTATAGAGTAACAGAAAAAGATGCATTTTCTTCTGAAAATGATAGACCAAGGTCGTAGAGGATAGTTCGACTCTGACAAGCAGAAGCCGTTGGTTTGTACGCTTATAATATGCAATGATATTGAATTACAAATCAGGAGTATTGTTGTCATATTTGAGCTGGTGCATCTGCCAATTGTCTCTTGCTCCTAAATAAGGTTCAAAAGAGAGTCACCAATCTGATAGGTCCTGACTTCAGCCGCTGTCCCATCGACGAAACGTTGCATTCCTCTGCTTGTTCTACAAGTACTTTAACGATGAATGCTCTGACGAACTGCAAGCACTTGTACCCCCTCGACGTAAATACTCCCGACAAACCCGACAAGCAACTAAATCCCACCCATACACAGTAGAGATCCTTAGATGTAAGAGAGATTTCTACTCCAGTAGTTTTTTTCTCAGGACAGCCAGACTTTGGAATTCCCTTCCGGGTCTCTGCTTTCCCAACTGTACTGAGAAGTGTAACGTGAACCGACAGCTTGCTGTCCAACTCCCTACACAGTACCCCTGATGCCTATGTCCCTGATAGTAAACCCTACAACAAAGTGATAGTGTGCTTTGTTTGGGGTGAAAATGTAAAAAAAAGGACCGTAACAAGATTTCCTACGAGAGTGATTTATGGGTCAAACGAATTATTATTACTCAAAAAATAAGTTCTACAGGAAAAAGTATCCTAAACACGAAAAACAGATAAGTAATATTTTGTACGACTTCATGTACGTTGACCAATTTTAGAACTTAGCATGCAAATAGGTTAGCTTTTTAATGATAAAAATATTTTGCCGTGCGAATCTGACCTGTATGCTAATCAAGTCATTGCCAAACACAACTCACAATAATCAACAGATGAACAGATATGTATATTTAGAATATTGGAATTTCAATTCAAAATTCTTACGTACGTTTCTTTTTGTCTGAAATTTCGGAAAAAAACAGAAAACATAAACATTTTATCAATTGTTTGAATATGAATGAATACGACAAAAATATGGAACTGCATATTTTTTTAATGAAAGCTTTTATTGATAAATTTGTTAGCGAGTGTCTTTATCGCTTATCTAGGGCATTACATTCCGTCTAGCATTAATTAAGTTACTGATACAGCGTAAATGCACTCGAGAAAACATATAAACTTATTTGACATGTATTAATTAACAAGAATGGATTTATTTCATTTTATCAGAGAGTTATATAGTCTGCAAATGTGGTTATTTTGGTTACAAACTACATAGAAAATGTGGATGTCAACATGTAAAATTCACATTGATAAAGAGAACCTCCTTATTCTCACTATGTTAAAAAGTATTTTATAATATCAAAAGAATAATCTAATTTGACAAGACAAAGTGTAGTTGTGAGGTAAACACATGTGCCCGACAATGACGGCCAGTATGCGAGTCTACTAGACCTTTGTCTCACAACTTGCCCTGAACATGTTCAGTTTCTGTTCTCTCTCCACTTGGATCTTCCGACCACTCTGTTGCATCAATTAAGATTAAAATGAAATGTAATAAGTCCCCAAACGTACCTCTCAATAATACAGTATATCGATACACTATGGCTGACTGGGATAGCTTCCATACATTTACATCAGATCTACCTCTGCGTTCCATGTTTAAAAAGGATGTGTCCTCTATAGTATCAGACAAGGAGGAATGGTTAATTGTAGGTATAGACCGTTTCATACCCTCGAAAAAATTCCAGCAAAAACCTAACAGCCAGCCATGGTTCTCTCCAGAATGTGCTGCTGCCATTGCGCACAGAAATCACTTTTTCCACTGCTTCCAACGTAATAGATGTATTGAAACTAAAACCGCTTTCAGGACTGCCAGCAACCATTCTAAGAAAGTAATAAAGAACGCAAGTGAGTTTAAGTCCAAAGTAGCTAAGCAGCGGCTTGGTTCCCACCAGTTTTGGCAGATAACAAACAGAATCCTGAACGGAAGCGTGTGCTCTATCCCAACTATCATCAATGGACCTGAGGTAATCTCGTCAGCATCAGACAAAGCCAAACTCTTTGCCAAGAAGTTTGCAGCTAATTCTACCCTTTGCGCCCAAGGCCGCCAACCCCCAATATTTTCTCTTGTATCAGAAAACACGCTATGTGATATACATATATCTGTACGTAATGTTGTCAAGCTAATCAAAAACCTTGATTCCAGTAAAGCAACCGGCCCTGACGGTATTCCAAATATAGTACTCCAAAAAAATCAACCAGAACTAGCGTCCATATTTACACAAATGTTTAAACGTTGTCTTAAGGATAATTGCTTCCTATCACCCTGGAAAATCTCATCAGTATGCCCTGTATTTAAGAATTCAGGTGATCGCTCATCCCCCTCTTAGTACAGGCCAATTTCGCCTGTGCGCCATGAGTAAGTTGCTGGAATCTGTGTTAAATACAGAAGTAATCAACCATCTAAGCAAAAATAACCTTCTTAGTAACACACAATATGGTTTCCGTTCTGCTAGATCTACAGCAGATGTGCTTACAGTTATATCTCATAGGATTAGCGAATCTCTCGACGGAGACAACCTTTCTAGGGCAATTGCTCTTGACATATCTAAGACCTTTTGGTATAAAGGTTTACTTCACAAGATCTCTAGCTAGGGTATAGCTGAAAATGTCTTCTCAATTATTAAATCATTTCTTTCTGACAGGTTCATAAGAGTAGTAGTTGATGGGCAAAAATCAGAAGATCTTAGTATTAATGCTGGATTCCCTCAGCGATCCATCCTTGGCCCAACTCTTTTCCTGATCTACATGAACGATCTTCCAAATCACACCCTTACATCATTTGTAGACATTTATGCTGATGACACTACCAAAGACCAAGTTCTCTCCGATTCTCTCTCCTCTGATCTTGAACAAGTGGTACAATGGGGAAAGGAGTGGCTGGTTACTTTTAATGCATCTAAGACCAAGCTTCTATCTTTACATCATCAACGTTCTGATCCCCATCTGGCAACAATTGATATGAATGGTTCGCATCTTGAGGAGGCCTCAAGTTTTGACAAGCTTCTGGGCTTGACCTTTACTCCTGATTTTAAATGGAACACATACATCAAATCTGTTGCCAAGGCCGCTGGAAAAATGGTGGGATCCTTCTATAGCTCCAGTAGATATCTCACTGTTTATGCAATTCTCTTTCTATATAAGAGCCAGGTACGTCTAAGGATGGAATACTGTTGCCACATCTGGGCAGGAGCTGCTAGAAAGGACTTGTCCTGCCTTGATAGAGTTCAAAATAGATTTCGTAGCCTCGTAGGAGATGTCCTTTTCTCTTCCCTGCAACCTCTATCTCACAGAAGAGATGTTGCGAGTTTTCTCTGCTGTATCGTTATTTTCATGGAAAGTGTTCGACTGGGCTTCAGTCTATGGCCCCCCTCGCCAAACTTTCACGAGAAACCATCGTCTAGCTGAAAACACTATGAATAATCCCCCCTCTCTTTGCCTAAACCTAGACGTAGATGCCATGAACAAAGCTTCTTTCTTAGAACTGCACGCCTGTGGAATTGTCTTTCGTTTTCCCGCTTTCCTTCTGACTACAATATGGTTGTCTTCAAGTCTAACGTAAACAAGTTATTGATGAGCCCTTCCACTTGTTAACAGATTTACCGAATTTCTATTACTAACGATTATTATATTGTCCAATTTATACTGTACACTCTTTAACTCTTATCCTCGAGTGGCCTCTTGGCCTTGATAAGTTGTGCTACCTATGTAAAAAAAACAGTTATACCGTCTTATCTGGTATATACAACGCTTGTGATGTCTATAGAATTTATTGTCGCGCTTTTGTATAAGGCGTTCTAAAGAATATACAATTTGTAAGGTCGTTTTCTTCTTTTAAATAAAGACAATTCATATTCTCAAAGTCATAAATATGGAACTGTATGTTTTATTGTATAATGAGAGGTTGTTTTTACTACTTTGAAAGCGTAAAAAGGCTTAAATGTGAGGATTATTTAAGATATCACATTGAACTAGCATCAATCAAATTGCCGAGACTGTTAAAAGAGTTTTTAACTTAACAGATAGATTATTTTAATCACAAGTTAACTTATTCCATATTACCCCGGGAGTGTACATGCTGCCGGTGTGGTTATTATTATTAAAGCACTAACTAGGCAATTTTATTGGTTCAGCAGAACGGTAAGTCATTGTTCTCATTATGTTAACACAACTTTCACAATATCTAGAGACAGGTAAAAAAAGAGTATGCGCCGTGTAGTAAAACGATAAACATGGTTTCAAAGATAGATACGTTTATAAAATATAAAAAACAGGTTCATACAGAATATCATTCCATGCTAAATCCAGGGAACTTTGTATAAGGTAGATTATTATTTTTTTTTTTTACGAGGTGGCCACCACTTATCAACGCCCGGAAGCCACTCAGGGATAAGGGTTATTGTAAGTACAGTACGTTAGTGTGGTTATTTAAAGTGTCTAATTAAGGGTGCGGTTCATCAGGAATTTGTTTACGCTGGACTTGAAGACATCCAAGTTGTAGTCAGGAGGGAAGCAGGCAGACGGAACAGAGTTCCACAGGTGTGCAGTTCTAAGAAAGAAGCTTTGTTCATGGAATCTACGTTTTGATTTAGGCATAGATACAAAGTGGGGAAAGTTTTTGACAGTGGATTCAGCTAGACGGGCATTTTTTGTAAAAGATTGGCGAGGGGGAACCAGAGATTGGAGTCCAGGCTAGCACGCCATGGAAATAACGATAAAACAAAGATAGGCTTGCAATGTCTCTTCTGTTGGGAGAGAGGTTGCAGGGAAGAGAAAAGGGCATCCCCAACTAAGCCACGAATTCTATTTTGTACTCGGTCAAGGCAAGATAGGCTGTTTTTAGCAGCTCCTGCCCAGATATGGCAGTAGTATTCCATCCTTGGACGTACTTGGCTTTTATATAGATAGAAAATTGCATCAGTAGTGAGGTATCTTCTGGAGCGGTAGAAGGATCCCACCATCTTTCCAGCGACCTTGGCAACAGACTTGATGTACGTGTTCCATTTCAGATCAGGAGTGAAGGTGAATCCCAGAAGTTTGTCAAAACATGTGGCTTCTCCTAGACGAGAGCCATCCATTTCAATTGGTGCCAGATGGGGATCAGAGCGTTGATGATGTAAAGATAGGACTTTTGTTTTAGATGCATTAAAGGTACCCAGCCACGTCTTCCCCCACTGAACCACTTGTTCGAGATCAGAGGAGAGAGAATCAGAGAGAGCTCTGCCATTTACAGCCTTTGTAGTGTTGCTGTAGATGGTCGTGTCATCAGCATAGATGTCAACGAATGATTTAAGTATGTGTTTAGGGAGACCATTGATGTAGATCAGGAAGAGAGTTGGGCCCAGGATTGACCCTTGAGGGACTCCAGCATTAATACTGCAGGCCTCTGATTTTTGTCCATTATATCGATTATTAATCAATCGTACAGTTACTTAAAAAAGGGGTCATAACACATAAATAAACCATCAAAATAAAAGTAATATTTTTTTGTATGCATGTATAAACTTTGACCATCCTCCGAACTTAGCACATAAATAGGTTTCCTTTTAAATGATTTAATATTTTGTCGTGCGAATTTTCCCTGTATTTTACTTATTAAACCAGGACAAAATAACTCACTAAAATCAATAAAATGTCAAGTGAACTGTAAGCTCGTCGTTACCCAACGACAAAATGAGGATACAATTTTAAGATATAATCTTTATTAAAAATATTTACTCACTTTTCTTCTTGCCTGTATTTTGGAAAGAGAAAAAAAAGAGAATAACTACATTTTATCAACTCTTTAATTTTTGTATTTAAAGCAACATATATTTAATTATAATAAATATGGAGCTGTGAGTCTCTAGTGGTTTCTAAAGAAAACAAAAGTTCTAAACATGTCAAGTATCTAGAGAACTGCATTACGTTAATCATTAATCAAATTGCTGAAAAGGTGTACATGCACTGGAGAACACATTAAAATTTACCAGATCATTAATTTTAAACAAGAACGAAATTATTCCATCTTATCATGAAGTTGTGCAATCCAACTGTGTGGTTTTTCCGGTTAAGAACTCTCGAGACAATTCCGGTTCTGTCAAGTATGTGAACATATTAAATGAAGAAATACAACTTGCAAAAATATTAAGAGGCAAGGGAAAAGGGCGCACAAAGTGAAGTGGAAAGTAAACCACGCTTATAGGGACATTCTACCATTCTCTTCTAAAAGGTAAAACAAGTCATAGATGTGGGCTATAGCCTTGCATGCACACGTATGAATACAACAATTAAACACTGGAATAAACTCTAATGCAAAACATCGACCAAAGAAAGGCTTCGTATGATGTATATTTGATCCATGTTGGCTCCCTACACCAGCGATTAATTAAGTCTGTGAGAATTTTAGCTAGAGTCACATTAGTACATGTCAGTATAATCTGGCGGCAAACTGAAATGTACACACACGCAGGTTACGTGATGGAACAGGAGACTCAAGACTAACTCACTATCCAAAACTCAGGAGGCAATTGTTGAACTATATGAGAGATGATGCCATGTGTTTGATAAAAAAAAAAACAAAAAAAAAAAAACGTTTTTATGGTCAGTCTCATTCGGAAAGCGATACGGACGAGACGGAAGGAATTAAGTGTTATATTGTTAGTTCCGGAAAGCACCGAGTAACCTGAAGATTATTATTATGATTGCTATTGATGTATTTAAATTAGAATGTTAGAAAAACTGTGTCGAGGCGAATAAAGTAGTTTTAAGATACAATATTTACGTTAGAAATCTATTGGGAATTTTAACGTTGAAATGTTAGAACAAACACGAATATAAGCCTAATAAACAAAATACCTGACAAAAATGAATCAGCTGATTTGATTCTGTTGGTAATGTACGTTGATGACCTCATTAGAAGGAATATAGTTTTTTACACGAAGAGTTTAGTCAGCTTAGAATCTCCGATGAAGTGAAGCACAATCGAACTAAACAGATGAGCAGGTCAGTTGGCGACACGATGGGCGGAGCTATGGCCTCTGTACACCAGCAAACGTATGCAGTGCGCGATAGTCAAAACGTTTGAAACTTACGATAAGCGTGGCACTTTTCTAAGTATAGAAACATTCTGCAAATAAAAGTTGCTGAAAATACAACCCGAGACTTCTGGCTGTTTCCTTGGAAGGAATTGTCATTGCGGATCCGTAAAACTAAACCCAAAGATGGTTAAGGTATATTTCTCCTATTGGCCAGATGTAAAACCCCATAGAACTGTTTTCCCCCTTTGTGTTCGTTATATTCCTTGTTACACACATGCTATTCACGCATTGACTTGAGGACAAAGAGGAGCTAGACGATCACAAACACTAAAAACTCTCACATACATAAATACTTATATTCACCCACAATGAACTGTAGATAAACGCAATGATCATTACTAGACGATCATAGATTCACGAATATATATATATATATATATATATATATATATATATATATATATATATATATATACTCGATATGTACACATACAGCACAGAAAAGAGATACTAAAATAGAAAGTTATACACATTCATTAAATAAACCTATATACACCTCTGACTATAGAACATAATTTTAGCTAGGCAGCCTATTCTTCAATGAGAAAACTTTTTCGCTCTCTCTCTCTCTCTCTCTCTCTCTCTATCTATCTATCTATCTATCCATCTATCTATCTATCTATCTATTTCTGAATTAAACCTTTTAAAAGTCAGTAAGTCTGTGTTGTCTTTAATGCACGCATAGATTAGTTCGTCTAACTATACAGAAAAGGCGACCAACAAACATACGAGAACCTACACATCAAGAACCAGACATAGAAAAATAATGAAGAATAACGACGTTCAAGAGAATGAAAAATCGGGATACATTTATCCTAATGGGCTTTTTTAAATAATATTTTAATTATTATTAAAAGTATTATCCAACCTTTCATGATAAAATTTTCTTTTAAATTATATAGATGTTTTCATTGTCATAAAATAATGGATGAGCGAATTCGTCTTCGTTTTATTGCCAGGGACACAATAAGGTTGTTATAGTTTTAAGATATTTTATTTTTTATTGAAAATGTTTACTCACGTTTCTGCTTGCCTGCATTTTGGGGAGAAGAAAAAAACAAAGAAGCGCATTTATCAATTTTAAAATTGTTTGAATTCGAATTCCATCGACCAAAGTGTTATGGAAATGACACTCAAGATAAGAACAGTAGTCTGAAGAAACCAAATAATACAAATAGTTGATCCTCATCTAAAAAATTCAGAAACAAAATTCATTTTCTACATCATAACTATGGAGTTATATGAGAGTATTTAATGACAACTTCTTAGACGAAACCAAAGTTTAAATAGGTCGATTACTAAGAAAACATCACATTCATCCAGCATTAATCAAATTAAAGAAACCGTGTAAATGCACTGAATGAGACGGTCAAACTTACCGAATAGGTAATTCTAAACAAGGACATGTTTATTCCATGTTATAACAGAGTTGTGCGATCCCTGCTGTAGTTATTACTGTTATTAATTGACTGAACAGTTGGCCTGCTGTCAGGCTCTACAACATATAAAATGAACAGCGAAAAAGAAAAGCTCATTGTTCGCACTAAGTTAAAATTGCTTTTACCATCTTAAGCAACAGAGAAAAGGTTACTTTTTCTCTGTATCTTAATGAATAGTATAGTAAAGAGATGAAGATGGTTACAGAAATAGATTATCACTGTTTTATAAAAGAACAAAAATCAGGGTCCTACAAGATGAGTATATTTTGCCATGCAAAAACTGTTGATTCCTACGCTTAAAATATGGTATAAAATCTAATAGCAAAATCAAGGTTTTACGAGGTAAATGGATTGGAGAATAGTATTGTTACTTAAACAAGAGTTATAAACGAAAAATATATCATAACCGCCCCCACCCACCCAAGATAAGTAATATTTGTGTATAGATCTATAAACTTTAACCAACCTGCGAACTTAGCATATAAATAGGTCTCGTTTTAAAAAAAAATTTGTCGTACGGATTTTACGTGTATTTTGAAAACCAAGCCGTGTTAAACATAACATAAGGAGATTAAAATGTTTTCCTATTAGAATTTGTATTGAAAATGTTTACTTACCTCTTTTCTTGGCTGTAATTTGGAAAAAGAAAAAAGAATTTAATAGAAAGATAAACAGTTAGAGAGATGGATTATCTCCCCTTTCTAAAGTGAAAGACCAATGAAACAGAAGTTATGAGGATTGGTTATTCGTATTATGCAAAAAATGGTAATTACGCTTATAATCTTGAATAAAATTTAATGCCAAAAAGAGACCCAGTAAAAGCGTCGTACGAGGTAGATGCATGGGAAAGCCTTATTATAACTTTATCAAGTAAAAGCAAAAAGAAAAGATTAGCAATATTTTTGTATGAATGTATAAAGTTTGACCAACCTCCGAAATTAATTCATATATAGATGTCTTAAGACAAAAATGTAATTCCTACATGTATAAAATGCATTTTGCTAATCAAGCTATTGCGAAACATCACAAAGATCAATAAAATAACAGTTATGCGAATTCATCCATGAATATAAACATGGTTACATTCGTAGACAGTAACTCTTTTATAAAAGAGCAAAACAGGGTTGTAGAGGATACCTATATTCTGGCATGCAGGATCGATTTTGCCTACGATTAATTATTATAATAAAGGCGCATTCCTGTCTGTATGCTTTTTATAAATTTGATACAATGTAGACCGTTTCAATCATTAATTTTATTCCTAAAAAACGACTTTATACATTCCATCATCCTTATATATATATATATATATATATATATATATATATATATATATTATCTATTCAAAGGATATCTATATTACAGAAGTAACTATATTAACATTTTATATTGAAGAAAATCTTTTTTGTTAATTAGCCGTATGTTTATTTGCAATACATAGTAACAGAATGATTTATTTAATTTTATTTATTTTTAAGTTTCTTTATTTTGAATTTAATTTATTTTTAATTATTTACTGAAGTCAACACAACTTCCATTTCAAAGCGGAAAAGCTTCATTCATTTAAAAGCTTCACTCTGTTAAGTACTACCACAATCTACGAACTGTGATTTTTTAGATAGGATTTTCAAGTTAAATTCAATTTTTACCGTGTCTTTTGTTTATTAAATTGTTATGTAAAAGTACAAAATAATTGGGGCATTTTTCCTATCTCATATTAAGAATGGATTTCTAAATAATAAAATCCCCCATTTATATGTAAAATAGAGAAAGCAAACACTATTTTGAAATAATTTCTACGCAGTTTTGAATGTTGTTTTTATTGTTTACAATCTATAAGATTTGTATCAGCACTTTTATTTAGCAAAACACGAGTATTTCTCATCAACTGAGTTCATCCTTCACTCGAAGAAAATATCTGAAAACTTTTATTACCTCCACATACACATACACATACACATACACGATGCATTATACTTTTGGTCGACTATCATTTACTGAGTGGTAGATCTATATGCAAAAACAAAACCTCCTATTTGTGACAATGAAACAGTTGAAACCAAATGTGAATGCGATATTTACAAAAACAATTACTCGGCGTTGCATTGGATGCAGGGATGGAAGTTGCATATTAAAATCAAAATGTCCAAACGCAACCTTTTTTTGCTAGTCTGAAATGAAATTTAATAACAAAAAAAGAACGATCCAAGAAAGGTTTCCTACGCGGTAGATGAATTAAATTGTTGTACTCTAATTTGAACAAAATAAAAAAAATGGAGAGGATATTATGTAGATTTATCAACTTTGGAACTCCTATCCAAGAAAATAAATGGGCGTTTTAATGATAAAATATTTTCGTCATCCGGATTCGACCAGTACTAATGAACATGTTTTCAAACACGACTGGAAAGAACTAATAAAATAAAAGGTGGATTGATCCTCATCTTTTTTCATCGATAAAACGGTGGATTATTTTTTTTAAATTATTAGAAACTTGATTTTTTAAATTTTTATTGGAATTGTTTACTTATCTTTCTTCCTAGCTGAATTTTGAGAAGCAAAAGAAAAAACAAAGTCATCAATTGTCTGTATTTAATTTATTGTATACATCCTAATTATGGAGCTGCATTATTTTTTAATGAAAACTTTTATTCATATTTTCTAACTGATACAAAGGTTCTAAACATGCCGATTATTTATAGCACCAATCAAATGCCAAATTATTGTGGTTATGAATTAAAAAAATAAGAGAAATAAATTAAATGAAGAAAAAACATATTTGTTCGAACTCATATTTTCTCACGACTAACTTCAACTGTAGTTTCTATTGTCCGTTCTCTCTTTCAGCTGTCGAAAAAACCCTGAAAACCACCCTATGCTTCCAACTCGTCCTTTTTATATTAGTTTTTGTCCTCCTATGCAAATTAATGTCATGTATATATTACTGAGCCTTCTACAAAGGAAAATCTTTTCTGTAAATTCCGTCACCCGACAGGATAAATAGACTCGCACCTGTTTATGTAAGTCACTTTCTGTCATTACTTTCACCACGTAATCAATTTCCCTAATTTGTCTCAGTCGTGAGGGATTTCTCCTCAACTAACAGAGAATAAGAAATTGAAGTGTTGCATCCGAAGAACAGATACTACACTTTGATATTGACCCAAAAGCCAAGCTTTTACTATGGCAAGACGAAATTTACAATATCAAAAGTCGATGACGCACAATGGGAGGTAAACATGATTTCAGGGATGGATTTTCCTTCTTCTTTCGAGAGAAATATCGGAGTTATAGAAAAGAGTTTTACTACGACATGGAAAGTGACCTGAGAAAAGCTTTGTACAATGTAGATGTATGGGACAGTCTTATTATAAACTGACAAAAGGAAAAAAAATGTCGTAAAACCAATATATGTATATATATATATATATATATATATATATATATAGAGAGAGAGAGAGAGAGAGAGAGAGGTAGTAGTTTGGTTGAAGCATTGTTGGTAAAGAAATATATATATATATATATATATATATATTTAAGCCAAAAACAATGCGGAGGAAGACCGGAAAAGATGAAGTAAAAAAGAAAAACAAACAGATGTGTCTAACCTTTATTTGACTATCATTCTTCGCTTCAATGTATAATTATTTATAACCAAGTTGCTGGTATGTCCGGTGTATGTAAAGTCCGTGGGTGGTGTGGAACTTTGATTAATTTCGAGAGAAAGGTACCTCTCTTTTCAAAATAGAAGACAAAAGTGGATTCAAGATGGCGGAGAGAGCCTGGCAGTCCTGCAGAAATATTTTATTTTACTTATATATTTGACACAGAAGCCAAGCTTTTACTATGGTAAGACGAAATTCACAATATCAAAAGTCGATGACGCACAATGGGAGGTAAACATGATTTCAGGGATGGATTTTCCTTCTTCTTTCGAGAGAAATATCGGAGTTATAGAAAATAGTTTTACTCCGACATGGAAAGTGACCTGGGAAAAGCTTTGTACAATGTAGATGTATGGAACAGTCTTATTATAAACTGACAAAAGGAAAAAATGCCGAATCTGTTCTTCAGATGCAACACTTCAATTTCTTGTTCTCTGTTAGTTGAGAAGAAATCCCTCACGATTGAGAAACATTAGGGAAATTGATTACTTGGTGAAAGTAATGACAGAAAGTGACTTGCATAAACGGAATTTACATACACCGGACATACCAGCAACTTGGTAATAAATAATTATACATTGAAGTGAAGAATGATAGTCAAATAAAGGTTAGACACATCTGTTTGTTTTTCTTTTTTACTTCATCTTTTCCGGTCTTCCTCCGCATTGTTTTTGGCTTACAATATAATATATATATATATATATATATATATATATATATATATAAGTGCATGAATCCATTAACTTTGACCAACCACCGAATTTACGATATCAATATGTTTGTTTTTGAGTTATAAATGTTTTTATTTTTCAATGACAAGTTAAAAAACAAGAAAATAAAAACCAAATTTAGGCACAAGGTCACTCAAAAATTGGGGAGGGGTGTTTATAGTCATCCTCGTTACTGTACCTTTTCTAGTTTATGCTGGGCCTGTTGTGTGGCGGTGTACATGACGGGGACGTGACATACAACAGGGACGAGAACTCATTTATAACAGAGGTACACTGCGACGGGGGAGTTCACACTTATGATAGAAGTGTGAAGAGAGATTTGTAATTGACAGTTCTTTTAAAACACAGAGGAGAGATACATTATTGATGAGGGGGATACAATCAACACTTTAGAAAGAGTTTACATACAAATTTCATTATAAACGACTTTGAAGGCAAAACACATTACTTTGCGGTTGATGATAAACGAATGCAAAGGCTTGCATAATAATATGAAGACATGTATTTCCAGCTGGAGATGGGGATGATAGCAATTCGATGCCTGGCAGAATGACTACATTGTCTTGTCTCCTTTTCTGCCTCGCTTTCGAAAGGTGCTTAGGCTACCTTAACTCGAACTGGCTTCTCTTCTTTGACTCTCTTCTCAACTCCTCCATCTCAACTCTAACTTAACAGTATATAATGAACTATATTTCTTTGTGACGTCAGAATGCGACCATATGTACCCGGTTTGCACGTGGATAATGCATCTGCTTCCAACACGTGTTCTGTCAACACAAAAACATTCCTTAATTTCCATTGTTCTATTGTATTGTATAGTTATTTCTACTATAATGGACAATTCACTCCATTCCTGGAATCGCATCTAAATAGCAATATGTATTCATTTCAACTTCTCCTCACTACGTCAAGCATTCTCCTTTAATAAATATTATTTTTGATCCTAATTACTTAATTTCTCTAAATACCGGGAGCTGTCCCCATTCAATATACACCGATCCTAGCTAAAGTTCTTATGCACCACAATACCTTTAGCACACCGGGGATCATCCTACCAAAGATTCACAAATCATATCGCGTGTCTCTGTGTGTTTTAGTTTTGTTTTTTTTATTAGACAAGCAATAAAATAAATTTGTAAATATAAAATTCGATAATAAAAATCTTTGGTCGTCCAGATCCGATCTTGTTGGCTAATCAGGCCGTTTCCAAACACCACTCACAAAGACCTATACAAAAGGTGAACGTATTGATCTTCGTCCTTTCCAAGCGAAAAGGGGGGGGATTTTTTATTCTTAAGATGTTATAATTTCTTTGGAAAATGTTTAATTCCCTTTTTTCTTGCCTTTTAAATTTTAGCGAGCAAAAGAAAAAAAGAACAGAGGTATTTTATTAAATGTTTAAATCTAAAACAAAATAAATTTTCTACATCATAACTATAGAGATGTGTTTTGCTGAATGAGTCTTTGTTGACAAACTTCGAAGCTAAGGAAAGGTTTTAATGTAAATTACTTAAGGCATTACATCTAGTATTAGTTAAATTATTCAAATAGTGAAAATTATCGGGACAGTTAATTAATTAATCTATAATATAAACCTCAATCGTCGATTTGTAGGAATGTATGTATGTATGTTTGTATGTCTGCCAAAAAGGTTTTGACACACGCGACGGATCCTAACCAGATCGCTATCGTTTTCAAGCATGACCCTTCGGACGACAAATATCGAAAGATTGGCTCACAATATTAATTCCTTCAGCCTCAACTAGGCAGTTTTTTACAAGGAGGGGTCGATTTTTACGTCGACATTTTCGCAAAGTCATCGTCTCTGTTCAATTGACTACGCTTAATTTCAACGCTTTGAACTTCCGGTTGCGCAATGAAAACATTAGCTAAGACGTCACTTTTTTAAAACTATTTTCTCCTTCGCGTTACGAGTGTGAGCCTGCCTCACTACACCTACTTTTTTCACAGCAACTTTTTCCACCCGGGCTGCTTACTATTGTTCGGATCCCCCCTTCGCTACTACCACTTTATTTTTACACCCCCTCGTTCCTTACTACACTACATACACATACCCGGGCAACGCTGGGCACCCCCGCTAGTGTTGTTTTCTAACTACCCCACTTCGACACATCCGGAAAACGCCGGGCAACAACGCTACTACGACTTTTAACACCTCTCTCTCTATACAGGCAACCTACCGGTGTCCCTTTTTTAACATATCTCGGGCTGCTTACAGGAGGTCCTTACGACACCACCTCTCCACGCCCGGGCAACGTCGGTCACCCCTGTTAGTTTTAAATAAAGACGGATGTATTCCATTTTAAAACAAAGTTTACAGTCGGCTGGTGTGGTTATTGTGGTTAAGAACTAACTAAACAATTGGGGTGATCAGTCATGGAATAAACAGCGAAACAGTTACTGTTATTATCATAGTAACACGATTTTTATAATCTGAAGAGATAGAGAAAGACGATCAATTAGGGTTCAAAAACCTCAGAACTAATCCAATGTGAAAGCGACGAATTTGGATCTACAGCGTTTCTTCGGAATTGACTATCACACATTATAAATAAATGGATAATAAACTTGAGGTGCTTGGTTTTTCGATTTTTAATATAAGAAAGAAACGGGGAGGGAGATATTAGATATTTATTTTGTGTCGTTTAAAAATTTTTTTTTAATAAGCCAACGAAACATGCTGCAGTTACGTATTCATCTCTATATTAATAAAATGTAGTATATTTTACCAGTATAACTTCCGACATTATAGGAAAACAACGAAGCAATGTTTCTGCAAATATTTCTTCACTCACAATTTCTAGCACCGTTTACTAACTATTACATTTGCTCCTCTTTGACTTATACTCTCAATTAGGTAATTCCACATATGTAATTGCAGAAGGATTCATCTCTATTCTCTCATCGGAATGTTAAATTACTGCTTATTTTTATTAGTTTAACCTTTTCGCATGTGGCTGAATTTTTATTTGCATTTCGACATACGAATATTAATTACATACTGTGACGTAATCGCTGTGGCTGACTGTGTATATATTCTGTACATATATATACTTGTATGTGACGAGTGTCTTATTGAATGTACGCCTATTCTTCATATATGTGTGATCGCTTGGTTTTCAAAATGTCACAAACAACTTATCTGCTGTATGTTCGCATATAACGACAAATAAGTGATGGAACAAACAGTTTTGTCTATTAACATTCTATGGGGTTACAATATTTTACCTATTAGAGAATATAATTGGTCCATCTTTGATTTCATTGGACGGAAACGAAAATTCTATTAAGAACAGACATCGTGTTTCTTTTTCAGTAACCTTTATTCCATAATGCCCATAATGCTATTCCCATCTTGAAAAAAATTGAACGCTGATACAGTCCTGTATACATCTTAATTATTGATCTTATCCCTACTGGGTGCCATATCGTCTGTAGATCGTCTCTCTCAAACTCCCGTTACAAATTGATTACTAACTAACTTTCTAAAGTGTCTGTAAACTCGTTACGTCATATATACACGTAACCAAAAATTTTGGACTAGTCTTTTGTATCGTTGTTCATTAAAACCAAACATTCCAATCTTATATCATATAACATCCTTCTAAACATTTTATTGTTTTATATTTTTTTGCATAGAAGTCACAACTTATCAAGGCCCAGAGGCCATTCGCGGATCAGTGTTAATGAGTGTACAGTAGTCAATAAGACAATATCGTAGTAATCGTTAGTAGTGGAGATTTGGTAAGGAGATGCTTTAAGACGACTAAATTGTAGTCAGATAGGATACAGGCAAAAGGAATAGAGTTCCACAGGCGTGAAGTTCTAAGAAAGAAGCTTTGTTCATTGAATCTACATTTAGGTTTAAGCACAGATAAAGAGTGGGGGAATTATTGATAGTGGTTTCAGCTAGGCGAGTGTTTTTGTGAACGTTTGGCGAGGTGCGACCATAGGTTGGAGCTCAGACGAGCACTTGCCATGAAAATAACGATAAAGCATAGACAAGCTCGCAACGTTTCTTCTCTGACAAAAAAGATTTCAGGGAAGAAAAAGAGGCATCCTTCACTAGACTACGAAGTTAACTTTGAACTGTGTCAAGACAGGATAAGATCTGTCTAGCAGCTCCTGTCCATATGTGGTAATCCTTAGACGTACTTAGCACTTATATAGGTAGAGAATTGCATCAGCAGTGATATATCTACTGAAGCGGTAGAAGGATCCTACCATTTTTTCAGCGACCTTCACAACATATGTGTTTCAGATCAGGAGTAAAGGTCAAAACCAGAAGCTTGTCAAAACATGAAGCCTCCCAAATACGAGAGCCATCCATTTCAATTTATGCCAGATGGGGGATCAGAGCGTTGATGATGTAAAGATAAAAGCTTGGTTTAAGATGCATTAAAAGTAACCAGCCATTTCTTTCCCCATTGTACCACATGCTCAAGATCAGAGAAGAGAGGATCGAGATAAATTGTTTATTTACGGCCTTTGATGTGTTGCCATATATGGCAGTGTCGTCAGCATAAATGTCTACAAATGATGTTAGGATGTGATTTTGAAAGATCATTAATGTGGGTCAGGAAAAGAGTTGGATCCAGGATGAACCCCTGAGAGACTTCAGCATTAATTACCTGAATTCTTTAATACTTGACATACTGATGAGATTTTTCAGGGTGTTGGGAAGCAATTCTCATTAAGACATCGTTTACACAGCTATGTAAATATGCGAGCTAGTTCTGGTGGAAGTTTTGTTCTAGCACTATAATTGGAATGCCGTCAAGGCCAGTTGCTTTACTTGAAATAAGGTTTTTTATTAGCTTGGTAACATTACGCACAGATATTTTTAGCGTAATTATTTCTACATTCAATTCCAGTCCTATTTCACATTATCTAAACACTTTGTTATATCCATAACATAATCACCAGTTCAAATATGAGTCCCTCACTTCTTTACTCGTGACATCCGACGTTGCCCGGGTTATAATATAATACATACAAGGGTTGTATAGTCATTGATACCAAATATTGAGTTGGTGTTCATAGAAGATAGAATATATGAGAGGAGAGTTCATACCTTTCTTCATATAGGCCGTGTCTGTTTCTCGGTGTCGATCATAGCTGTTGGTTGTAAAATGAATTATAATGTCAATGAAACATACTGGAATCTGGATGAGTGTCTCTAAAAGACCACACGTACAACCGTTTATATTTTTTATATATTTTTATTCCAGTTGTCTCATGTTCCCCAAGGGTCCGCCTTTATGTCTCTACATCTTTTTCTTTCAGCCTATGCTTCTAGGCTGAGTTTGGAGCGGGCACTCTCACATCTCACTGGTTTGCCGAAAACTGACTAAAACTTCTTGTTTTCTCTCTTTCCGGCCGATTAAAGGATACGTCTACTTAACGTGATTTCTGGTCACCTATTTAAATATGGCGTGATCAGTGTCACTTATCAATTATTGTTTTAGATTCCTAAATTATTATGCTTAAAGCATACTACAGCTAAATCTATAAACATATCAGTTAACTTTACAATTAAAACGTTCAGCTAAAGTTATTTTACCCAAACAATATTTTTCTTCTAAGCCTAGCAAAATCACTGATGTTATCCAGAATACAACACTAGATTGCGCCTAGAGATTGATTTAACAACTTAATGGTTTAATCGTATAACAGTTTAATGGAATAATAGTTTAATTGTATAACAGTTTAATGGTATAACAGTTTAAACCTCAACTATCAGTTCACAATGCATATTAAGATTGCATACTCTTACTTTTCAGAGTAAGTGATCGTATATTTAGACCTGTTACAGGTTTCATTCGTACAATTCCAAACAAAAACCAGTTATTAAACAGTGGCCGATACGGCAGCCCAAACGAATCAAAATAATATCTACCGAATCTATTCGTTTCCTTAAAAACATAAAATGGATTTACGCTACTGCAAACAACCTTACAAATTCGCCACTCGCCTCTTTACTTTTAACAAACTTTTTCACGCTATTATTTGGCGGGAGCATTGATAATAACACCCACTAATTAAAAACAAAACAAACTAAAAACGGAATACAATTTTATTATTTTACTAGCCCTACATAGGAATCCTCTTGGCTAACTGATTTTAATTTAATTGTTTTTCTGAGTTTAATTTAATTGTTTTTTTACACAATGTCTCAAATGGTCATCTCTCAATTACACAAGGAACCTGTTCTAATATACTGATTCTCTCGGACTACAAAGATCTAGACCCTCAGCAATTCCGGAATATATTTCCTGCAAATGAAATGTCACATAACGTTATATAACCTTTAATTCTGGAGGATAGAACAAGATCCAGCTCTATCATCCCACCTTTCGGCTCATACCGACAGCGTTTCTAGAACTAAACCCAGCGCTCCAAAGTCAGAGGTAAGCAATCATTTTCAATGTCCCTGTTGAAATGCTTCAGAATACAAAACTAAGGTCAGCCCACCTAAACAGAACTCAGTGTTGTTACATATATGAATTTGTGACTCTCAGTTTTTTGGGAGAGTCGTATCAACGAAAAGTTATTTTTGTTTTCAATGAATTCAATTTCAAATATGGCGTGTTTATTTTCCATTCATCAAAATACAAGTGACAATCACACATTAGAACGAAGTGAGGTTAGGATGAAGGTGGGTTGCAGAATTCTCTCGCCTATCTCTCTCTCTCTCTCTCTCTCGCCTATCTCTCTCTCTCTCTCTCTTGTGATTAAGGAAAAAGTAAAGGGTTGGAGTAGTGCTTAAAATCTGGAGTAAATTTCATGCCAAAAAGAGACCCGCGAAAGTGGCCTGTACGAGGTATATAATAGCCATATTAAAACTGTAAACGTAAAAACAAAAACAAAAAAAAACGTAATAAAATAAAAACATCGTAAAACAAAAAAAAATTAATTCAAACAAAAAATCTGAGTAATATTTGTGTATGAATGTATGAATTTAAACTAACCTCATAACTTACAACATACATAGACATCGTTTAAAAAATAAAATATTTTCCTCGACCGGAATCGATATACTAATTAAACAATTGCTAATCACCAATCAAAAGTATTAACAGATGAACAGGTGAGCGGATTTATTTTCCTCGTTTGCCAGTGACGAAAACTTTTTAGATATTTTAATTTTTATCGAAAATGTTCACTTACCTTTCCGACTGGCTGAATTTCGGAAGAATGGAAAAGAAAAACAAAATAGTTTATAGACTTTAAAAATAATTTTTATTTGAATAAAGATAATAAATTACAACAATACATTATAACAATTAAGCCACATCTTCTTAAACGAAAATATTTATTGAAAACTTCACATCGAAATTTTTAAATATGTCAATGATTTAGGGCTGTGCATTACGTCTAGCATTAATCAAATCATCAAGATAAAATAAATGCACTGGAGAAGATTTTAAACTTGCCCGATAAGTATTTTAAAAGAAGGACGGATTTATTTAATACTAGCAGGCCGCCTAGCGTGGCCCGGTCATAAAATGCGCATAAATATGACATGTAATTTATGCAGATTTCGCATTTATTATTCTTAAAGTCAATCCTCTACTGATTGTTATATGGTACCCAATATAGTTAAAATACATAAAGAAACTCAAACATGTGTATGTGAGTATAATGTTTAGAAAGTTCATTTCTTGTAAGTAAAAAAAATACTCGAGCTGGGACCGAAACCAAGAGTTAAAGACAGTGAGTCAAGTACGATAACCAATAGACTAGCTTACCATGATCTATATCAAGTGTTTATAAACCTACTTATTCATAACATACGGAAGCTGTCAGGTGAACAATTCGCGCATGTGCAGTCGTGAAAAAATCCGAAGACCATCAAGTACCAATTTTTCAATGTTGACCCCTTTTTCCGAATGAGAACCGATTAAAAAGTTTTCCACATGCCTATATACTAAATTTCAAGTTTGTAGATAAAAATTCTAAATGTATATACCAAATTGGTAAATGTATATACCAAATTTCAAGTTTGTAGATAAAAATTCTAAATGTATATATCAAATTGATAAATGTATATACCAAATTTCAAGTTTGTAGATAAAAATTCTGCATGTATATACCAAATTGATAAATGTATATACCAAATTGATAAATGTATATACCAAATTGATAAATGTATATACCAAATTTCAAGTTTGTAGATAAAAATTCTACATATATATACCAAATTGATAAATGTATATACCAAATTTCAAGTTTGTAGACAAAAATTCGTTAATCATATACGCACCCATTCTTACTTTTATAGATATATAGATTATCACAGAATTGCACAGACTGTCGGTGTGTTTATTGCGGTTTAGACTTAATAGAAATTCTAGTAGTGTTAGATATGACAGCATATGAAATGAACAGCCAAAATATTAATCTTATTTTTCTTATTGTGTTAACACGACTTGAGCAATATCTAGAGACAGTTATAGAAAATCTTATTTACGTTATAGCAGAGAGATAGACGTGATTACAGAGACAGACTGTTACTCATTTCTAAGAGATAAAACCTATGGCTGTAGAGAATAGCTTTACATTGGAATGCGAAACCGTTGACAGGTAGCTTAATGTCTGGAATAAAATTTAATACCAAAATAGTGACCTGTATTGAGCTTCGTACGAGCAAGATTTATCGGACAGTGGTACCATTTTTTGAATAAATGTTATAAAGGAAAATATTATAAAACCCAAAAAGAGACAAATGATATTGTTGCACCATTGTATGAACTTCGACAAACCTTCGAACTTAGTACGTAGCTGCTTTTATAATTTATAAATGTAGCTGCTTTTATAATTTATAAATGTAGCTGATTTTATAATTTATAAATGTAGCTGATTTTATAATTTATAAATGTAGCAGCTTTTATAATTTATAAATGTAGCTGCTTTTATAATTTATAAATGTAGCTGCTTTTATAATTTATAAATGTAGCTGCTTTTATAATTTATAAATGTAGCTGCTTTTGTAATTTATAAATGTAGCTGCTTTTATAATTTATAAATGTAGCTGCTTTTGTAATTTATAAATGTAGCTGCTTTTATAATTTATAAAACTCGGCATGTGTGTGTATCTGTCTGTCTCCATATTTTAAAACTTTTTTCCGAAACTAAAAGTCGCAGAGCGGTGCTAAGGGCCTTAAATGATTGGATTTTTATGGACTGTTCTTTTATGGGCCTTACGCCGGTTAAAATAGTTTTTAAAAGGTAAAAAATAAGTTAAAATTAAAAAAAAATCGTTATACATTTTATACATTCATCTTAGTTTGTTTTTCAATCAGTTCATATGCATGTCAGTGGTAGCGTCATCGGCTTTGAATGCTACAGTATTCTTTTGATTTCGATTCTAGCTGATGGCAACCAAAAACATTTTTATTTTTACTTTTGTAATCACGACTCTATAATAATATATACAAAATCTGGACAAATTAAAATATTACATTTAAGTATATTTTACAGCCGGGCAAAGCCGAGCGCCCTCCTCTTCACTAGTTATAAAATAATAGCTTTCTTTCTAATGATAAAATAATTCTGTCGTCTGCATTCGACCTTTATTTCCTACTCAAGCCGTTGTCAAACGTTGCTCACTAAGATCAATAGAAAAACAAGGGAGCAGATTCATCCTCAGAAATCGATCAAGATGGTTAAATGCTTCTATTTCATAAAGTTTAATTTTCATTGAAAATGTTTACTCACCTTTAAATTTGGCCTGCATTTGGGGAGGAAGAGACAAAAAAATAAAAACATTTTAACAACTTTATATATTTTTTATATTTGAATAAATATTTGAGTTAATTAATATATATTTTATACATTTTTAAATATAAAGGTATATCAGTTAACATAAGAGTATTTATCGACAAATGTCAAAGCTTAACAAATGTTCTAAACATGTCAATTTTTTTCAAGTACATTGCATCTAGAATCAATCGCATTACATAGACAGTGCAAAGAAATGTCAATGAATTAAAATCTTCATACAGATTTATCCTATTTGATCACAGAATTTCACAGTCATCAGGCGTCGTCATCAAGCATATCAACTTATGAAATGAACAAGGCGAAAGAGAATCGCAATGGTCTCACTTTTGCAATATCAGGAGATTGATAAAGTGATTGATAGGCAGATTGTAGTAGAGAGATAAACATTGGTTTCCGAGACAGATAAAAGATAAACGACAGGGCCGAAGAGAGCTATACCCTGGCATGCAAAGACCATTGCGCTTAAAATTTGGCATAATATTTAATATTAAAAGCAACCTTAGAAAGGATTAGTACAAGGTAGATAAATGAGGCAGTCGTACCATCACTTGATAACGAGGAACATAAACGAAAAATATTCTAAATATAAAACAGTGATATTTTTGTATGAATTTATGAACTTTAACCATCCTGCTTACTTTCCATATAAATCGTTTTCTTTTTAACGATAAAATATTTTTGTCTTGTGGACTTGCTTGTATTTTATTAATCAAGCTGTTGGCACACACCAGTCACAAAGATCAATGAAAAAACAGGTGAAGGGATTGGTTCTTGTTCTTTTGCCAGCAACACAAACGACATGATGATCTAAGTACATTTTAATTTATATTGAAAATGTTTACTCACCTATCAACTTTGCTGCAGTTTAGGAATAAAAAAGTGAAAAATAAAAGATAAAGACATTTTATCACACAAAAATGTTTGTATTTGAATATATTTTATGCATGCATCTATACATTCTAACTATGACTCTGCATCTGTTTTTTTTTTAATGCTAGTCCTTATTGTCAACTGTTAAAGCTAAACAAATATTCTTAACACGTCAATCAATTGCAATACGTCTTGCATCAATCAAATTTCAGAGACGTTGGTGTAAATAAATTCTTTTTTTTACATTCAACTTCCGACGATCATAATCCTTTCATAATAAATTTTATTAATCGAAATAAGAATCATTAGAATCAACACATTTTTTCCAGCGAGAAACAAGTTTATTTATCCCATTAACATAGAAATCGGGAGTTCTGGAAGCGAAGAAGTTATTGAAGGCCGGTTTGGCATCATCTTGGCTCTTGAAACATTTTCTGCGCAGGAAATTGTCGAGGTGCTTGAAAAAGTGATAATCGGTGGGCGAGAGGTCCGGTGAATATGGCGGCTGAGGAAGAGCCCGATTCGTTCAGCTTCTGCATGGTCAGTTGAGCAACATGCAAGCGAGCGTTGTCATGTAGGAGAATTGGCCCCTTCATGGTGACCAATCTCGGGTTCATACGTTTGAGCTTCTGTTGCATTTCGTCAATTTGTCGGCTGTACTTCTCCACGTAATCGTTTCGCCCAGGTTCAAGAAGCTGTGATAGACGACCGGCCGCAGACCACCAAACAGTCACCATAACCTTTTTTTGTGCAATTTCGGCTTCTGGAAGTGTTGTGGAGCTTCTTTGGCATACAACCACTGTGCTTAACGTCACCGGTTTTCGAAGAGGATTCACTTCTCATCACACGTCACAATCCACTCGAGAAATGAGTCGTTTTTGTTGCGCAGAAGGAGCGTAGAAGACACCGCACAACGACGAATTTTTGATTATCGTTGTATTTATGCGGCACACATTTATCCAACTTTTTTTACTTCCCTATTTACTTTAAATGGTGACCGACTGTTCAATGGTCGACCTCGAGTTCAAGAGCTACTTGCGAGGATCGACTTCAATTAAGGCTTTTAAATGTTCGTTATCAACCGCAGTCGACTGGCCGCGACCATCTTTATCTTCGAGACTCTCGTCATCATGCGAAATTTCTTGAACCACCGTTGCGTCACACGTTCGTTAGTGATTCCTGGGCCAAACGCATCATTGATATCACGAACTGTCTCGGCAGCTTTTTTGCGTGCGGATTTAAATTTTGTCCATGCTATCGAAAAGCCTGGAAAAAATTTAATGAAGATATTGAGAACGGTCACGAATAACACGATTCAATAGAGTGGAAAAATGATATATAAAAATAAATAAAAAAAATGATATATAAAAATAAATTTAAAAAAATGATATATGAAAATAAATAAAAATGATATATAAATATACATTAAAAATGATATATAAAAATAAAATAAATGATATATAAAATAAATAAAAATGATATATAAAATAAATAACAATGATCTATAAAAATACATTAAAAATGATGTATAAAAATAAATAAAATAAATGATATATAAAATAAAAAAATAATATATAAAAATAAATAAAAATGATCTATAAAAATACATTAAAAATGATGTATAAAAATAAATAAAAAATAATATAAAAATAAATAAAAAATGATATATAAAAATACATTAAAAATGACATATAAAAATAAATAAAATGAATGATATATAAATAAATAAAGAATAATATATAAAATAAAACAAATAAAAATGATATATAAAAATACATTAAAAATGATGTATAAAAATAAAATAAATGATATATAAAATAAATAAAAAAAATAATATATAAAAATAAATAAAAATGATACATAAAAATAAATAAAAAATGATATATAAAAATACATTAAAAATATATATAAGTAAATAAAATAAATGATATATAAAATAAATAAAAATGATATATAAAAATAAATTTAAAAAATGATATATAACATTGCTATATATATATATATGAATGAATTAATTCAGAAATCATATATAATTAGATTAACTCTCTTTAAAAGAGAATACCCGGATCGTAGATGAATGCTACATCCTGAAAACCGCTTAAAAATGTGTATGAAATTTAATACCCAAAGGCAACCTGATAATGGTTTCATAAGAGGTATTAGGCAGTTTTATCATAACATTAATAAGAAGAAAATAAAGGCAATAACATCGTTGAATCAAAAATAAAACATAAATATTGATTTCGTATGGATTTATGAACTTTCGCCAACCTCCGAACTTACCACATACGCAGGTTTCTTTTTAATGATAAACATTTTTGCTGCATTTGATCTGTATTTTGCTAATCAAGACAAATTCCCGTGAGTAAAGATTGAAACTAATCAGGACAATTTATTTTAAACAAGGACGAATTTATGTCTGACTGGATGAGAAAATATTATCACTGTTGGTTAAATAAACAATCGTATGGTGTGTTTATTGGGATTAAAATCTAACTAAACAATTGAGGTGATGTCAGACATATTAAGAGTGAGAAAGATAAGCTCATTATTTTTGCTATGTTAACGGGGCTGCCGCCATATAGAGATACAGTAGAGAAAAGCTTAGACCAATGTCTACCAACACCAGCCAACTCGAGGACGCTGACCGATATCAGCCGGCTCGCACCTATCACAAAAGAAAGAACGCAAAGAAAAATATCTACATAGTTCTAGCGTGCCTACCCGCCGTCGACGCGTCTCTGCACGGGTATCGACACTGAACGATGCAAATCCGTTAAACTTAATTTTAGAGACAGGCTGGCTCTCTCTTTTAATAAAGACTAACCCCGGAAAAGGAAAGCTATGTCCTATCATGCTAAATACGTTTTTTCCACGTTTAAAAATACGAATTAGATGTTGAAGGGAACAGTTTTTAAATATGACCAAGAGAAAACTCAAATGTTTAAAAAAAAAGACGAAAAGTATTGTAAAATCAAAGTTTTGGTATTCATTTATGTATTTTACTAAGCTCCGAACTGACTATTAGCGTAGACATTGTGAGAGAGTTTTTTTTTTACGTATAATTTGGATTATTCGAACTGATGTTCTTATATTGCGTGTTGTTTTGCAACATTCTGGTCGATGTAAGCTTCGCCCTTTTTCAGATGTATCTTGTTGAACTCAAGAATCTATCTAAGGGATCTGCACAGAATTTCACACGCAACTCTAAGGGGATAGCGCACTCTCTTGCCGTCACGTATAACTTCGTAAAAGTCTTCAATAATTTGCAATTCTATGTTGTGTGCTGCCCGCACTAAGGATTGAACCATTAATCTCCAGAACTTCACAACTGAATTTTTCCAAGTATGTTATGTAATAATAATAAATGGTTCCGTTCGAAATTCCGTAAAGATACCCGATTCGACAGAAAGATTATTTGTTCGAGGATGTTTGAGATTATATGGACCAAAACGTTATAAAAATATCATTCAAGATGAAAACAGTAGTCCTAATAATTCAAATAATACGAATAAACAATTTGTTTATGATCAATTTATTATGTCTGTGTTCCTGATTTCTCTTGTCATATACTAATTTAGATCTTAATTAATTTCACTTTACTTATTAATGATTTTAATTATAGTTAATTATTTTTGTAATTATTTTCTTATTGTATAGTAATGTTTAAATTTTTACTTACCGGTAAAATGACCTGCTCGCGGAAAGAAGAAAAGTAAAAATGACATTTAATAAGCTTGAAAGGTGCTCCTATCGAGAAAAAAGAATACAAAATATATATTTATGCGTTTACTATGGAGCTGTATTTTTTAACTGACTTTAACAGACCATGGGACAACATTTCTAAACGCCCTTTCTGATCGAGTTTGTCCGAGCGAACTTGTTGCCAACGGTTCGTATCTCAACAACTCTAATCAGACAATAATCTGATTAAGGCATGCGGTCAACTTGCACTTGACTACACTTCAACAATCCGACATTTCTGAATTTATACCAAATAGAAATGAAAAAATTAATATTAACAATTTTAGATCTGTCCCACGATACGTTAATCTAACCAATTCATATTGGATTCTAATTGATTCAAATCCACAGCACTTTAACATATAAACCAAGCAACCAACCAGCGGCATTAACTCTAGGCGAGTTAAATCGGCCTCCTTCGATGGAGGAAATCTTTGGGGAATATCAAATTTACAAGCAACCCCTAATCGCATTTATATCCTTGTAAGGATGACGGCATCATTATTTTGCAGTTCTTGCGGGAAGGTGTCGTTGTCTTCCTACATACAGCGCTTGGTATTTACGCAACTTATGATGATCAGGTTTAATATTGTTTAACTTCGGTAATCTCACGAGAACCAGTGAGTCAATATCTTAATATTTGATCATACCGTATCGCGCTCGATTATTACGTCAGTATTTATATCTAATAGCACATCTCGAATATATTTGTAAGACTTGATTTGGATCAAGATCTTCATATAATATTGAATGAGGACTTCATTATGAAAGGATAAAACTTACTTATCGTCATGAATATTCAATCTCCAATGCATATGTGAAAAAAATAACAGAATTCTAAGGAATACCAGAACAAAACATAATCTTATAGTCGCAAGAAGCGGTAGAATTTTCTTAAAATATTATTTAGAAGTTATACGTTAAACATTAGACATATAAAGATGTCTACTTACCGATTCCGGTGCCTATATTTTCAAAAAAACAAAAATAAAGAAATATACATTAAGCAAGGCTTTTAAAATATTTCTAGTTGAATAAAGACAACATATAATTAAGGAATTTTTATATTAAACTAGCAGAACTCGTTAACCGGCGTTGCCGGGTTGACGCAGCTCTCCTCTCATAAAAAATTAAAGTATGGTTGTTGTTGTTGGTGGTGGTGGCCAACTTCCAACCTCCTCATGTTAAGAACAACTTTCGTAATAGACACCCCCAATTATCGAAAAGTACTTGTCTCTGACAAATTTGAATAAGATTTTCGTAATCAGCGTAATCGAAAATCTATAAAAGTTGTCAAGTTAAAGAAAATTGTGGAGGTGGAGCCAATGTAAAAAAATTAACCATATAAAAAACAAAACAATTGTCTTATGTATAGATAGACGCTAAATTTAGTTGTTTTTTTTTTCATCACGATTGTAAAGTGTAGAGTGCGACGGCAATCGGTTAATATGTTTAATTTATTTTTATTTTTCAGTGACGCTTATCGGTTAATATGTTTTACTTTGTTTATTTTTGTATAAGCACCATTGTAAGCTGTAGACTCCGACGGCACTGGGTTAATATGTTTAATTTTGTTTGTATATTTTTTACCTCGATTGTAATCTATAGACTGCGACGACAATCGGTTAATATGTTTAATTTTGTTGTTTTTAACGACGACAATCGGTTACTATGTTTAATTTGATTGTAATCTGTAGAGTGCAATGGCAATCGGTTCATATGTTTAATTTTGTTTTGTTTCTTCAGCACGATATTAATCTGTAGAGTGCGACAAAAATCGGATACTATGTTTAATTTTGTTGTTTTTAGCGACGCCAATCGGTTAATATGTTTAGTTTTCTTTTTCAGCACAATTGTAATCTGTAGAGCCCGACGACAATCAGTTAATATGTTTAGCTTTTATGTTTTTAGAACGCCAATCAGTTGATATGTTCAATTTAATTAGTTTTTTAGCACGATTTTCTTCAGTAGAGACCGACGCTATATTTTATTCTGGAGCGTTCGTTTATTTATTGTAGAAATGGATTCAGGTATCAGCCAATTAAAATAGGCGGAATTTGAGAAAAGAAGAATTTATTATTTTTTAATCGGGAAATGGAAAGAGTATGTTATGTGTATGTATTTAATAACTAGTCGATGGCAGTGCAAGAACAATATCGTAGGAAAATATAGAATTTGACCCGGTTTCAATTGGAAGCGGTGGGAGCACTAACTATTGAGATAGAAAAATAGGAACTTCTTCCGTAGATATGGCGATTGTGGTGGTGTTGCTTGCCAGATGTAATGTAGCATTTTATTATCACGAGTGAATGTGGCAGAAATGGTGGTCGTAAGCTACATAAGATAGTGTTTGTCAGGGTAGATGCATTGAATTCGTATGTGGCATCTGTTGTTGCAAACCTACGATCATTTGTTTCAGAGGGGAATTTCTGCAAACAAAATGTTATATATACAGATATATTAATTCTAATATTCTAATTCCAATATTAAAATGAGAATCTCATATTAAAATATAGCAAAACTATTACATTTCTGAACTTTTCAGATGACAAATTATTATTATTATTATTATTATTATTATTATTATTATTATTATTATTTCGATTCTTCAGACTATTGTTCTCATCTTGAATGTTATTTTCGCAACGTTTCGGTTGATTAATACTGCGAGATTTTTCAGTGTATTTTGTTAAACTCTGGAATTTTTCTGTCGAACTCGAGAATCTTCACGGAATTTCGAACAGAACTCTTTATTGATTCCAAATGATGGCAAAAGTTCCAAGACATTTGCAATTGAATCTTCAATTTCCAGAAGAGTTCAACAACGCAGCGGAATTTTTTCAAGTACCTTATCAACTTTGCAACGACTCTTTATGTACAAAAATACACTTGCAAATTACTGAGGACTTTTACTTACCCATTCATGGCTGACGGAACGAGAACATCCTATCCCCGTGGATTAAATAAATACATCTCAAGAACTTTGGGTGTTATATCGGCCGAAATGTTGCGAAAATAACACTCAAGTTTTGAACAGTAGTCCGAAGAATCAAAATAATATGAGCTAAGCTACTCTGCGCTTCCATGTAAAATATTGAGATAAACCTGATCTGAACAATAATCAAATTTGTATTTATTAACTTTTAGTCACCTCAAGCACTGAATATTGCTACTTAATTGTACAAGGATACTTACATGTCAAGCGAAATATCTGGCTGCGAAGCTGGACAACAAAATGTTTGTTTACCTTACATTTAATTTTCTGCGTGTTGATACGGTCGGAGAAATAATGATCAGGGAGAAAATGCCAAAAGAGAGAGAGAGAGAGAGAGAGAGAGAGAGAGAGAGAGAGAGTATGTGTGTGTGTGTGTGTGTGTGTGTGTGTGTGTGTGTGTGTGTGTGCGCGATCCAAGAAATAAAAATGTTAGAGTAGAAAATCTTCTGTCATCTATGGTCCGAGGAATTCACTTTGAGATGACACAAGTGCAGTAAGCTCATCGAAACACATTAGTAATAGAAATAGACTAAGAAATATATTTTCGGTTTAAGACAGATACTAAAATCACTGCTTCACAACTTCATTAAATTTTATAGCCTATATTAGAAGTTAAGAACATCTTAATTATTTTCCATCCATTTTCTTCTTTTTTTTTCTCACGTTCACATCTAACAAGGCATATTGCTAATTGGACGAAAGGGTTACTATTTGGGGCCATGCCTAAGAAAGATTAAGATGTTGGTTTACGTTACATTTAAACTTCTGCATATTAGCAAAGTCTAGCTGTACGACGAAAGAAACTATTAGAGTAGAAAGCTTTCTAGTATGTAGGAACCTCAACAGTAAAAAGGTGAAATTTTGTTGCTAACAAGTTTGTCGGGGATATGTATGTCGAGAGGGCACAAGTGCAACGAGTTCATCAGAGCACATTCCATTAAAATAGTTGTAAAACAGTTAACAAATTAGGACCTATTAGATTGAAAACTCTTTTTTGGACCCTATCCAAGAGAGGCTAGTGGTAGATGCACCAGCCAAGATGTGGCAACAATACTCCATAAATAGGCGAATGGTGGCCTTGTACACAATACTCTAAGGTGTGAGTAGTCTTCTAGTTCGATAGAGGAAACGCACCGTCTTTGCAGCAGCCTTCGCAATGTTCTGAATATATTTGTTCTAGTTCATATTGCCCGTGAATGTTAGGCCGAAGAGTTTGAAGGAAGAATTCTCAGGTAAGGTGTTATTTGTCATGGATATCGGTCGTTGGAGATGCGTCTTGTAATTGTTAAAAGAGAGTAGCTGAGTCGTACTAGCATTAAATGTTATCACCCATTTGCAGCCCCAGTCCACTATTGTTTGGAGGTCATTTTTAACAATTCTGCCATTGTCTTAGATTTATGTACATCCGTTCTTCCCTCGTGCATGTTATAGAGCGTTGTATCATCAGCAAATATCAGAGAAGTCGTTTATGAATATAAGTAATAATAGTGGTCCAAGGATCGACCCTTGAGAAACTCTCGTATTAATGTTATGCTTCTTGGATATACGTCCATCAATGACAACCTAACCAGTCCTGTTATCTAAGAAATAATCTAATTATATTTCGTATAGGTCCAGTTATATCGCATGATTTAATTTACCTAGGCAAGCCTTTGTGCCAGACTTTGTCAAAGGCCTTGGATATATCAAGCGCTACGGCCCTGGTTTCGTCCGCCTCATCTAGTACATGGTATGTGCGTTTAAAGATAACTATTTAAATATCTGCAGTAGATGTTGGTTGGTAGGTTGTTTTTGTTTTACGGCATATCAACCCTTTTCATGTAATTTAATGCCGAATCCAGTGATTTTGAAAAATATTTTAATAGAATATATTTGTGATTTTTCAAGTCGATTACTATTTAACCCATAGGTGGGACCCTAACAGGTACTACCACCCCGGGTCTGAATGGACCTGGGACCAATGGCAATTAAAGGGTGGCTCAACACTCCCCAAAGCCCGCAAGCTGGGGCCTCACCATCAGATATAGTTTAAGGTCATATGCAGTAGAACGACATTACTTATTTAAAAACGTATTCATGATGATGACTGGCATTGCTATTGAGCATCTGTTAAATATGAACTAATGATGCATAAAATATTGGCAGTCTAACGCTTTTTTACGAAGATAACCAAATTTTTGCCCCATGAACTTTTTTTTTACATAGGCATCCCCACTTATCAAGGCCAAGAAGTCACTCGAGGATAAGGGTTAAAGAGTGCACAGTAGAAATTGGGCAATATAGTAATCGTTAGTAATGGACATTCGGTAAATTTATTAACAAGTGAACGGCTCATTAAGAACTTGTTTACGTTAAACTTGAAGACAACCATATTATATTCAGCTGGAAAGCAGGAAGACGGAAGACAATTCCATTGGCGTGCAGTTTAAAGAGAGAAGCTTTGTTCATAGAATCTACGTTTAGGTTTAGGCACATATAAAGAATGGGGGGAATTATTGATAGTGTTTTCAGCTAGACGAGTGTTTCTTGTGAAAGTTTGGCGAGGGGGGGCATAGACCGAAGCTCAGTCGAACACTTTCCATGAAAATAACGACACAGCAGAGACAAACTCGTAACATCTCTTCTGTAAGATAGAGGTTGCAGGGAAGAGAAAAGGACATCTACGAGGATACGAAGTCTATTTTGAACTCTATCAAGGCAGGACAAGTCCTTTCTAGCAGCCCCTGCTCAGATGTGGCAAAAGTATTCCATCCTTGAATGTACCTGGCTCTTATATAGATAGAGATTTGCATCAGCAGTGAGATATCTACCGGATCGATAGAAGGATCCCACCATTTTTCCAGCGGCCTTAGACACAGATTTGATGTACGTGTTCATTTAAGATCAGGAGTAAAGGTCAAGCCCAGAAGCTTATCAAAACTTGAGGCCTCCTCAAGACGAGAGCCATTCATTTCAATTGATGCCAGAATGGATCAGAATGTTGATGATGTAAAGATAGAAGCTTTGTTTTAGATGCATTAAAAGTAACCAACCACTCCTTTCCCCATTGTACCACGTGCTCAAGATCAGAGGAGAGAGAATCGGAGAGAACTTGGTCGTTTATTGTCTATGATGTGCTACGATAAATGGTAGTGTCATCAGCATAAATGTCTACAAATGATATAAGGATGTGATTTGGAAGATCATTAATGTAGATCAAGAAAAGAGTTGGACCCAGGATGGATCCCTTAGGGACTCCAGCATTAATACTAAGGGCTTCTAATTTTTACCCATCAACTACTACTCTTATGAATCTATCAGAAATAAATGATTTAATAATTGAAAAGACTTTTCCAGCTATCCCCTAGCTAGAGATCTTGAGAAGTAAACCTTTATGCCATACCCTATCAAAAGCCTTAGATATGTCAAGAGAAATTGCCCTAGAAAGGTTGCCTCCGTCGAGAGATTCACTAATCCTATGAGACATAAATGTAAGCACATCTGCTGTAGATTTAGCAGAACGGAAACCATATTGTGCTGATATGGTTTATTACTTCTGTATTTAACGCAGGTTTCAGCAACTTACTCATGACGCACAGGAGACTTATTGGCCTGTACTGAAAGGGGGGTGAACGATCACCTGAATTCTTAAATACAGGGCACACTGGTAAGATTTTCCAGGGTGATAGGAAGCAATTCTCCTTTAGACAACGTTTAAACAGTTTTGTAATTATGGGCACTAGTTCTGGTTGATGTTTTTTGAGTACTATAAATGGAATACCGTCAGGGCCGGTTGCTTTACTGGAATCAAGGTTTTTGATTAGCTTGGCAACATCACGTACCAATATATGTACATCACATAGCGTGTTTTCTGATACAGGAGGAAATATTGGGGGGTTGGCGGCCTTGGTCGCAAAGGGTAGAATTAGCTGCAAAGTTCTTGGCAAAGAGTTTGGCTTTGTCTGATGCTGAAGTGATTACCTCAGGTGCATTGATTATAGTTGGGATAGAGCACACGCTTCTGTTCAGGAGTCTGTTTGCTATTTGCCAAAACTGGTGGAAACCAAGCCGCTGCTCAGCTACTTTGGACTTGACGGACTGGGTATACAACTCTCTTGCATTCTTTATTAATTTCTTACGATGATTGCTGGCAGTCCTGAAAGCGGTTTAAGTTTCCATACATCTATTACGTTGGAAGCAGTGGAAAAAGTGATTTCTGTGCGCAATGGCAGCAGCACATTCTGGAGAGAACCATGGCTGGCTGTTAGGTTTTTGCTGGAACTTTTTCGAGGGTATGAAACGGTCTATACCTACAATCAACTATTCCGTCAGGTTTGATACTATAGAGGACCCTTTTTAAACATGGAACGCAGAGATAGATCCTATATAAATGTACGGAAGCTATCCCAGTCAGCCTTAGTGTATCGATATACTGTACGATTGAGAGGTACCTCTGGCGAAATTACATTTCATTTTTATTTTAATTGATACAACAGAGTAGTCGAAAGATCCAAAAGGAGACAGAACAGAAACTGAACATAGTTCAGGGCAAGTTGTGAGGAAAAGGTCTAGTAGATATTCTGCCAATGGATTTTTATCTCTCTTCCTAGATCTAAAATATTTCGATGACTAAAATAAAAAAACAATCATGAATTAACATACTTAAAATAAAAATTCTTATTAAAGTGGGTTAGCGAATATTTATCCAATAATTTTTTTTATCTATTTTCAATTGAAAAAAAAAAAGATATTTTTACATTGAATGCTAAGGTCTCTTTCTAATTTTTTACTAACTTTTAATAACGAACAAAGCGTATTGGAGCGAAGATGCTGGTCTCAAATCTTCGGTTAGATGTCTCTTATATGAGCTGTTTAACTGTAATACATGGACACATATACGCACACATTTGCTTTATATATGTATATATATATGTGTGTGTGTGTGCGTGTGTGTGTGTGTGTGTGTGTGTTATAACAACAAACCAGTGTATTTGGAAGTTGAGACGACCTATGTAAATGATGTCTAAATAAAAAAAATAGATTCTAAATCTTAAAGAGCTCCCAAATCTATTAAGTTGGTGCAAAAATAATGTCGTTTTTTGACGTTCAACTATGTATAAAAACACGAAATTATTTGTGCACCAACCTAATATTAACCTGTAGAAGTAAATTAACAAAATTCTGTGTGTACTGAAAAAAACTTTACTTAAAGGATAACAATACATAGGGAAAATAAAATTATTAACTAGAATAAAAAAAGTACTCCAAGCAGACATGTGCTAAGATAGGGTCAACTAATAATTCAACACATTAAATATCTATTTAAATATCTATGTATATATATGAAATATATTGTGTATAATTTCATTCTATGTTACGCTCCATCCCTATATATTGAGCTTATTATATACTGAGAAGAATCTATCTATATTCTTTAAACACATTTCATATATATATATATATATATATATATATATATATATATATATATATATATATATATATATATATAGTGTATCACAAAAGTCAGTACACCCCTTACATTACGTCAAATGTTTAAGTATATCTTTTCAGGACAACAATTAAAAACTGAGTAGTCTGTGTGCAGCATATATAACGGAGTTAATTTATTTTTCTCTCAAAATAACTCAAAATATAACCATTAAAAGCTGAATCCCTGACAACAAAAGTACACCTCTTAAGAAAAGTTGTCAATATTAACATACAACATTTCCACTCTCAATATTTTGTGTGGCCACCATCATTATCCAAAACTGCCTTTACTCTCCTGGGCACGGAGTTTACCAGAGCTTCACATGTAGCCATTGGAATACTCTTCCACTCTTCAATTACAATGTAGCAGAACTGCGTGATATTTTAGACTTTGCGCACCTCCACCTTATGCTTCAGGATACCCCAAAGATGTTCTATTGGGTTCAAGTCTGGAAACATGAGTGGTCAGTCTATCACTTTATCCCCAACCTCTTCAGTAAAGCAATGCTTGTCTTGGATGTGTGTTTTGGGTCATTGACATTCTGGAACACTGCTCTGCGATCCAGTTTCTGGAAGGAGGGGATCATGCTCTGCTGCAGTATTTGGCACTACATGTTGGAGTTTATATGTTTCCCTCAATGAAATGTAACTGTCCAATACCTGCAGCAATCATGCAGCCACAGACCATGACATTCCCACCATCATGCTTGACTGTAGGCATGACATACTTGTCTTTGTACTCCTCAAATTGGTGTGCATGGCTGTCATTCCAGGCGGAAGCCTCTTCTGAAGGCAATACACAAGAAAGCCGGCAAACAGTTTGCTGAAGGCATGTTTAGAAAGCCCATAGATTACTGGAACCATATCCTATGATCTGATGAGACGAAATTAAATCAAGTAATAAAAAGCGAACCAATATTTTATCAATTTTATATGTCTTCGTATGTCTTTTTATTTTTCAAATCAATCACATATATAAAGCAGTAAATATAGGGCTCCTTCAGTCTTTGACAGACTATGAATACCCACGGAGGGGTGCCTGCGTGTTAAATTTATTTGACAGGAGGTGCGCAATCTCCAACCACACCTCTCCTTAATCGACATTGTTAAATACCACTGGTCAGTGAATTGTGTACATGACAACTGGAAACAAATGTCGAGAGAAGCGGAGAGCTCCTACAGCGCCTAGAATTCCCAAATGGTCATCCATTTGGTACTTACCAGGCTCGACGTTGCTTAACTTCGGTGATCTTACGAGAACCGGTGTGTCAACGCGATTATGCCGTATATAAGTAAATATAGACTTACCGTTTAATATAATAAATTTAATGATAAATATCTTTCATAGTTTAAAGAATAACGTAGGTTTTTTTTTCAATACAAAACAAATAAAAGAATGTCATCAGAAATGAAAATATGTTTTTAACCTTTAAGTTTCTTTTGAATAAGATTGCTATGCGAAAATCGTTATTTTTAATGCAAAGAGAATCATACAATTGTGTCAAAAATAAAGAGCTCAAAGGTAAAATCTAATGAGTCATGATCAGGGAGTAAATGATTAACAATTATCAAGGATTAACATAATGTAATTCAATATTTATTGAAATATTAAATAAAGTGTCTCAAATAGTGCAGACCTTAAAAATCATTTATCAGATCCTTAAATATAATCAGGAAACCTTGAAAACTGTTCAATTTTATTATCCCTCCATGTGTTTTTAATTGTTTTCTTTATAATTGAGTAAATAGAATGGCTTACCTCCAACGCAAAGTCCCTTGTTACAAGAAGTTCCATGTGGACATTTCGAGCAAGGAGGGCCAACTTTGTAAATATTATTACCCATATTTCCACTGAACCAGAATGAAGGAAAGTCAGATAAATGAAATGAAAATATATAATATAACAGAAATTTATGCATGTGTACATTTAAATATACATACAGATTACTAACACACACACACACACACACGCACACACACACACACACACACACACACACACACACACACACACACACACACACACACACACACATATATATATATATATATATATATATAAAGGAGATTAGAACAATAATCTAAAGAGCTGATTGTATTTCAATGTAACAGTGAAATTACTAGTTTAATTAAAATACAGGAAAGAGAAAGTACTCGTTGTAATTTAGATATATAATAAGCTCGATAGGTAAATATCCTAGAGCTAATTCAATATTAAGTAATGTGATTTATAATTTAAAATTTAAAAATAAAATTATAATTACATTAAAAATCCGTTTCATAAGAAGGAATAACATTTTGTTGTTGTTCCTTCTTATGAAACGGATTTTTAATTTAATTATAATTTGATTTTTAAATTTTAAATTATCAATCACATTACTTAATATATATATATATATATATATATATATAAAATGCTGCCTAAATATACCAATTTCAAACTACATGATTCAGCAGCTCAACGGGATAGTAAAGTATGCAATTTAAGAATTGATTTAGTAAAAGGACAAATCAACAACGCCCAAGAATTAATTCTTAAACACACAAATGAACTACATGAACTTGAAGAAAAACTGAAGGACCGCATTACCAATGACAAATACACTGAACTCCCACAACGACTTACTGACATCACTTCTAATTACGAACACTCGCATCGACTAACCATCTAAAGAAAAATTAAACTCTCTATACCATGGATCTATCATATTACCTAATAACACACAATTTTATAATTATCTTTCTTATTACGACCTCACAGCCCCACAAATAGAATTCTTAAATCTTGGGCCCAATTGCCATCGCACACCACAATTTAACCATCAACATAAAAAAAGGCCGAGATAGAATTATTCTATGAACGCATTGACTAACCTAGAAAAAGAAAACAAAATGACCACTCATCCTGGGTTAAGGGATATTCTAAAAGCGGAGGCCATAAATACTCGATTTTATAAAATACACAACTCAATACTAACTACTGATTTAAAAAAATGATGCCAAAGAACTGCGTTACCCTTCTAATATAGTTATAAAAAAGCTTATAAATCTTTGCAATTCTTATCAAATCCGATTACGATAAAAAAACTTAAAAATATTATTAATTATAATACGAAATTTAAAAAAGAAATTAGTAAAACACTACAAATACACATAAAACACAAGTGAACAAACTAATTACAGCGAACAATGCACAAATTGGCAATTTCAACTCCCTAAAATAATTGGAATTATAAACCAGCTTACCTATATGGCACAGTCAAGGTACATAAACCTGACTTTCCTCTCCGACCTATCATATCCCAAATTCTTACTCCCATTTACCTTCTATTATTAGCCCATATATTCCAAGCAAATATAGCGTTAAATCAACACACGAATTAATGCAAATGTTTAAATCAATGCAACCAGAAAACAAAATGATTTCTTCTCTCGATGTAGAAAGTTTATTCACAAATGTGCCTGTAGTAGAAACAATAGATATAATTCTCAACAACATTTAAAAGAATTCGTTACTCCCCCCCACTTAAAATTAATAAAAGAATGTTAAAAAACTATACTATTAATCTGCACTACGTAAGTACCCTTCTATGACCCAAACGGTAACACACATACCAAAGTAGACGAAGTGGTAATGGAATCAGTCCTTGGACCGACCCTAAGTGAATTCTACATGGCTGATTTAGAGAACAAAATATTTATAAATAATATAAAGTCCCCCATATATGTACGCTACGTGGACGACATCCTTATTTTAGCTGAAAATAATGACATGATATACTAACTACAATAACTTCTTTTTCCAAAACTCAATCCTTAAATTTACAGCAGAATTAAATAATAATTATAAAATCTCATTTCTTGATGTCCTTATTGACACGTCTAATAATAATTTTAAACCCTCTGTATATAAAAAAAAATCAACGAGCTTAAACTCCAGCCTCCGGAACTTTAAAAGTGAATGCCCACAAAGGTACAAAATAGCCATAATAAAAAAATTATTAAATCGCGCTAAAATGATATCATTCACAAAAAAGCATTACTCATCGAAATAAAAACATTAAACAAGTACTCATCAACATTCATTTTCTTAATTACATTGTTGATGAACAAATAAAACGAATGTTACAATCCGTTGAAACTCTAATAATAATATTAGCCAACACCGTAATGCAAACTCCATTAATATATTTTATAAACATTAAATGATACCTAACTTCAGAAACGAAGAAAATGCAATTAAAAATATCATACGTAGATACTTGACGTCTATTGACAGTAATTCTAAAATTAAATTTATTATTTACTGCAAAGAGTTTAGAACGCAAAACCTTGTGGTTAGAAACAACTCATCACTGGCTATAAAAACGCTGGAACAAAGCAATCTAGTGTATAAATTCAAATGTTCTTTGGGAGAATGTAACTCCGAAAATAATACATACATTGGGCATACAATGACAACGTTGTCCCGGCAAATAACCATGCATCTACTAGTGATATATAGAAATATTTGATAAAAGAACATAACTGTCCCCATCTCCAATTTTAAAAAGGTCCTCATTGACAACATAATTATTATACAGCATGAAAATAATATTAAAAAAATAAAAATTCTTGAAGTGTCATATATTAGAACCCTTCAAACCACTATAAATGATATTACATTCGAGAAAAGCAGTAACGTTCTAAAATGTCTTGCGTAGTTCGTAGTGGACGGACTTTGTTAACAGTGTCCACGAACTTGCTGATTTAAATACTCGAATTTTTAATCGACCTATAATTTTAATCGATTTTTCATCGACTCTATATATTTTAACTTATCATCACCTAACGCCGTTTACGATATATTTTAGTTTTCACTTTTAATTCTCATTTTCACTCCGTCGCACTTTTACTTCAACACCCGAAGATGATTCGTGGACGAATCTAGAGCGTTAGTGATAGCAACAACTATGGAACTTTTATTTATATTTTTGATTTTGATATAAAAAAAGATTATACTGAAAACCGAAAAGTTAAAAGAAAAAGAATCATAAAGCAATATATATATATATATATATATATATGCTATATATATATATGCTATATATATATATATGCTATATATATATATATATATATATATATATATATATATATATATATATACGGATATAAGAGCACCGTAAAAATCTATTGATTATTAAAAAAGAAGAGGAATACATCATATATATCATATATATATATATACATATATATATATATGATATATATATGATGATCATGTTGCAGCCCAAGTTCTAAAAGCGTTCAGTATGTTGTTGTGAAGTCGTGCGTACTTTCTGACCTTATTCTTGTTAAGAAAGTTTTTTTACAACATATTAGAACAAATGGTTCCCATGTTGCCAATTCCACTTCTTTCATTGAGTCTTCAAACACTGGATCTCTGATGAGCTGTCGACTTTGCGGAGCGTTAAAGATGTCAGCTTTCAACTTGTCCATGGTTAATCGTGGAAAGCCTGACACAATAAGTGTAGCAGTCACCCGCCTTGTACAGATCCTTGGTGAACTGCTTGATGTTTGATCTGTAGCGGTGGGAAGAGTATTCTGTCTTTATCTACCAGAAGGTTATTGACAACGTTCTTTTCTTTGCAAAGTATCAATCCATCTCACACAAACTCTTCGTGTATGCTGAGCATAATCTTTTGGAAGATTTGGGGTTTTTAGGGCAAAGCCGGGCCACCCTAGTAGGACAAATAGGATAATTGCATGATCAGTCACACTCGTGCGCGATGGAAGAAAATCATATGCGATATGATGCATTTTATGAGGAATACATTTTTTTGTATATGTTTTTGCAGTGTTAATATAAATATATATATATATATATATATATATATATATATATATATATATATATTTATAGCCATCGACAAACAGTCGTGTTTCGTTGTATCACAACTCATCAGTGCCGCTAGACTAGCATCTCTCCCAAGCCAAGGATTGAACCTAGAACCGTCGTGTTGATAGTCGGCAGTTCTCCCACTCGACCACAGAAGGAACGCCCGCAAATAACTCGTCAGAATGTCTATTTAAATAGACATCCGCCACCACTCTTACAGTGCTCAAACCGCCTGTTTGTAAACAAACAAACAACGAGCTTCGCATTTTTTTAAACTAATAAATTAAGCAAAATAATAAATAGAAACTCTGTAAAATTATCTTTCTCAACGTCCAGAAACTTAACTAACACTATAATCAGCTCCAACAATAGAAAAATCTGCAAAATAAGAAGCAATAACGAACTAGCATCAAACGAACGTATCCTAAACAGAAAATGTAATTGCAGAATATCTAGAAATTGTCCGTTGGATGGGAAATATCTAACCTCGGAAATAGTGTATAAATGCGAGATAAAAACCGACAACACTAAGAAGATATATCTGGGAGCCATGGGAACAGTGTTTAAGGACAGATATAGAAACCACGTAGTATCCTTTAAAAGGAACCTGAGATGGAAATTAATAGGAACGATAGCAGGGGGGTGGATACAAAAATCAGCATTAAAAATAAAAACAAAAAGAGTAATACAACTGCATTAGGTGATTGGGTTAGGCATTTAACAGCAATAATGAAAATTTGAATTAAAATGGTCAATGGTAGACAGGGGGAGGAAGTACAGCCCCGGGAAATCAAAAAGGTGCCATCAACAACGAGATCTAATTTAGGAACTCAATGAATGGGATATATTAATTTTTTTTTAAATAGCTTAGGGTTTTCTGTGAAAACTTCTCATGACTGTTCTTAAATAAAGATACGAAAATTAGGCGATATATTAAGATTTAAATGGGGTTTTCCGTAACTACAGCAAAGGTAAATGTTTCTCACATGCTTTTCCTGTTAAGGGAATTTTTCTTTTTTCTTTCTCTTCAAAAATGCTCTATTGTCAAAAGTGTGTTTATTCATAAAGTCTGAAGAAATGCTGGTTTTGGAACATTTCCAAACGATATAATGTTTGAAATTGTTCGACTGGACATGAAAACAATTGTAACGTAAAATGAAATACACTTTTTGTTGCCATCAATACTTTTTTTGAAGTCTTTATTTGCTTCCACAGTATATTAATGCTCAATTATGAAATATGATAATTTGTAGCTTACTCCTTAAGTCAACTCTTTTTGGCTTAAAAATCATTGGTATATGAACACTTACTGAATTACACGAACTCAGTATATTACATATATATTATATATATATATATATACATATATATATATATATATATATATATATATATATATATATATATATATATATATATATATACATATTACCGTTTTATCTGCTTAGTTACGCAGAAAGTTTTCTGTTTAAGTCTGACAAAGTTACTGGGTCGTTGATACGATTCGGTGGCCGAAACATGTGTAACTAAGCAGATAAAACGGTAATAAAAAAATATATATTTGCTCTACAATTGAATTATATTAAGCACTTTCCTCAAGTTTTAACTAATTACCCTTTTCTCTCTCTCTCTCTCTACCTCTCTCTCTCTCTCTCTCTCTCTATATATATATATATATATATATATATATATAGAGAGAGAGAGAGAGAGAGAGCGGGAGAGAGAAAGAGAGATGAATGAATAACAAAAGACTATATTCCAAAGTCCATGATGTTGACCATCTTATAATTTACTCCTTTATTTCTAGATTTTAAATGGCGCAATGGAAACATATTATTCACAGCTTCACGTCCAATTTTCGGAGTTTAATCATGTCGAAACGTACTTTATTTCCTTTCGATGGATTAATTGTTGCCATTTCTTCTGATGAGTTAAGGGCAAAATAGATTCACTAATTGATATAATAGTTAAGTGATTTATTTTGTGCTACGAAACAGATACTGTCAAAAATTGTAAATATCAACTGAATTAAAGGATTAAATTATAAGATGGTCAAAATCATGATCTTTGGAATATAATCTTTTGTCCTTCATTCACTATATTGCTCTATAATTACATTGAGCTTCTAAAATAAGGATTGGTATATATTATAAGGAAATAAAGTAGATTTCCACAGAAATATATATATATATATATATATATATATATATATATATATATATATTGAAATCAGAAATTAATAAAACAATCGGTAATTTTTTTCGAAATCGGGAAAATCACTCTAATTATATAGGGTTTTAGATTTTTAATGAAAATATAATTTAAACTGATTAAAATTTTCTTTTTGCATGAATTGTTTACCATACAAACAAACTTCCTCTTTTATGAACATAGACTTTCTTATGTGTATATTTGTTTTTACTTATTTATTTCTTGAATAGGAAAAAAAATTACGATAACAGAATAAAGAACGCACTTCCCCTTGTCGAACGAGGTCAAAATGATTGACAAGGATGCAAGATGGAGAGTCAGGCGACTCAAGAAGACAGCACATATATTAAAAAAAGAAAAATTACTCAGCAGACCTAGCCTACATTTTAATAGCATTTGGGAGCCTCTAATTATTATAAAAAAAAAAATTGTACACCCTTAAATATTTGGCAATTAGAGGGAGATGATCCCCGATTGATTTTTTATGAGAGTTGCCTCTCCTTTGTCAATCAATTTTTTCACAAATTCGAAACAAACCCCATAAAATAGATACTGACTCACAGAATACGAAAACATCTATGGATCCAGTAATTTTTTGAAACAACAACCAACATCTCTGAAGACGGCCGAAGGACCATTCGATCGAAACGTTGCACAAATAACGCTCAAGATAAGAAAAATAGTCCGTGTAATACGAGTAATAGAAACAGCCCTCATCTAAAAAAAATTCAGAACTTTAATATGTAGCTTATTCCTGACATAAATTTTCGTCATTTATAATTTACACACAATTTCAGATACATAACCTCACGGCTCGTGCATATATGGTGCAATAGAGTGATCCAATCGTCACAAACTCTACAAATTAATAAGACTATTTCGACAAGAGCGCATTGAATATTGTCTTTCAACTGATCTCTTGTGTCTAGTTTATCGACGTAAACATGTGTCATATATTCCCAAAGAAAATAATCTAACGGGGTTAACTCGCACGAATGAGGTGGCCAGCTAACAAGTATATTTCGTGAAATTATTCATTAATCAAATATTTCTTTTAGAAAATCGATCACTTGATTTGCATTTTTTTTTACATATGTGTCACCACTTATCAAGGCCGATAGGCCACTCAAGGATAAGGGTTAAACACTGCTCGGGTGTGTCTCTTTATTATGAATTGCCAGACCAAGCAGAACTCAAAATAATCGATAGTTGCCAAATCTGTAATTAAAAAAATAGAGTTGTCAATTTAAAGTTCGTTGCATCTAAAATATCCTATATTATTAGAGAGTTGATTCAAAGTTTCTTTGGCGTTAATACCCTTTTAATACAATGTACATATTTCATTAATTTCTACATAAGCATGTGTTTCTTATCAGAATATATCCTTAATACGCCCAACGAAAGGAATGTAGTCGTTTGAATTAGTTGGGTATTTTCTTGCGGTTTTGATTAATAATCTAGTGGGTCTAGAAGTCTTAATGAACTAATGTTCATCGTCGAAACTATTATTATTAGTGTAAGGCTTGTGGCGTACCTTTAATGTCTGTCCCAGGTTGCTTCACCGGTTGGTATTTAGTGCTTAACAAGCCAATCATGTACTTTTAAGAAGGAAGAACTTGGATGTACTTATATTGTTATATAGAACACTGCCGGGTGATGCCAAGCAACCATAACGAGTATTATTATTATGATCGTTGTTGATGTTAGGAAATAGAATGTTTCGAAACTATGTATTGAGGCGACAGATATTTTAACAATAAAATATTTCTGTTAGAAATGTAACAAGAATGTTAACTTGATAGAATGGAAAATAAGGGAGGTAAATCGCAATTGGTTTATGACGTGGTTCATGAATGATGTTTTGGAAAGAGCACAAATATGTGAAGTTGAAAATTGGCAAAATTTAAAAGACATTATTTTTCATAAATAAAGATTATTTTTCATTAATGTTGGAATTTGCATTTATAACACACCTTCTCAATATTTTAGTCAGAGTATGTTAAAATTACAGAAAGCTAGCATTAACAATAAAGAATATATTTAAGTTCCAAACCGTTTAGTGACTTTTTGGACAGTCTGTATATATATAACATTTGTAATGAACGTTTCTGGCTAATATGCTGAAAAATATTAAGTTTACATTGAATTAAATTAATACGATATTCACTTACATTGGCCTGTAAAAACAGACGAAAAAAAGGGAATTTTTCACCTTCTTTCCAAAAGCCCTAAGGGATTTACATTTTGCCATTCCACATCCAAGTTCGGAGGTTGTTGCCCAAACCATCTGTTCGAGAAATCGAAGAGAAAAGATGACACAAAACATAAAACGGAAATTTTCTGAATAATGCGTATATGATTAAAGCGTTATGAAACTTACTTGAGTGAAATGGATATAAAAGCGTTGTGACTGTTGTCTGTAATTGTAGACACAATGACAGCAGCATGACAATTACTTGCAAATAACGACAGCGGCTGGTTTGTGGTGGCTAATAGAACAGGCGTCATTAATCACACAACCCTGGATAATACCATGGGAGGGCCGTAAAGGAATTCCGCAAGTAAGCAACGGCAAGCGATAGCTGATGGAACAGCACATATTTAGTTGTGATACCATGAGACCGTAGAAGAATTCTGGCCTGAATAAAATGACTGACCCAATTTGACAAAAGTAATAGTAGATGGGGTCTGACCATTTTTTGGCCCAGATTAAGATTGTTTTTTAGTATGGAAGGGGTAGAATGTAACATATCAGGGCCCTACGATAACGGGAATAGAGTAGGTAAACTAGATAAATATGCAGGTCCACAGCAAGGCTTAAGGAATTTCAAAATAAACAATTAGATATAAATTTAATATTTTACAGAATATAGAATGCATGTAACAATAAACAAACGATAACAGTATGCAATAACATGGCCTTATTTGGTCCGAGAAACAATGAGGAAATTGTCTAGATGACAGATCAAATCTGACGTCATATCGGAACAGCAGAATATATGTTAACAACCGCTCAGAGGAGAATGAGTTTGGGATTTAGATACAGGGTTGTTTGCTAGGTGATAGCGTCAGATATTTTATGTCCGAGAAGGCAAGAGACATTACGGCCTGAAATATGAAATCTAGCGTAAGAGAGAGAGAGAGAGAGAGGGGGCGGAGAGATAGGGAGAGAGAGAAGGGAAGGGAGGGTCAGAATCGGAGGAGTGAATGACGAATTCGAAGCATACCGTCCAGAAAACTAACTATATGGAACTATAAAAGAATAATAGTACTTAATTGTAATTGTAGACACTATACCAGGTGAATGATATTTACTTGTCCGTAATTACAGAACGTATTAAAGGTCAATGATATTTACTTGTAATTGTAGAAACTATGATAGTTTATAACGCTTGCTTGCTTGTAATTGCAGAAATTATACCTGGTTAATGACACTTATTTTTAATTGCAGGAAATATAAAAGTTTTATAACAGTTGCATATATATAATCAAAGAACTATAAAATATTAATGGCGTTTATATGCTTTTAATGATAGTTTGTAAGTGTACGAAGCATAATAGGTTAAGGACACTTTCTTGTTTGTAATTGCAAGATTATAATAGGTTAATAACACTTAGGTGCTTTTAATTGTAATGTTCATAATATTTAATTGTTTGTAATTACAGGAACTATAGCAGCTTAATTACAGTTACTAATTTTTACTTGAACGACCTAAGCAGGTTAATAACACATTATTGCCTGTGATTGCAGTAAGTATAACAGATCCATAACATTTACTAGTTTGTCATTGGAAGAACTATAACAGGTGTATGACACATAATTACATGGATCTTAATTGCTTATGATTTAAGGGACTATTAAAAATAATACATTTTAATTTTTTTTAATTGCAAACACTATAACAGTTGAATGACACATGTTTGTAATTTAATGAAATATAACAAGTTATAACTTGCTTGTAACTTAAGGAAATTACAAGCAAGTTAGTGTCATTAACTTATTAAGTTATTATTAATTTGAGGGAGTGGAAAGGTTTAATAGTATTTAATTGTTTGTAATTCCGTGAAGTATAACAGATAATTTAATATTTTGTGAGTTATTATAAGTTATAACACTTCCTAGCTTTGACAGCTTAAAAACATTTCGCTGGACCACTTCGTTGGTAATTCAACAGGAACCTCAGCAACATGATCTCCAGCAACACCAAAGCCAGCCTGATCACCGAATATTCGCCGAGCTCCCGCCGGTGCGTGTGAAAAAGTTTTGCTTTCAGTTCCGAACCCGTATAATGGCGATGATTGAGACTCTATGCTCCTACATTGAATAGATGTCATTTCTCTGGCATTATCAAGTTATCTGTGATCTTTTCAGTAAAGGTTTTAAAATTAAGCGGTAGTGCTGTTTTCTTAAGGACGACAAATTTATCGTTCCACTTTGTATTTAATTATTGTTAAAAGACTATGAATGCAGGGGATGTAACAGATAATGACATTTACTGTATCGGCAGTTAATGACACTTACTTGACTGTAATGGCAGGATAAATAACAAGTTTTTGATGCCCAACTAAAATCTTTCTTCTCGAGATACCAGGCGTCCATGGCAGTCTTTATACGTTTCTTCATTGTACCTGGGTTAGAGTTAAATGCCATATTTTCTCCTCGACCTAACTTTTGATATGTAAAGTTACAACGGTTAGCCCACGCGTCCGCTTCTTTGGCCAGCTGTTTACTCCATCTCTAAAGAGAATGATAAAGATATTTACATACACGGAAAGAGAGAAAATATAGACACAATAACAGGTCGATTTAAATGTGTTTTCTAGTTTGTAGAAGCGGCATTTTAAAGCATTTGTAATTTATTATTTGCATACAAAATTTTAATATAGTTATGTCAAAGTTCAACGATTTCTTCAAAGGTGTCACAAACATAATCTATGAACGGGTCATATGTGGCACTATTTTGTGTCAGGGCTAGTTTTTTAGCATAGTAAATGGGCCGCTCCGTATGGATATAGCGGTTGTCTTCTCTGATCCCATTTTATCTGACTCATCTCTTTTTCGGTCGACCAGCATGGGATAAGCACGTATAAGTTTGTCTCTCCGCAAAAATACGGCTTTTCTCTAGCGAAATAAGTTAGGAGTCGCTAAGTCTTTTAAAAGTTTCATTATTATTAGTTATTTTTCAATTGTAATAATTAGATTTGACCCTCGCCCATAGCAGCCAGAGATATAAAGTGCCTTGTATACGGCAAATATAAATCGATTTTTCTTAATCAGCATGATGAAACCAAACATTAAAAAAATAAACTTCGTTTTGTTTACTAAGATTCGTTCATTTAGTCATGTCAAAATTTTGAAAAAAAGCAAACATTAAAAAGAAGTCCGTTTTGTTTACTAAGATGTTCATTTAGTCATGTTATAATTTTGAGCGCTAAAAACATTTAAAAGAGGAATTCCGTCTTGCTTACTAAGAACCGTTCATTTATGTGATAATTTTGGGTGATCATTAAAAAAGGAAGTCCGTCTTGTTTACTAAAATTCGTTCATTTAGTCATGTTATAATTGTGGATGCGAAAACAAACATTAACAAAGGAAGTTCGTCCAGTTTAATTAGTAAGTTTGACTATGCCCACGTAACCTACATCTAAAATTTCAAGTGTTTAGACCCAAAATTGGCAGAGAGGTTTGGTAGAGTTTGAAAAGGTCAGATCTTCAACCTTGACATATTGGCGGCCAAATTTTCGCTCAAAAACTGATTAAAATGTTTGCTGCATTGTGGCGGGTCTCCCGTTACTTAGGTCAACAACTGACCTCTAACTTCTTCGGAAACTGTGGCTCATGATGTCAAGTCTACTGGGAGTCCTCTAGATGAATTCTCAACATCTCTGTGTTGAATCCTGCTGAAAAGCAAAAGCAAAGCTTTCATGCGCCGGAAAGAAAAGACAGACAAAATCAGGTTTTCTAACAAGAAAAGTTACAGATTTTTTACATATGTACATCATTCAGTTCACCAAAACATTTTAAGTTTCATAAATCCCTTTCTTCGTCACTGGATGGCTAGACGGAGAGGGGGGATGCGACCTTGAAGCGGGTGTTGTTCTCTCGAAATTTCGGCGCAAATCTGGTAATTTCAAGCGGATATTGGCTCTTTATAGAGGGGTCACAAGGTGGGTCGGTCGATCCATTCAACCAATCAGCGTTCAATACGTTTCTTGGGAATTTAAGACCCAAATTGCGTGTGTGCAATTCAGCAATACGACCAGAATTTTGTAATCTGAGACCAAAAATGAAATCCTTTTCACACGACCTCAAGAGGTAAAACCCTGTCAATTTCGAAAGCCTTCGTCCTCGAGGCTAAGATAGGTCTGGCCCCATTTCCACATTGTTCTGACATTTCCGGTCTCCTCATTCTCAAACAATAAAATTTATGACTGATTGTAACAATAAAATATATATCTGTTTTATTCCAAGTACTTTTGATACCCGCCGGTGTCCGGGATTCAATTAGAAAATCTTAGCATATTTGCCCGGTTTTCTTCAGATCTTAGAGAGGTCTCCACCTCCCCAATGGGGAGCAAATCGCTTCCTCAAGACGATCATGTTACACATGTCTGAATATCCTTTATGAAAAATTTCAAATGTTTAGACCCAAAATTAGCTGAATAGTCTGCAAAGATCAAATCTTTTGAACTTTGACCTCTTGCCAACCAAATCTTCTGCCAAAAAATATTAAAAAGCTTCCCCCATGTCTGAATACACATGTAAAAGTAATGTTTAGACCAAAAATTTTCTGAGTAATTTGGTAGAGACCGAAGAGGTTAACTTTATTTTTTAATCTTGACCCCAATTTTGATCCCTTAACATTTATTGTTTTGAGTGTAAGTCAAATTAAAAAGTTTGATCCATGTCCAACTAATCTGCATCTTAAATTTCAAGTGTTTAGACACAAAATTGGCGGAGGAGTTTTGTAGAGTTTTCAAAGGTAATATTCGTTGACAGCCAAATTTCTGGCGGAAAACGAATTAAAAAGGTTTTCCCAAATCTCAATACCTCTTATGTCAGTCTGTAGACTGAAAATTGTGTCAGCGTAGTTTGGTAGTGAAACGTACACACACGCACACACATACACAATTTCACTTATATATATATATATATATATATATATATATATATATATATATATATATATATAGTGATTGTTGGAGAGCTATTGGCTATACATTAGCAAACGTGTTTCAATGACCCCCTAGCGGGGAAAATCACCTCATCAGGTCAAAAACCATCCACATATATATATATATATATATATATATATATATATATATGTAGATATATAGTAAGTTATAAAATATATATGGCGATTAAGCTACACTGAATATTCCGCGTTTCATCCACTCTAGGATTCTTCAGGCTTATGCGAGAATGTTGTGGTTGTCTCGCGTTTTTTTTATATACGCACCTTCTATTGAGTTTTTAGTTAGCCAATTAGCTTTCTAGTATCCACCGCGCCCTTCCTAATCAGCCAGTAGCAGGCACTTACAGGACAAAAGCCTATATATATATATATATCGACTCGAACTTATCATTTTCACACGAATTTCCTTTAGTTTATCATTTTTATTTCTTGGACATTTTTACATTTCCAAAGAAAAAAAAGATAAACATAATAAGCCGATGTAATCTCCGACCCAAAATCTACACAAAAATTCGAACGGAAATGTTTATGTAATCCAGGCAGATAGCATGCTTTCGTTTCCGGGTAGAAACACGGCCCTCTGCCTAAGCACTAAAGTCATATAACATGCTGACGTCATAGAGTTGGGTTCTGTGAATTTAGTAACGTGTCCCAAGAAACAATCGGAAGTAGATAAAGTATAATGACAAAACTGTTTTCGGTGATTTAGCAGAGAAGCCAACAACCGAAAAAAAAAGTCAATAATTCAAATATATAACAAATGACTATTACAAAACGAAAAGTAAGTTACTCTTCTACCTAGTTGGATAAGTTTTGTGTATTTTAATCTAAAGCTTTATTCGGTTAAAAAAACTAATGTTGAGTTGCTAAAGTAAGCAGGCAAATCGAAACGATAGGGGCAGGCAAAAATAATTGAAAACGACCCATATGTCTTTTAAAGAGACTAATCATAATTATTATTTTTAGTGCACGTCTAAATTTTGATTGTGTTTGAAAGATAACAAAGAAAAATGTATATAAACGTGTCAAAAAATTGTAGTGAAAATGTTCATGCGTGCAATATATATATCTTTAGATAAATTTATAATTTCGTTAGTTCGAAAAAATTAACTTTTCTTCGAGATATGACGATATTATTAACATATTTTAGGGTTTTTTTCGTAATATTCTTAAAAAACAATAAATACTTTTTTACGATGCTTTATTTTTCATTAGAAAAAGCAACATTTAATTCATGCGTTTTTTTTAGTAAAACATTAACTTTAATAAATGTGTTTTTTGTTTACACAAAATAATAAATTTCTAAAAATTAAAAAATAATAATGGGCCATTATATTTCGTGATAATTACTTAATAAATACTGGAAATTTTATTAATATATGTTGATTTCTTGAAAAATATTGTTGCTCGCTTTGATTGGAAAATATATATTGTTGTACGTTTTGATTTAACTATATATATATATATATATATATATATATATATATATATATATATATATTGTGTTGTTCGTTTGGATTTTAAAAAGGTCGCGTTAGAAGGCCGAAGTATTTAGTAGGGCTATGACAACAGCGTATTATTTCCTTTTTTCGATTCTCAGGTATATATACATTGATATATTATATGCTTTTATATGATGTGGTTCTCGATTGATTAATTCTGTCTAACTGTGTCGGATATATACTTGGGATTCAAAACACTGAAAAGAATATTCTGTTGGCATAGCCCTAATCATTAGCAATTGCACTATGACTAATTGGAGGTTGAACGTTAAATCCTCAGTGCGGGTGATACAAAATACAATTGAAAATTATTAAGACATCCACCTGGAAATGACTCACATAACGAAAGCATGCGCTTCCTTAGTAGATTAAATGAAGGCCCCCGTTCAAAATTCCGTGTCGAATCCTGAGTTCAACGCGTTGTACAAAATGCACGCAAGGATGATCGGAGTTTACATCGGCAAAAGCGTAGTGCGAATAATATTCAATTGAGAGCAGTAGTCTGACTTATCAGAATAATCCATAAGGCATTCACATTTTAAAATCATCAAAAATGAAAAAATACTAAGATATTTAATTATATTTAAGTTACAATTAAAAGAAGTGTTAGTTTCTTTTGGTGCCTGTATAAATACTTAGTGTAAATAATGGTTTACCAGTTCATTCATGTTGGCACCTTGCTCCTTTCTTCTCAGGTTATTATGATAATTTAGAGTGAAATTACGATCACTTGCAAGCAGTGGAACCACCGCTGCTTGAATTAAATCCACGATGCAGAACAGCAGACAAAAGTAGAAAATCATCTTCCAGCTTTTTGGATTCTGTAAAGAAAACATTAAATAATTTTTGTCAAGTTTTGATAAGTTTTCGGTTGGTGTGTTATAAATACATTTAATCCATCAGTTTTATTAGAAGTGATGTTCAGATTTAAGTGCACCATGAAGATATAGAAGGTTCAATCAATAAGTTTCCAGACTTTTTTGTACAGAAATTTAAAATTGTCGTAGATTCTTGAAAATTCAGTAGGTTATTGCTAAACATCTTATAAGATGAATTAATATTTTTTATGCCTTCAGGTTCAAATGAACTGCTACAGCAGGATTTGGAATACACCCTACTAAAGCCTGAATGCCGCAACTAGTGAATTTCAAAAATGCAATCTGGGCATGAGGACACTTTAGTAGAACGATGTGCAATATCTTGCATGAATCGAGTATCAGTTTTGGAGTGGCATAAAAGATTCAAGGAAGGCAAGAAGTATGTGAGGGATGATGAGAGGTGTAGGAGGAGTAAGGATGTAAGAACAACAGAGTTGATTTGTCAAATAAAGACCTTCATGGATAAGGAATGTCGTGTGTCTATAGACAATAAGTAGGAACTGTACACACAATTATTTGAAAGAAACTGAAAATGTGGAAGATTTGTGCGAAGTTTGTTCCAAGGATGGAGTCCACAACTCCATCCTTCTCACAAACTATTTGACCAATATAGGCATCAAGACAGTTCCTCACCCTCTCTGTAGTCCAGACATTGCTCCATGTGACTTTTGGTTATTTCCTAAACTCAAAGAAAACCTTAAACGCTACCGTTATGAGACAATTGAGGAGATGAAAAAGGCTGTGACGAGGGTTATTGACACATTCACACAAGACTTCCATAGGGTCCTTCTGAATTTGTTGGAACGTTACAACAAATGCATTGCAACCGGATGAGATTATTTAGAAGGATACAAGAGTTTTATATGTGTATTATCAATAAAATGCTCAAACGAAAAATGTCTAGAAATTTTTGAAGGCGCCTCGTATTTTCGTATTAAAATTCTTCACTTTTGTAATTCCTATGTTAATTCGTATTCAGACTCGGTGAATTTTAATTTACAACTCTATTTTCTTATATTACATATTTGACAACTATCGATTATTGTGAGTTCAACATGGATTAGCTTTAAGTAAGTTGTAAAAGACAAATAGCGATCCGCCGTAGTAATAGAACCACAATTCATAACCCCTCGTTTCCAATATCTTAATTAATTAATAAATGAACCAAGGTAATACATGAAAGGATGCAGAGTAGTTCGAATACACCACAAATTTATAACTATATTTACGATCAGCCAATCCACCTCTAATTAAATAACGGCATTCATCGACAAACGTCAAAGAGGCTAGCATAAATAATATAGCTAAATAAATGGAGAAGCCATCCTCTCGTTACCCCTGAACATCCTCAAACGTCACAGTTTAAACGAACGGAACCACAATTTACTTCCAATTTAATAAAGGTGAGTACACTTTGTATACTTAAAAATTAAACGCCCGAAAATAATCTATGGGTCGGCTACGCTTGTAATAGGAATGTTAATATATGCCTACAAGAAGTATTATCGTAAAGCAGAACTATATTACTCTAAACGGAATACTCCACAAATATAAATATATGCTAATAATATCCTGTTTCGCAGGTGCATGATCTGTAGAACCTATCCCTAAAACGAAGCATATAAACCTAACGAATATATGTACATATTCCAGTATTGGAGACAAAATAAAATACCAAAATGAAAGAATGACAACCATCGAAATTAAGTTTATATAAAGATATAAAAATCTTTGTCATGATAATTACCTCAAACACCACTGTAGAGGGGAAAATATAACTACCAGTATATCACCTTTATTCAAATCATATAAACAAGCCTGTATATTTTTCCAACTAAGTGTTAATTTGGCCATATGGACATAAATCATATAAATAAACACGACAATAAAGGAAGAATTTGAAAACTAAAAACAAAACGCGATGTATAGAATAATAAACCAATAAATCAATAAAATAAAATAAATAAATGAAGAAATAAATAAATAACAAAACTTGTCAAGAGGAAAATGAAGTCGCCATCAAGAAAGAAAATAAAACCATAAAAACCTAAGATTGGGAAGTAGCAAGTATAACTTCAGATCAAAGCGAAAACTAAGACCAATAAAACAACCGCCTGGTTAAAAGAATACTAACACCTCACCACTAATACAGCTTAACCACGCGAAATCGTACTCCCTACCCCTACTCACTTCCTTGATCAACGCAAAAAATCTATTATAAATCCTAATGAGAAAAACTAAGTTGGCGATAAAAGTATTATCTATCAATGTAGAAAGATTGTTCACCAATGTATCCGTAAAAACCCTATAGATATAATCCTTGATAATATTTACAACAACCCGTTTCTTCCTTCACTTAAAATCAATAACTTTAAAAGTTATTATTAATGTGATTTTATGACTTTTAAGGCTACATTTACATACAAATCAATGGAGTTTGTAAGGCATCGGTTCGACCGATCTTGTACAAATTCTATACGAGAACAAAATATTTAATAACACTAGTATACCCTATGTTTATGAAAAAGTGGAAAGAATAAAAAGGGTATAATTAAATAAAAGCGTTTTGTTATCTTTATAATAGTGTTTGTTATGTATTTATGCATATATATACACATATATATAGATATACATATATATATACATGTGTGTGTGTGTGTGTGTGTGTGTGTGTGTGTGTGTGTGTGTGTGTGTGTGTGTTGGGACGATTAATAAGAAGCGGAAACAGGAATCGTAAATATCGGAATTTTTTATGGTATCGAAATCGAAAAAATCTTAGCCAAATTTTTATACTTAATTTGCAATTTTTTTTTACTGATGATATATATATATATGTGTGTGTGTGTGTGTGTGCGTGCATGTATGTATGTATGTATATATATATATATATATATATATATATATATATATATATATTGTTTTTAAGCTATTAGTAAATCTTAAATGTATAGATCCTAACAACATCAAAATAACATGTAAATTTATTCTACTTGCATAAAATAAACAAACAAAAATTTAAACTTTGCGAAAATTTGCTTGGTAATCTTTCGAATAATGCAGTTTATTAAGATGGTTCCAAAAAATATTTAAAAGTTTGATAACACATTTTCGGCAAGAAAAATACTACCAAGCATTATTGTTAATTAAGTTAAAAATTCAATATGAAAAATATTTTTTTTAAATCGTTGTTAATTTATTTATTTTATGCTGTCCAACTTTTGTTCAGCGGGTTTTGTCCAATTCCTTAGTCGGCCTGGGTAAATATTACAATGGCTTAGTCGAAAAGTATGAAAAAAACTTGACCTTGAATTTAATAAATGAATTTAGCTATTTCTATGCATCCGTATAAAACAATATTTTGCGTAAATTTTTCTTAGATTCTGTCTGTATTATTTAGTTACTTAGACTTAGGGATTCCTGCGGCATCTGGGGCTGTCAAATCCATCGTTTTCAGTCTATAGCCGGATCTAACCCGACTTCTATACATGTATACTGATTGCAAAACAAAATATCAAGGTTGTTTGAAATAATAAAATCGAGACATTCTTCGTTATTATTATCACTGAGACTTCGTGTGGTTTATTTGTTACATTTCTCTTCCACCGACGAGACACGTTAAAGACAGTGAAATTTACCAACATTAAAACAAATCAATCTATCAGGTCATCCCATATGTTCTGTCCGAATTTTTACCTTTGTTTTTAAATTGAACTAAACTTTAAAAAATATTGTTTATATTTTGTAAGTTTTTACATTTTTATGTTTAGAGGCGTTTTAACCGATTACATTTTTTACAGAACGATAAAATTTAAATTTGCTTGATTACAACCCTACTAACATGGAAATGTTTAAGAATCATTTGAGGCATATAATGCTGAATGAGAACTCAGCAGCCGAAGTGGCTAGAAATATTCACTCAGTTTATGGAAAGGAATGTGTGAATGAAAGAACTTACAGAAGATGCGGAATTCAGAAGTAGAGATTTCACTCTTGAAGATGAAGATCGAACCGGACGTCTAGTTGAGTTTAATGGCAAGTTTCTTAAAGCAGCTATTGGAAAAACATCCTGCTTTATCAGTTGAAGAATTGACAATAAAACTGAATTCAAACCATATGACTGTTTATTGTCATCTTCAACAACTTGGAAAAGTTCCTAAACTTGAAAATTGTCTGAAAACAATCTCAAATCTCGAGTCGACATTTGCTCTTCTCTTCATTTGAGCCAATTTGTTTCACCTTTTTGGGATAGACTTGTGACTGGTGAGCAAAAAATGGATCTTTTATCGAACTGTTAAGCGTTGTAGACAATGGATTGATAAAGGGGAAAGACTTCAGCCACAGCCGAAAATAGCACTTCATGGGAATAAGGTTCTTCTTTCAATATAGTGGGATTCCAAGGAATAATTCACTTTGGATTGTTACCACCTAATGCAACAATTAACGCTCAAATCTACTGTCAGTAATAAGAGCGTTTGAACGAAGCTTCGGGGGGGGGGGTGGAAGACATGCTCTCGTGAATCGAAAAGGGGTGATGCTTCACCAGGACAATGTACGACCCTACACAACAAGAATCACATTAAAAAAAATCGAAGAACTTGTTTGGGAGAAAATACCTCATCCACCCTATTCTCCTGACCTTCCTCCTTCAGACTACATATGGTTTGGTAGCTTACAAAATCGTTTGGAAGAAACAGCTTTTGTAACGCAGAAAGATGTCGAAACTTACATCTGTGAGTTCTTCGAATCAAATCCGAAACGATTTTACAATAAGCTTGTAAATAGATGGAAGGAAGTCATAGATAATGAAGGAAAGTATATTGATGATGAAATCTTTAATAAAATGTAACATTTGGTTTCTCTTTTCTCTATTCATAGATTCGGACAGAACTTATGGGATGACCTGATACTGTCAGTGGCAGTAACGGACCAAATATTTATAATCAGGGTAAACACATGTACTTTCTTTGGTTCTGTGCATGTTATGAATGGTCTTCTAAATATTAATAATGTTATTTAGAAACTCATTTTAAACATAGCAAGGATTTTTTAAGTATTATACATGCATCAACTATTTGCAATAGATTATGAAAACATTCAAATAGAATTTGGTAAACTAACAACAAATACAAGCCGGCTTTGTTTTAAAAGAGAAATCATTTTAGTTGTTTCGATATTTTCAATCAATTAAACGAAAAAAATTGAGAAAACAATATTTAGAAAGGTCTACCCGTGTGATAAAATCCACTCATTATGTGTATTTTTTATGTTTGTGAAAATATGTGCAAATATTGCATGAAGCTTTTACGGTAATTCGATTAAAAAACTTTATTTAGTTATTTAGAAAATTCAAAAGAATTGGAATCGGTAATTTTATTGGAATCGGTAATATAGAATAGAATCGTTAATTGTATTCGAATTAGAAATTTTTTTGAATCGTCCCATTACACACACACACACACACACACACACACACACACACACACACACACACACATATATATATATATATATATATATATATTGAATCGTCCCATTACACACACACACACACACACACACATATATATATATATATATATATATATATATATATATAAATGTAAACTGAAGTTACTCGGAATTTATATATATATATATATATATATATATATATATATATATATATATATATATATATATGTAAATTCCGAGCAACTTGCTAAAAATAACTATAATAAACATACCAACCTGCAAACTCTTTGAAGTAGTCTTTTCAAATGCCACACACAATGTCGTCCTGAAATATCAAATACAAATGACAGTTTTCTTTCATTGCTTTTATGCATTGAAATTTCCCTCAGTTGTCACGTAGTCCGATTCTCGTTCATCAATCAATTAAAGAAATGTTTAAAAACATATATAGCACTCCCACAAATTAATTATTTCTTTTAAATAAACAAAAGTATCGATTCTAATTATGTTCAGCTAATATTGACAATATGATATAGGTGTGGAATAATTCTATTCGTATTTTGTATCTTCATATATATTGTTTCATGCGACCCCCCTCATAAAATGTTTTACGCAGACACACACACACATACGCACACACACACACACACACACACACATATATATATATATATATATATATAAGAACATATAGTTAATAAAACATGTTAAAAACACTTGGAAAAAGAATTAAAAACATATATATACGGTGCTTAATGAGTAAGTAAAGTCCAATAATAACTTATAAAAACGTATTTATGAAAAATAAGCTACACAAGTCTAATATGCATGATGATTCCCAACGGAGATGAAATGCTAGCTTGATTGCGATTAATATACCTTTTATACCACGCACACACACACACACACACACACACATATATATATATTTATATATATATATTATATACTATTATATTATATATTATAAAAATATATAAATATATATATAAGTGAACGTGTTTCTATGTGTGTGTGTGTGTGTGTGTGTGTGTGTGTGTGTGTGTGTGTGTGTGTGTGTGTGTGTGTGTGTACATTTCCCTACGCAATAACGACACTTTTGCTATTTTTCCATCGCAAAGTGAAGCGTCGATATTTTTTAATAGGTTGAATTTCTTGCATGGGGCTCTTAAGTTCATTATGGAAAGTGAGAAGGACAATTCGCTTCCTTTCTTGGATGTTCTTGTCGAACGATCAATTTATAGAAAGCCGACATTTACTGGCCTATATGTGAACTGGTTGTCTTTTGTACCAAAATCACATAAGGTCGGCCTAATTAATACTTTGGTACATAGAGCCCTCATGATTTGTTCGCCTAACAGATTAGACGCCGAACTCGATAAGATCAGGGAAATATTCATCAATAATGGTTATCCTGTTGACCTTATTGATGACTGCATTTTCAAAAAGGTTGCGGATTTTAAATCCCCTAAAAAGTTTGGACCCTTGAAATGCCCGGTTTATTTAAAATTACCGTGGATTGGGGAAAAGAGTAATAGACTTTCCAAACAAATTCGCAGAAGTATTTACGACTGCTTTAATTTTGTGTCCTTGCGTTTGGTATATACTACGAGACCTGCTTTTCCGTCTTTTCGCAAGGACAGTTTGCCTTACATCCAAAATAGTAACATTGTATATCAATTCAAATGCCAGTGCGATGCTGGTTATGTTGGGCGAACATCCTTGCACCTTTTGACTCGTATAAACCAGCATGTTCCATCGAAGATCAGACAAGGGAGGATGGGGTCTGGTGGTCTTCCTCCTTCTGCAGCCTTGGACTCTGCTATTGGCCAGCATTTGGTTGACAACCCGTGCTGTGCCGATAGATATAAAATAGATTGGTTCGAGGTGCTACATAGAGCGGACTCCAAAAACCATTTAAAGATTTTGGAGTCTGTCTCTATTGCGGTGCGTCAACCTTCTTTGTGCCGGCAAAAAGAAATATCCAACGCATTGTTTCTCTTTGGGGAACTTTGAATCTTTTCTCACGCTTTTTTTTCCTCCCTCGTTGTGCCAATATTTTAATCGTTTTTAAACCTTAATAAATTTATTTTATTGTCCCCGTACTTTTGGCGCATTTAATAAGTTCCTCATTAGAACTCTTTATTTTTCGATACAATATTATTTTGTACGCTATCGATTTTCTCCTGACGAGATGATAGCCAAAAGAGCTCTCGAGAAACTTCCGCTTAATATTTTTAAAACTATATATAAATTCTGTACCTCTAAACATTTATATATATATATATATATATATATATATATATATATATATATATATATATATATGGATAGATAGATAGATAGATGAATAAAAGCCATATATAATTTTATATGTCGTCAAAACAATGAAGAAAAGTTAAGCGGAAAGTTAAGAAAATAACCTCTTTAGACCATGGCATTTCGAAGCTAAATTCTTCACATTTGAAGAGGGGAATAGCCAAAATTATTACAGAGGATTGTAATTACATTAACTATGAAATGAGAATGAGGAAATACTTTTAATTTAACAGTTTTATTTTTCTTTTGCTTTATTCTCATTTTATATCTAAATGTCATTGAGCCAGTATTTCCAATATATGCATTTTGTATATTTGTGGTTCTTTTCCTTGTCCGATGAAAATCATTTAACTTCGAAATGCCATGGCCTAGAGAATTGTTTTCTTAATTTTCCGATTAACTTCCTTATTGTTCTGATGATATAATAAAGTTATATGTAACTTTTAATCCTCATCTTTCATTTAATAATTTTATTTGCTCATCTCAATAGCTTTTCTCATCCTGATATGTTTTGCTTTGTTTAAAGATTGACTCTATGATTACTTTATATATATATATATATATATATATATATATATATATATATATATATACAACTTATCCACACCGGCACCACCTTAAAACAGCACCTAATACGGAAACACCCACCACATACACCCGACGCTTGCTCCCTATCTAACTGCCCCATCAAAGATACAGGCCTATGTTTGTGCACCCACGTGGTATATGACCTGCAATGCACTAAATGCAACAAATCCTACATAGGGAGTACCACTAGACCACTGCACCAACGCATTAAAGAACATATAAACACCAGAATCTCCTCATTCCACAAACATATTATTTCATGCACACAACGTAACATTCGCGTTTGTATCCTTGCCTCAGTCAGAAACTTTAGAAACCTCAGAATTGCTGAAGCACTCCTTATCTCGAAACACAAACCTTCCTTGAATAACATCTAGAACTGAGCTCTCCCTTTATCCTTTGACCCCCTAATAACAAGTGAACCAGAGCAACGACGATACACAAATTATAAAATATGAATAAAAAAAGAAAAAAAAACACATATATAAATTGAAGTATATATAATCTAATAAATAGTAATAAGAGAATGCATAGCAACAACAAGATACAACATAAAAAAATTATATAAATTAAAAGTATATGTAATAAAAAAAACGACCACACACAGTTACTTACGCATAGACTACAAGGTATATAGATAACTAAACATCCACATGATACATGGCGTAAAGTTAGAGAGGACATCATATAACGAACATACAAATAGATACCGACCAAAGAGCAAACGATATGTATTAGAGGATAGATAATAAGATACATATAATACAAACAGACGAGCAAATTGCATGTAAGTATCCATATGTGTGAGTATACGCGTATATAAGTACATATATATCCGTATGTATACATGTATATGTGTGAGTATACGCGTATATAAGTACATATATATGCGTATGTATACATGTGTGTATATGTATACATGTATATATATATAGAAAAATTTGTATATAGGTAGAAATCAGAATATATAACTCTATGCATCAATAACACCAAACGTATTCATACATAAGGATCAGGTGTTTTGATCACCTCATATTTAAATAAATAAAATTAAAAGAAATAACAATAATAATTTTAAAAAATAACAGCAAAAATAGATAAACTAAAACTTAATATAATAAAAAAGAAAAATAAGTAAATGGGGGGGGGGAAGGGTAATGATGACAAACCCAAAGTAATGTAGATTGATTTTGATAGATGTGGGGGAGAAATAGACCAGATCAAATTAGCAATAACAAATACGAAAAAAATAAATAAAAATAAAAACACGGAAAATAAAGTAAATACCCATACATAAACTGAGAAGTAATATTATAACCATTAAGGATATATATATATATATATATATATATATATATATATATATATATATATATATATATATTTAGTAATGTGATTGATAATTTAAAAATCAAATTATAATTAAATTAAAAATCCGTTTCATAAGAAGGAACAACAACAAAATCAATTATTTGTACGATCGTTTCGGAAAACAATGTTTTTATTGTCGTAGACATCAAGTTACGGACAATAATTATTGCATATAGCTTTTTTATTAAACAAGGTTTCCTCAACAGCAAATATTGGAAAGAGTTTTTATTAAATGTAAAAGACACCATAAATAAACCTAGCATTAAAGTAAGGCAGATGTATCTGGAAAACATTAAAATAAAGGTATGGATGTCTACCACAATAAAAACATTGTTTTCCGAAACGATCGTACAAATAATTGATTTTGCTGTTGTTCCTTCTTATGAAACGGATTTTTAATTTAATTATAATTTGATTTTTAAATTATCAATCACATTACTAAATATTAAATTAGCTCTAGGATATTTACCTATTGAGCTTATTATATATCTAAATTACAACGAGCACTTTTTCTTTCCCTGTTATTTAATTAAACTAGTAATTTTACTATTACATTAAAATACACTTTGCTCTTTAGACTATTGTTCTAATCTCCTTTATATATATATATATATATATATATATATATATAAACTAGGAAAAAATAAATAAAATATATTTATAGCAAGTCAGTAAAACATTCTATAGAGAAAAAAACGTAAAAGAAATAAGGTTTGACCGAGTTATCTCCCTTATACTATAATTTACTGAATATAGTATATATATGGTATGTATGTGCGGTATATATGTATTTATGTGTGTATATGTATTTATATGTATGTGCGTTTGTGCATGTGTAGTAGGTATATATAGAAGATATATATTTACTAAACTTTAGAAAGGAAAAAAGAAAGAAAAGATACAAGTAATAAAGTTAAGCAGAATTATCTCCCTTACACTATAATTTACCTGGTGTTTGCTTGGTACTACATATTTCAAAAAAAAAATAAATAAATGCCTATATACGTAAACAAAGATAGAATATTAGAGCTACAAAATAAAACAAATACAAAAATACATAAAATAAGCCCGAATTACCCACCTTACATGTATGGAGTATTGCTGCCACATTTGGGCTGGTGCATCTGCTACTAGTCTCTCGCTCCTAGACAAGGTTAAAAAAAGAGTCGCCAATCTGATAGGCCCTGAACTGGCATCTAAGCTTCAGCCTCTGTCCCATCGACGAAACGTTGCCTCCCTCTGCCTGTTCTACAAGTATTTTAATGGTGAATGCTCTGAAGAATTGCAGACACTTGTGCCCCCACGACGTAGACACCCTCGACAAACCCGACAGGCACCTAAATCCCACCCCTACACAGTAGAGATCCCTAGATGTAAAAGATCTTTCTACTCCAGTAGTTTCTTCCCCAGAACCGCTAGACTCTGGAATTCTATTCCAGGTTCCTGCTTCCCTAACTATACTGACATACAGAAGTTCAAATGCAACGTGAACCGACATCTTGCTGCCCAAATCTCAACATAGTGCCCCAGTAGTTGCTGCCCCTGATAGTAGCCCCCTACACCAAAGTGGCAATGCGCCTTGTTTGGAGTAAAAATGTAATAAAAAATAAAGATAAATTAAAAACAAAAGAACACAAAATAAAAACATCAACAACAACAAAATATATATATATATATTTATAACACACTAGTATAAAACATATATATGTATGTATGTATGTATGTATATATCTATAATAATAATACTATAATAAAAAGAGATAAAATAAGGTCTAACCCAGTTATCTCCCCCTCACATAATCGGTCACTTGAATTTTCACTGCGATACCATTATTGTAATGAATAAAAACCCTTGTCCGCATGCTAATAATAACAATAGTAATAACAATACGAATAATATAACAATAGGAATAATAATAATAATAAATTATACAATAGTATATATATAACCAATGCTTATAACAGAAATAAAAAAAATATTAATAAATAAGTAATATAAAATTACCCCCAGCTCCATACGGCTAAACTAATCACACCTTTCTGCGATCCTGGCCTCTTTCTGCATCCCTGTCCTCTTCTCTTCCGCCATATTGAATATACTTTTGCTTTCTATTTTGAAAGGGGGAGGTTCCTCTCTCCCGAAATTAATCAAAGTTTCATAACACCAACGGACTTTATATACACCGAACATACCAGCAACTTGGTTATAAAATAATTATACATTGAGGTTAAGAATGATAGACGAATAAACAGTTAGACATTTCTCTACTCAAATATACCCATATACTTTTTGTTTGTTTTTCTTTTCTTTACTTTCATGATTCCGGTGTTTCTTCGCATTGTTTATACCTTTTAAAACTTCCATATATATATATATATATATATATATATATATATATATATATATATATATATATATGTATGTATATATACCTTAAGAATAATTAGTAACTATTAATTATAAAATAACCATTAATAATATTTTAAAATATCAAAGGCAAGATAAGTTACTTTTCTACCTAATTGGAAAATATTTTAGTGTTTTTATTTAATGTAACATGTTTATTCAGCTCGAAAAAACATCCAGTATTTACCGATGTATTTGAAAATTACAAATGACGCCAGACTCTCTATTGAACACGGTAAGTTTGGGAAAATGAGTTAAAAATTTTTAAAAAACATATAAAATACTGTTAGGAACTCGCTCAATATGTGTTACCGTAACATAAGCTGGCATATGTTCAGTAGGTTTTTAACAGTATTTTGTATAGCTTTTGTTAAATTGATGGAGGAGTTTGGTAGAGTTCTCAAAAGTCAAATCGTTGAACTTTGACCCATTAACAGCCAAGTTTCTGGCCGAAATCTCAGAACAACAAAGAAAACAACTTCAATATTCGATAACAAATTATATATATATATATATATATATATATATATATATATATATATATATATATATATATATATATATATAGTAATTTATAAAATACATATGGCGATTAAGCTACACTGAATAATCCGCGTTTCATCCACTCTAGGACTCTTCAGGCTTACATATATATATATATATATATATATATATATATATATATATATATATATATATTATATATATATATATATATATTGTAAGTTATAAAAATATACATGACAATTAAGCTACACAGAATATTTATTTTTATAACTTACTACTTAGCTCTATCTATTTATTGAGCACTTTTGAACTGGAAATTTACGCATAAATATATTTTCGGATATTAATTTATGTGATTAAATGAAATATATATGCATATAAATAGCACTAGAAGTCGCAGTTATAAATATATATGTTTTTCTTTAAATGGGATGGAGCCAACCGTATGTAGCTTAGATGAGACAATTTCAGGTAAGTGATTAAAATGCCGCCGTTTCAGTCATCAATCTGGACACTCGCTTCTTTCTGTAAAAAAATTGGGATTTGGGAAGGCAATGCTCTTGAGGAAAAAACATTTTAGCCTGCAAAAATGGCTTGGGTAGCTCTATCGGCATCCCCGGCAGGGGCGCTTCAGGCAATTAGCAATAAGCTAACCCTTTCTAAGAGGGTTAAGTTTAAACTTGGGAGGGTGGACCACCAAGTAATGCACAGGATTAAAGCCATACTTCGACTAACAACAATGAGCTAGAATTGTGGTTCCCAAACTTTTTTTTTTACGTGATGGCACACTATTAACATCTTTAAAGTTTGGAACAGTAAACAGGCTTCCTTCAGTCTTGACAGACTATGGATACCCACTGTAAGGGTGCCTGCGCGTGAAATTGTTGTGGCAAGAGTTGCGCAATCTCCAATCACATCTCTTCTGAGTCGACATTGTTAAATACCAGTGGCAAGTGGGGATTCAGAACGACTGGAAACAATGCCGAGATAAGCGGAGAGCACATACAGCGCCTAGAATTCTCAAATTGTCACCCATCTGGTACTAGCTAGGCTCAACGTTGCTTAACATATATATATATATATATATATATATATATATATATATATATATATATATATATATATATATATATACTGGCAAAGTACCCGCCATTGACTGGGTTCAAAAACAGCCTACAGAAAATGGACTCTGATTTATGAAAGTATGATAGGTTATGAAAAGGAGGGTTGTAAAGAGATAGCTTCGAATTTGGGGTTATCAAAACCAAAGCAAAATATGATGAAAGTAAAAATGAAATAGATAAATCCCATAATTTATTATACCATACCTGTTCACACTGAAATACTTATCACAATTTTCCGTGGATCTATATTAAAAAAACCTCGTTAGACTTTGTGACATATTTCCATTCTATGGAGGTCAGGCGCGAACGAACACCCCATAATTTTATTATACCATATTTCTGCAAACTTAAATATAATTATCAAAGTATACTTACGCAGATAGATATGAAAAGTCTTTATTAAAGTTTGTGCCTATTTCCACTCTATGGAGGCCAGGCGCGGAAGCTCACACCACACTTTTATTATACCGTCCCTATTTAAGTTAAAACATACTTATCAAAGCATAATTATGTACATCTATATCAAAAACACTTGTAAACTTTTTTTTTATTTTTAAATTTTTGATTTCCATACTTTGTGGACTAGGTGCGTACGCAGACCCGACAATTTTAATGAATCATAATTATGCCAGGTCAAACATACCCATTCTTGTGTCTCGATACATCTTCTATCATTATATGTGATCAGTTTTCTATAATAGTCAACCATATAGGAGCCTATTCGTGACCAGACACACACACACAGACGTTCAGCTTTATATATATATATATATATATATATATATATATATATATATATATATATATATATATATATATATATATATATATATTCCCTCATATCATTGACGGAAATTGTTTTGTACACAAAAAGTAGATAAAAAATTCTACTTACTCAGTATTATACTGCTATTTCGGTATATGTGTATTTTTACAGCAGGTAAACATTTATCAACGCCAAATTTTGAATTGAAAGAAAATGAAAGAAACTTATATGGAATGGTTTCCATAAAAAAGTTATAGTCAATGTCCTTGGACAAGTGTTAGAATTGTTGGTAAATTTTGTAATAAAAATAGATTTTACAAGAAGAAACAAGATAAGGAATATTATTTTTAAGAAACATTTTATTATGAGTTTTTATCAGTTTTTTACCATACATTTAAATCCAACAAATTAAGTATTTTCTGTTTTCGGTTTTAACAAACTTTGCAAGATTTTTTGCAATTCACTAACATCCAATTAGGGTTCCTTGTACATTCATTTCGAGCAGCCCAAGCCTTGCAGTCCTCTGTGTTGTAAGTGTCCTTGCAAGCATCTGCAATAAATAAAAAGATATAATAAAAATCGATCACTTTTAATATGTTCAATACAACGATGTGCAGTTTACATATCCAAAATACAGTTCAAATCCTACCGTTAAGAAAGTTGTTTACATTCGAAAATACATTTTAAAAAATCAAGGTTTGAAAATTATTATAGAGAGAACATTAAATTAAGGGTTCCCAACCCACATGTGTGAAACGATATTCCAGAGGGCGCAAGAAATGTTTACATAAATAACAGGATATTGGCTTTATATTATTCACTTGTGGTTTTTGTTTTTTGTTTTTTTAATGGACTAACTTCTTGCTTTCCTTATAAGCTAAAGTATTTCAAATGGCTGAATAGATTTTATCGAACCATGTATTTAACTGCAAATTCAGAACGTCTTAAAGTTTAAGATCAAAACTGAACGCGTTTGTTAACAGTATTAAACAATTTTTTTCCGTCAGCTACTGCGACACTGACTGGCAACTAGTGATTTTTTACAGAATGATAAAATATTAGCCGAAATTTACTAAACTTATAAAACTCATCCTTGAGCACAATATAAATTTTAAGGGGTTCGATATATAAGGGAAATTTCTTAAGCTATGCTAACAAAAAAATTAAATAGAAATACAATTATGAACTGATAGTGTACAAAGTCCGAATTAAGTTCGTTGCACAAACCTCACTGTCACTTGAGATTTTGGCAACCTTCACATGGTCCCTCTCGTGAATATCCGATTTGTTTCTATAAAGAATTCTGACGAAAAATTATCGGGAAACCAATGTCAACAATAGAATCGCCGGATTCATATGATATGATGATGAACTATGCACATTATTTAATGGGATGTTGGCAACCTTCACATGGCCCCTCTCGTAAATATCTGATTTATTTCAGGTTCCTATGATATGCTTATGAACTGTACTTTATTTAATGCTACATTTTATTTTCACACTCGTTGCAGATACTTTTGTTACACTTTCAAACATTAACACACATGACTTGATCTTATTTTTAAAAAGTTCATGTCTCATAATTTATTTTAATGCAATTATGTATTAAAGGCATCCGTAGATGATTTCATTTAGGATATTTTTACGCACTCGTGCTTCCGTATATTTCATAGAAACGACATTAAGTTGGAAAAAAGTAAAAGAAACTGATGACTTGGCTTATTATGACAAGGATAATGATGAATGTTCTTATTGTTTCGACTCTCGAGTATATATCCGACACAGAAGAAATTAATCAATCGAGAAATACATCACTCTATCTAGAAACATATAAGATATTAACTGATATATACTTGAGAGTCAGAATAATGAAAAGAATATTCTCTTGTCATAGCCCTAATTACGACCTACAAATGAAGAAGCAGTTTTTGATTCGTGCAGTGAAATTTTTTTAGAATTTTTTAATTGGGGGATGGGGTTCATAGATATATTATAAATATACTTATATAAGTTTAAAGCATATTGCGATTAAACTGTCTAGGCTGTATGGCAAGCTAGCGTTGTATACGCGCGGAAGTGTGTAATTTAGGCGAACGTGCGGGTCTGAAATTGGGAACATGATAATAAAGAAGGTCGAAGCACTGACTAACCTACATCCGAGTTTGCAGTCAGAATACACTGTGGAATCTCAAGGCAATCGATCGAAAAGGGGAAACGTGTACTCTGACAAAATTTACCGAAAATATTATTTCATTTTTAAGTCTCGTTAATTAATTAAAATAGTCTAATCTTTACAAAAAAATGTTTACTCACCGACGCCACCAGCTTCATCTGAATATTTAAAGAAAAGAAAAAAAAAGACATGTAATTAAGTCGACAAGTTTGGGTTTTTTCTGTTTTAATAAAGACAACATATACTTTATACATCTTAACTGTGGAGTTGTATTTCCTTAACTGGGAGATTTTTATGGTCAAATACTGAGTGAATTAAGATTCTAAACTTCTCCAATTGATGAAGATTTTATAGTACCCCCAGCAACACTCGGATAGATGAATTGAATAATGTAAATTTTTTACACATATTTCGCCCCTCAAAAAGGTACAGTACCACTTGGATGTAATGGACTACTATTTAGGACCAAATCTACAGGGATATAATGTAGGGGGTTGAGCAATGAAATGTTTGTTCAAATTACTCTTGAACGTCTGTATGTCAGTACAGTAGGGAAGCAAGGACTCGATTGAATAAATTATTACAGTAGAAGGCTTTGCAGCATCTAAATATCTCTACAGTGTAAGGGTTGGGTTTTGCTGATTGTCGAGTAAGTTCAAAATAGTTACGTTGGGGGATTACGAGTGTTTTCAGTTCGTTTGAGTATATTTCATTAAAATACTTGTAAAACAAGCATGGCGATGCAATATTTCGCTGATAAGACTGATGTTTGTGTTTTAAATTGTTCTTATTGTCATTTTATTATAATTAAGTTAACAAATATCTTCCTTGCGAGTGGTTCTCATTGATCCAAATCCATGCTGCGCTAATCATACATTGTACACGTTGCCTATCTCAGCATCTCTTTAACCTTTTTTTTTTTTTTTTTTTTACACAGTGATCACCACTTATCAAGGCCCGGAAGCTACTCAGGGATAAGGGTTATTGCAAGTACATCACGTTAGTGTGGGGATTTGATGAAGTGTTTACTTAAGGGGGCGGTTCATTAGGAATTTGTTAACATTGGACTTGAAGACGTCCAAGTTGTAGTCCGGAGGGAAGCAGGCAGACGGAACAGAGTTCCACAGACGTGCAGTTCTAAGAAAGAAGCTTTGTTCATGGAATCCGCGTTTTGATTTAGGCACAGATATAGAGTGGGGGAAATTTTTCACAGTGGATTCAGCTAGACGGGTGTTTTTCGTGAAAGATTGGCGAGGGAAGAACAGAGATTGGAGTTCAGACGAGCACCTGCCATGAAAATAACGATAAAACAAGGATAGGCTCGCAACGTCTCTTCTGTGGGAGAGGGATTGCAGGGTAGAGAAAAGGGCATCCCCCACTAAACCACGAAGTCTATTTTGTACTCTGTCAAGGCATGATAGGCTGTTTTTGGCAGCTCCTGTCCAGATATAGCAACAGTATTCCATCCTTGGACGTACTTGGCTTTTATATAGATAGAGAATTGCATCAGTAGTGAGATATCTTCTGGAGCGGTAGAAGGATCCCACCATCTTTCCAGCGACCTTGGCAACAGACTTGATGTACGTGTTCCATTTCAGATCAGGAGTAAAGGTCAAACCCAGAAGCTTGTTAAAACACGGGGCCTCACCCAGACGAGAGCCATCCATCACAATTGATGCCAGCTGGGGATCAGAGCGTTGATGATGTAAGGATAGGAGTCTGGTTTTGGATGCATTAAAGGTAACCAGCCACATCTTCCCCCACTGAACCACGCGCTCGAGATCAGAGGAGAGAGAATCCGAGAGAACTTTGTCATTTACAGCATTTGATGTGTTGCCGTAGATGGTCGTGTTATCAGCATAGATGTCAACGAATGATTTAAGTATGTGTTTAAGGAGGTCATTGATGTAGATCAGGAAGAGAGTTGGACCCAGGATTGACCCCTGAGGGACTCCAGCATTTATATTGCAGGCCTCCGATTTTTGTCCTTCTACCACTACTCTTATGAGCCTATCGGAGAGAAATGATTTAATGATTGAGAAAACATTTCCAGTTATACCGTAGCTGGAAATCTTGTGAAGTAGACCCTTATGCCATACCTTGTCGAAGGCCTTTGGTATGTCAAGAGCAATTTCGAATGAATTTGCAGTTGTTTCGGTCTTTATAAGATATTCAGTAATCGTGTCATCTTCGATAGGTTTTACAGACTTTACTTTTATCGATATATAGAGATTTGTTTTTGTTTTCCTTTAGACAAAGAATGCGTTCATCATCCAAGGCCCTCTCTGATAATCAGAGCAGGCTTCTATCCTCCAAAAATTGTAATAATTCTGAAAAAAAAAAAACAGTTGCGTTCTTTTTTTCTTCAATAAATTCTGAGTCGTTAGGATTCTCGGGTAATGACTGAATAACAATATGCAGTTCCTGTATTCTTAAATGTCCCAGAAATTTAATTCGAATTTTGAGGCAGATACGTCCAAGAAAAGACAATTACTGGGCTCATAACCTCTTGAATGTAAAGCCATTTTTGAAATGTAGTTTCAAATACAGTCCCAGTACCTGCTGGACTGAAGTCTGAATAGTAAGTAAGAGGTCCTCTCTTTCAGGCTTTGGCGCCCGGCATTTGGGTCGAGTAACTCATTGCTTACCATATGAGGCACACCTACCGGGAAATGCAGACTGTCCAAGCAATATTTGCTAGGACACAGTGCTCTTTCTGTTAGGGTGCTGATGTGACAATCTCCACATTCTGACTTTGTGTCATATCATGCTACGGTGCGAAACATGTAAACGATTACCCTCACATAATGCTAAATATATTGCAACAGTACATTTATCCAAAAACACAAAAGCACGCTGGAATATGCAAGTGTTTTTATCAATTAATAAATATGAATGAAAAGGTAATTTTTAATCATGTAATATGTGGAAGAGTATTAACAGGAAGTCAACGCACCATCGAATTTTTAAAAACTCTTTTTCATAATTAACTTGGCATATTGCCACTTGAAACGTACGGGTTACTATTGAGATCGTATCTGAAATGGGATTGTGAAGAGTTGAGCGGCAAAATGTTTATGCACGTTACATTTAAATTTCCTCGGATTAGTACAATCAGGGAGGCAAGAAACAGGCAGAGAATACCAGGGTCTAGCAGCCACAGCGACGAAACTATTAGAACATAAGGATTTCCAGCATTTATAGACCTTAATAGTGAAGGGTGAGATTTTGCTGCTAATCGGGTTATTCGGGACTTTGTACGTGGAGAGGGTGCAAGTACTATGGGTTCATCAAATCACATTTCATTCAGTATTTGAGATACGACATTGCTGCGATGAGACAAAGGTTGCAGCTTTGCTGACACTGCGGAACCTACTAATTTTGAGACTCTATTTTGGACCTTGTCTAAAACTGAAAAAAAAACCCTAGTTGTATGACAAAGAATACTCCAGACGTTGGCGAAATGTAGCCTTGTAAATATATACGATGCTTTTTGGTAGTAGTAATTTTCTAGCACGGTAGAACGAACCCACCTTTTCAATAGCTTTGGTGATGTCTTCAATGTATTTGTTTCAATTCATAACCTTGTTGTTGGGATCAACAATGAATGTTTTCGTTATATCAGTAATAAATAAATAATACCATGTAAACAAATGTGTAAACGATTAGTGTTGAAATAAATATTAATCGTTAGGTAAGTATTTGAAATAGTATGTTGATGTGAGAAGATTTCAATTGAAGTTTTCTTCTCCTTTCTTTATAATTTTCCCGGGGGCAAAGAGATGATGAATTATGACTGATTAGGAAAAACGTATGGATACGTGTAGTGCGTAAAATTACTTCTGTTTATAACGTCTATAACAGAAATACCTGGAATTCTTTTCAATTGAGCTTTCTTATCTTATTAGAACAAAATGATTTCTTTTTAACAAAGATAGGGGTAATTTTCAACGCCGAACGGCTGACGAGAAGTCACGGTTTGATGATAAAAAAAGTGAAACCTAGGTTTGTTTGTAAGTAAATGTGTAAAAGACATATATATAAAAAGATAATATAAAGAAACAAATTAGCATCGCTATTTTTTAAAAGTTATGGTTTCTCGCATAAATTGAAATGCATTAAAAACTATATAGAACAAGTTCTGTATATAGAAACCCATTCTGCAGATTCAAAAGATAGTCCGACTGGCAAGCAGGCGTTATATGCTGATTATGATGTGCAATTCATACGTAAACATGGTTTGGGTTTTATCAAATACTATATCCACTACGCCAAATTACATTGTTGAGATATAATTTATTGGAAATTTGAAGGTTCAAGTCTCAGTGTGGGTGATACTTAAAATACAACTACTTATTACTTAGTCGTGGCTGACGAAACGAGAGCATGCTACCCCATGCATTAAATAAATAGTTCAGTTCGTAATTTCCAGTTGATTCTCGAGTTCGACAGAAAGATTCTTTAGTTCGGGAAAAAAGATTTCCAAGTTCGACGAGATACACCTGAAGAAGATCATAGGTTACATCGATTAATATATGGTAACAATAAAACTCAAGATGAACAGATTACTTCAAGAGAATTCAAATAATACGAAATATCAATCTTCATCTAACACATTCCTAAACATTATCTAACAGGCATATCTCTACCCCATCACACAAGCATGTATTATATAACTTTTGATTATAAATTTAAAACAATTTGTTATTTTCCTGCTATGCATGCCCTACAAATGTGTTGTACTATCATTTTATTAAATTCCTCAATCCACTTGATATTTTCAAATTATCCATTAAATATATGGTGCATGATAATTCATCAGTAGAGGACAAGTTATGTTCTTACGTAGTTAAAAAAAAACTTTATGTAATATTTCAATTGACTTTAATTGCTAAAATTACTCTAATAATTATGAATAGAAAAATGTTTACTTACCGGCACCAGCACCTGCATTTGAGAAAAAAGAAAAGAAAAAGACATTTAATTGTTTTCATTTGAATATAAGCAACATATTAGTACTTATTTTTCATCGACCTACATTTCTTTTTAATACGAAACAAAGGTTCTAAGCGCGTCTTTCTCTTGTATTTTACTCAGGGAGAATGTGTTTTCCACAATCGTTCTCTAGACGCTCCGTGAATACGTTTTTTTATCAGGCTAATCCAAGGGAAGCGGAGGTATTTTTAGCAACAGCGACTCAATACATTTAACAATAGGAATAATCATGTTGCCCATACAAAAGGTGTCGTTGTTCGCACTATATTTCTACCAGGTTATAGAGGCCATCAGAAGCCAGCATCAGGACGACTCGCACTTGACTATCCTTGAGCTATGCAACGCTATCTTCATATGTGAGAAAAAGAAATAGGACAATTACATGCAATTAACATTACTTAATGCTTCTAGTATATACGATATAATCGCGTTGACACACTGGTTCTTTTCAGACCACCGAAGTTAAGCAATATTGAGTCTGGTTAGTACCAGATGGGAGTTCTACGCACTGTATGTGCTCTCCGCCTATCTCGGCATTTGTTTCTAGTCGTCATGTACATGCGCTTCACTTGTCACTGGTATTTAACAATATCGACTCAGGAGAGGTGTGGTTGGAGATTGCGCACCTCCTGCCACAAAAATTTCACGTGCAGGCACCCCTTCGTGCGTATCCATAGTCTGTCAAAGACTGAAGAAGCCTGTAAATGCTTCTAGTAAGAAATTACTCAAATTTTAAATGTGGTATATGTCACCTTGTTAAACTAAACAACTAATTATCTATTCATTCTATGGTGTCTAATTGATGAAAATTATATGGTATTATGTAACTCATTACACACCATGAATATCCGGTATCTTTATCTAACAGCAGACAACTACCAACTAATATGTAAGACCAGATCTGGATTAAGGTCCTTATGACACCCAATATTTAATGAGGACCTTCTTATTTATTATTTAAAGGGCAGTTATCTGTGTTTACGTGTATTTGTATATCCATATATAAGTAGAAAAAATACACTACAAAACAAACGCCCACAAATTTGGTATTTTCTTGATTGGCGTTGCTCTGGGTGAATAATATCTCAAATGTAAAAAAAAACGAACTATTTATTCTTTAGGGGGTCAACAGGGCAAGGCTTTTTCAGGAGTAAGGACGGCTTTTCAGCCATGTCCAATTTGATTTTTTTATATAAAGGCTTACATTATGAGTATTATTTTCAAAACATTCAAACCAGAGAGAGAGGAATAGTCTGGGTAGAGTTGAAAAAAGGTGGAGGAGACAAATATGGAAAAACTGGGAAGATAGAGGGATAGAATTCGATAAAAGTTTTAATATAAAGATGTTACACACATTTTATTCTCTTTTAATTTGTTTTATAGCCCCGACCAACGCCGAGTATGCTTGCTAGTTTATTCATAAAACATGTTTCTCGCTAAAATGTTTACGGAAACGCTGCTAATTATAATTTAGGCGGATTGACAGACGTGTTAGCGTTGCACATCCATATCAGATTTTCCCATAATATTATTCATAAATATGCTATAATACGTTATAAAAATATTAAAATATTTACTCACCTTCAGCAGTACCTACATTTTCGAAGTAAAAATAAATAGGTATTAACCTTAATTTTGTAATTGGTTTAATTAAGAGAACATATCATCAGATAACTCCACACACACACAGACACACACACATACACACATACACACATATACACACATACATACCGTAAAATAAACATTTGTAAAATAAATAACAAAAGACAATATAAAGTTTAAAAGACAATATAAAGTTTATAGATTTCAAGTGCAGATATAATGTTTAATATTTCGTTTAAGTTATTTTATAATACAAGGGAAATAATTCACTACTAAAACAATTGATAATTATTCCCCTTGATCTAATAAATTTCGAAAACTCATTTTTATATTATTTTCTCTGAGACTTTTGCTGGACTCCATTCTAATTATAAAAGATTTTGTAATAGTTTTTCACCCATTTGGAGGATGTTATATCCACATACGATTGCTTTAGAATATAAAGTTGAAAGTAGAATTTTTATTTTTCTATTTAATAAGGAAGTTTTCCCGATGTTTTCATTGTACCCCCCTTTCTTTACGAAAAATTCACCGCTTATCAAGGCACAGAGACCACTCGAGGATAATGGTTAATAAGTGTACAATGGCCAATGGAACGATGTCGTAGTAATTGTTAGTAGTGGAAATTTGGTAAATTGGATTACTTAAGGGGAACGGCTCATCAAGAACTTGTTTACATTGGGCTTGAAGACGACCATAAAGAAGGCCAGAAAGCAGGCAAATGGAATAGAGTCCAAGAGGTGCGCATTCTAAGAAAAAAGCTCTGTTCATAGATTCTACGTTTAGGTTTAAGCACAGATAAAGAGTAGGACAAATTATTGATAGTGTTTTCAGTTAGACGAGTGCTCCTCGTGAAAGTTTAGCAAGGAGGGACCGTACAATGGAGCTAAGACATGAAAATAACGATAAAGAGACAAGCTCGCAACGTCTCTTCTGTGGGAAAGAGGTTGTAGGGAAGAGAAAAGGGCATCCCCCATTAGGCTACGAAGTATATTTTTAACTTTTTCAAGGTAGGATAAGGGCTTTCTAGCAGCTCCTGCCCAGATGTGGCAACGCTATTCCATCCTTGGACGTACCTGGCTCTTATATAGGTAGAGAATTGCATCAGCAGTGAATTGATAGAAGGATCCCATAATTTTCCCAGCGACCTTGGCAACAGATTTGATGTACATGTTCCATTTCAGATCAGGAGTAAGGGTCAATTAGCTTTTCAAAACATGGAGCCTCCCCAAGATGAGAGCCATTCATTTCAATTGATGCCAAATGGGGGTCAGAGCGTTGATGATGTAAAGACATAAGCTTGGTTTTTGATGCAGTAAAAGTAACCAGCCACCACTTTCCTCATTGTGCAACATGCTCAAGATCAGAGGAGAGAGAATCAGAGAGAACTTGGTCGTTTACGGTCTTTGATGTACTGCCATAGATGGTAGCGTCGTCAGAATAAATGTCTACGAATGATCTAAGGGCATGATTTGGGAGATCATTTATGTAGATTAGGAAGACAGTTGGGCCCCAGCTTAATACTGTCAGCTTCTGATTTCTTCCCATTAACCATTATGAACCTATCAGAGAGACATGATTTAATAATTGAGAAGACATTTCCAGCTATAGCGTAACTGAAGATCTTGTGAAGTAGACCTTCATGCCATACTCTATCAAAGGCCTTTGCTATGTCAGCAGCAACTGTCCTAGAAAGGAAGTCTCCGTCAAGAGATTCGCTAATCATATGAGATATAAGCGTAAGCGCATCTGCTATAGATCTAGCAGAACAGAAACCATATTGTATGTCACTAAGAAGTTTATTTTTGCTGAAGTGGTTGACTACTTACTATTAACCCTATGAAATAATAATTACTAAAACTAAAAGGAAACGTATAAGCAGGCGATGTCTTTAACGATACAACACATTATATAGTACTAGCGATAGATTATAAATATACAATTTTAACGATAACATTACTTTTCAGTTATTTTTAAACTGTTGCTTGGAATTTCATATAAAGAATATATATATATATATTATATATATTATATATATATCATATATATATAATAGATATATATATATAATATATATATAATATATATATAATATATATATATAATATATATATATAATATATATATATATAATATATATATATATATATATTATATATATATATATATATATATATATATATATATATATATATAGTAAATAGTAACATTGTACTGACGGAAAAGCAAAAGCCGCTCCAAATGATGATTATTTTTATTATTTATTATTTTATTTTTTACTTTATAATTTATTTCCAAATTATTTTCTTGTGAGCGAATACCTATATATTTTCATAAGTGCATGATACGTGTATCGCTGTAGTGATAGGAGAAAGACCCCATTGTACCATTAAACAACTCATTAAAGGCATGGAAATATTACTATCAATGCACTAAAAAGACGAAACAAAAATTACCATAAAAATGTTCCACAAAAGATATATCAGATCGAATAAATATTATACAATCATCTGTAAATTATCATAAAAGTAGATTTACAATTATCATTTCTAAATCTAAGAATAATCTCTAGCGATTTGAAGTGCCTATTTATAAAATATTTATTACAAATTGATATTATTTGTTGGATCAGAAATAAATAAATAAATATATATATATATATATATATATATATTTAAAGTGATGGTTGTGTAGTTCCAACGAGAGAAAAAATGTATATTTAAAAGAGTGTAGCCATCAACAATTGTGGGTTTTTTTTTTAAAGGTTTTCATCATATTTTTATTTTAAAATATTTTTATAACGCGTTTCGAGCTTAGGGTGTGCTCTCTTCAGATATTTTCGTAAAAAGTTTTTCTTTAAAATGGGAGTTTGTGGATATGCCTCCGCTGATATTAAATATGTTTTTCATAGTGGTGCGATGCGTGTGTTCAGTGTTTAGAAATAATTGTTAGCGGTGGATGTATGCGAGTACGTGTGTGAGTGTGTAGGTGGGTATGTATATGTGTATATATGTATGCTCCTACATATATTTCTATGTATGTACGTGTGTGTATGTGTGTGTGCATGTGTACGTGTACATGAATATATATGTATGCGTATGGGATTGTGTGTGAGTGTATGCTATACATGGGGAAAGAAAGTCTTTAAAAAAGAACCCTAAAGAAGCCATAAAAACCTTCACCATATGGACTAAAAAACACTCTTTGAAACTAACTTTGACCGGTCACAGTGAAACACTTACAGTTGGAGACAGAACGTCTAAACACTGAACACACGCATCGCACCACTATGAAAAACATATTTAATATCAGCGGAGGCATATCCACAAACTCCCATTTTAAAGAAAAACTTTTTACGAAAATATCTGAAGAGAGCACACCCTAAGCTCGAAACGCGTTATAAAAATATTTTAAAATAAAAATATGATGAAAACCTTTAAAAAAAAAACACAATTGTTGATGGCTACACTCTTTTAAATATATATATATATATATATATATATATATATATATATAGAGAGAGAGAGAGAGAGAGAGAGAGAGAGACTGCTGATCAAAATTTAAGATCAGTTAGAGATTAGCAATCACTGTGTAAATTTTTTTTTATAGATTTTTAAGTGGTATTACATTTTTGATCAGCAGTGTATACACACATTATATATATATATATATATATATATATATATATATATATATATATAACGTCACAGAGGTTTACACACGCGTAACATGTAAACATTGTAGCAGAGTACATCGCAAGGGACATAGGTCAAGTAATAAATCGACTCGTTCTTTTTTAAAAACAAACGACATTTATTTACAGGTACTTCCTCGAATAAAACGAGATCGTACTCATTCTCTCTGGCCTTTGTTTTCTCGAACTTCATTGTCGGTCTGTGAACACGTTTTGTGATAGTCATTTTATTTATCCTTAAGATGACGTCACTTCGCACACGGGTCGACATTTGCATACAGCCGCCATACTATGTTACACACACACACACACGTACATATATATATATATATTTATTTATATATACGCGAAAATGTGTGTTCGTATGTATGTATGTGTGTTAGTATGTCTCGCAAAAACTTTCGACACGGGTCACGGATTTTCACAAGATTGGTATCATTTTAAAGTTCCAACCTTCGCCCGACAAATATCGAAAAATTGGCCAAAAACATTCATTTCTTCACCCTAAAATAATCAGTTTTCTACAGGGAGAGGTCAGCAAAAACCGTCCTCTCATGACAAGTTAGGTTCTACGCATGCGCAAATGACGTCGGAACATGATTTAGTTTAAATATTTAAAACAAAACGACCTAATTTCGTCGACGTCGTCTTAGCTCAGTTGCGTAGATGGCTGGGTTCTTATCCAAAGGTTTTGGGTTCGAATCGTGGTGTGAGGTGTTTTTTTTTGTTTTTTTTCGATTTTTTAAATTTTAATATTGAAACAGGGTTATTTAAGCCATTTTCCACGTTCTATGTTTTCTTTTTTTGGTTTTTATTTTTCAGATTTTTTAAAGAGGTTTTAATGTTCATTTTTCTGTTTTATTTTTCCATCACATTCGCGTTTTCTTTTTTTGTTTTACCGATTTTTACATTTAACATCGTTCGTTTGCCTTACGTTAGATTTTTTGTGTTTTCTTTCGATTTTTTTAAATTTTAACATTTATTATTTTTAAATATTTACTTCGCTTATTCTTATGTTTTGATTAACACCGCCCGCCCGAGTACACACACACACCTCTAAACACCCGGGCAACGTCGGGTACCCCTCGCTAGTATATATATAATTACATTTTCACCCCAAACAAGGCACATTGGGCTACTATCATGGATATAAGCTTCTGGGATACTATGTAGGGAGTTGGGCAGCAAGATGTCAGTTCACGTAACACTTGAACTTCTGCATGTCATTACAGTTGGGGAAGCAGGGACCCGGGATGGAATTCCAAAGTCTAGCGGTTCTGGGGAAGAAACTACTGGAGAAGAAAGAACTCTTACATCTAGGGATCTCTACTGTGTAGGGGTGGGATTCTGCTGCTTGTCGGGTTTATCGAAGGTATTTATGTAGTGGGGCTACAAGTGCTTGCAGTTCTTCAGAGCATTCATCATTAAAATACTTGTAGAGCAGGCAAAGAGATGCAACATTTCGTCGATGGGACAGAGGCTGACGCTTAGATGACAGTTCAGGACCTATCAAGTTGAAAACTCTCTTATAGACCTTGTCTAGGAGCGAGAGACTAGTAGCAGATGCACCAGCCCAAATATGACAACAGTACTCCATACATTGGGGAATGGTGTCATATAGAGATACAGGATACTTTCGGGTGTAGTAGTTTTTTAGCACGGTAGAGAGAGCCTACCTTCCTCGCAGCGGTCCTGGCAATGCTCTCAATGTAATTGTTCCAACGGTATTTTTTTAAGTTAAATTCCAGATTTTTGAATACACATGTTCTTATTATTTTCTTATAAGAGTAAATGTTACAGATCTGTTTCGTTAGCAATCTTCAATAAGCAATCAAAAATATGTTATCACTGTATTTTTTTTTAATTGGAGCCAACTATTCAGACAATTCTATGGAAAAAAAACATATTCAAACACAATCTTTACATGTCACAATCAATCAAATATTCCCGTTGTTAGTCAGGTCTCCATCCTTTATCTTTATATATATATATATATATATATATATATATATATATATATATATATATATATATATATAGTAATTTATAAATATATATGGCGATTAAGCTACACTGAATATTCCGCGTTTTATCCACTCTAGGATTCTTCAGGCTTATGCGCGAATTTTGTGGTTGTCTGTCGTTTTTATTTACACACCTTCTATTGAGATTTTAGTTAGTCAATCAGCTTTCTAGTATCCACCTCACCCTTCCTATCAGCCAATGGACATGCACTAACAGGACAAAGGCCCATTTGACCTCTGGTTGACCTGATTCTTTGTGTGCGTTCTATTTAGCCTGGATATCTAGTTGCTTGACCTGTTTATATCTAGGTTAGGTTTTTATGTTAGTTTATATATATATATATATATATATATATATATAGATAGATAGATAGATAGATAGATAGATAGATAGACAGATAGATAGATAAATAGATAGATAGATGGATTAGATTATGTAGATTATACCTTCATGGAAAATTTGCTATCCTGTACTTTAAAGAACCCCAGAATCTATTAAAGTGTACAAACTAACTTTAAAACTAACAAAAACAATAGAAAATAAACAAAAAAATAAATAAAATAAATAAACATGCATATACATAAACTATCATACATATATATGTATGCATATATGTATATATATACACATATATATATATATATATATATGTAAACTAACATAAAAAATAACCTAGATTTAAAGCAGGTCAAGACACTAGATATCCAGGCTAAATAGAACACACACAAAGAATCAGGTCAACCAGAGGTCAAATGGGCTTTTGTCCTGTAAGTGCATGGTTATTGGCTGATAGGAAGGGTGCGGTGGATATTAGAAAGCTGATTGGCTAATTAAATCTCAATAGAAGGTGCTTATATAAAAGCGAGAGAAAACCACAAAATTCGCGCATAAGCCTGAAGAATCCTACAGTGGATGAAACGCAGAATATTCAGTGTAGCTTAATCGCCATATATAGTTTATAAATTACTAACTAGCTTTACCTACGTATTGAGCACTTTTGAAGTAAATGCTTAAAGTTTACGCATAAATTTATACTTTCGTATATTAATTTTATGTGAGTAAATGAAGTAGTTATATATATATGTGTGTGTGTGTATGTGTATTTACTTTAATATATTTCTACTTCCCTGATAACAGACACTTTTTTATGCTCTTTTAAAAAAGGTTCAATTGATGCACTATACAAATAATGTTACGCTCTTATAAAGGAAATATAATAATCTAATGTTAGGGCATTTATTATAAATCAGTTGTAGTGATAATTCTGGATTATGTAGGCGTTCGCGTATGCTGTAACCGACTAAACACCCAAATTGTAAACGTATCGGACTGCCTAGGAGAAGTATCTTTAAGTTGATGTAACTTTGTTTTGAGTTTTAATGTATATAGGTGGCGCTGATGAATGTTCTACTGATACGAGGATAATTAAAAATATATATTCAGAGAACTATATATAAAAATATCAGTATGGACAGAACCAATTGTACACTTGTCTAGTAAATAAACTGAACCTTTTTTGAATAACCATAAAATGAGTGTCTAATCATAATGAAGTGGTATATAAAAGTATTTATAGCTCTAGAATTGCATTATCGAGCTATCTAAATGAACTTTGTATTATTAATATTTATATTTGAATATAGTATTTAAACATTTTATGCCAATATATATATATATATATATATATATACATACATACATACACACACATATTATATATATATATATATATATATATATATATATATATATATAGGGGTAACATCACAGATTAGAAATCAAGTAAATTGTCCTATTAAATATTACAGGAAGATACTATTTTCAGGACGATCCAAACCAAACAGGTAAAACTCAATATAAAAAATACAGCAAAATATAAGTGTAATGATTCAAGTTTAAAATATACATAAAAATATATTCAAGTTAAGAATTTATTTTTTAATTAGAAGCTCATATTTGTGGATATCAGACTGGAAAAAGGCTTTTTTCTGAATTTTTACCAATTCAAGACCTCCTGAATTCGGGGATTCTCGTATTCTAAATTTGCATAGATGATTTGATGTATCATGAAGCTCTGGAGATTTGTACATCCGTATACGTATTATCATTATCGGTGTAGATATATGCAATGGAAGTGAATATTGATCTACAATTTGAAGCAATATATCCGCACCTCCAAAGACTCTGGCTTTTTTTATGACTTTTAAGCACCGTTTAAATAACTTTTGAATAACATATTCAATATATATGCTGATAAGCAAAATATATGTTTATTAATAATTAATCATTTTGCTAATTGCATTTCATTTTCTCTGATGATATGAGCCATTATTGAAAATTCATAGATTTAAGAAATAAATATAATTCTTCTCCATATATTCCTTTTTCGAACAATAAATTCTTAACTTAAGTATATTTTTATGCATATTTTAATCTACAGAATTTAACTCTAATCATTGCACTTTATACACACACACAGATATATATATATATATATATATATATATATGTGTGTGTGTGTGTGTGTGTGTGTGTATTGATTTTTAACAGATATGCATTTCATCGAAAATTAGCAATGAAAATAGCTTACCTCCAACACAGAGTCCCTTGTCACATTTAGCTCCGGCTGGACATTTTGAACAAGGGGCACCGGGCGTATATATGTGATTACCAAAATTTCCCCTAAACAGGAACAACAAAATTTACAAAAATATTTTAAAATATAAACGGGACATTTAAATGCGCATGCGTATTACTACTGTAATATATCCATCAAGGACATACATTTATATATGTATATCATATTTTTATATGCATACTGTAAAAACATGATTAATTTATAAAATCAGAAATGCAGTTCATACATACTCATAAACTAAGTAACTGTTAGACCTAACGGGTTAAAATAAGGACTATATTTAGTTTAATTAAGTTTCATGATAATAGGATAAATGAGGTAGACGCTTTTAGTAAAATTTTGAAGAATGTTAATTATAAGTATTACACATTAATCAATAAATATTTGTCAAGTTTCCGTTTTTTTTTGGGTGGGTATGTTTTAAAGAGTTTTAAGCGGAAGCTTAACCCATAAGCTCGTATTTGAAAATATATCAAATTTGCATGATTGTTTTATTTCTTTTTAATGCCTTTTATGTCGAAGCCTTAGATATTATTTATTGTCTCTCGTCAATATTCTGTAGAAAGTACCGAACAAATTTCAAATCTGGATTCTATATATTTTTGCATTATTATATCTCATATCTTATAAGCACATGTTCTATGAGTATAAAAATATTAAATATATCAATTGATATGTTTATTAATAAACAGATCTACCGGACCTATATATATATATAAAAAAAAAACTTTTTTACCGGACCCATTATATAAACAAAGGAAAATTGCTCCAGGAAAATGTTTAATTCGGATCATTACATTGCGATGTGGATTACTCAAAATACAGTTTGGATCATTTTACCACACTGCTTTCAAGGACATTCACTTCGGATTTTACCATGCAATTTGGATGTTAACTTTTACATCCTTTTCTTTAACTTCCCTTACTCTATGACTTTTAATTACTCAATCAATTTTTAATTGTGATTTTCCATGTCTCACTGACTTTAGCAAATAAGGTGTAAACCGTTATAACTATTTGCTAATGTTTTCTCCTCTGAAGAGATGGTGGACATCGAAATCCTATAGGATAAGGAATTAAAATATTTCTAATGTCTTTGTCTTGCATAAAATAATAAAAATCTTTTGATCTGAAACTCAAACATTCCACGTCATAAATTTTTAAATTTGATTTATTTGCTCTATCTTGTATATTGAGCAATTCTTATTTAGAATATTACTGCCAGTAATATCTTGTAAATCTTAAAATCACAGGTTTCCATACCAGCTGATTGTTGGATAGTTTTAATCTGAAGTATATATATATATATATATATATATATATATATATATATATATATATATATATATATATATATATATATATAAAATAAATTTTTTTTAAATTAACTACAAATCGAGAAGGCAAAAAGAAACTCTGCAGCAACAAATAAGCTTAAAACCAACTTAAAATATCCACCTTTTAGGCAACAAAGTATCTCTAATCGTAATTATAATTGTCCCAGGGCATACAATATAACATTTAGTCCATATGCCTCAACTTCTTCTAGTGATCGTCAAGAGCTCATTAATTTCCACCTTTCTAGTTTATCCAATCGAGGAATCGGCTGCAGATTGAAATGTGATGAGAAAACTGTACGAATAACTGTGAAAAAGCGCCAAAAACACGCAGTGATCATGATGCTCCTAGATCTGGTCGTTCTAGAGTTACTTCTTACGAGGTAGACAATGCTATTAAGATCCACAGACCCAGAAACAGATTTGAAACAGCTCCCCAAATCCAACAAAAGTGTAATCTTGTAAAAATGTGCACTCTTTTTACAGTTTAAAAAATATTAAAGGAATTACATTTGTGGGGTTGTTCTGCAAAACGCAAGCCAATGATTTCTGTAAAGAACAGAAAGCACCGTCTGAACTTCCTCTGGTGAGATGCAGATCATGACTTTTCATATTAGTCGAAAGTTATTTTTAGCAATGAAAGCAAGGAACAACAGGAAAATAATTCTTCAAGAAATTAATTAAATAAATTACCCGATGGGATTTAGATCGAAATATAATTGCCTTTCTGTATTTTTATTTTATTGTTATACATCTCTACAACACTTTTATTGTATCTTATTGAAGTCGATGTTAATATATACGAATATTATATTGAATCATATTAATAACAGATACACTTACATCGGGTTGTAAAAACAGACGTAATAGAAAGCATTTTTAATCATTCTTCCAAACGCATTCAAGTAACCACATTTTTCCATTGCACATCCAACTTCGGTGGTATTTGCCCAAACCATCTGAAAACATTAAAAATGACACAAAATTAAGATGACTATTTTATTTTTTTAATTATGCATTATGCTTATTATTCGTTTATAATATAATTAAATACATGAATATACTAGACTTATTTGACGAAAAACAACTCCACGTGTGCTTGTGTGTGTTTTTCGTGACTACTAGAATTGAATTACATCTTTGATTTATTTTAATTGTTTTAATTGTTCCACCAGAATTGCGTGTAATTACTAGGACTGAGACAACAGCAAAAGCAAATGAGAGTTATGGAACTGTTATAAATACCGCTATTGCAAGCTAACTGTTATGAATAATATATTGTCTCTGTTATTATGCACAATTGTCATGATGATTGTATACCTGTTATTACACCCGACAAGTCTTCTAATTTCCATCATTACTAGGGATGTGGCAACAGCATATTCTTTTCATTCTTTTGCCGCTCAAGTATATATCCGACACACTAAGACACAGTCAATCAACCGAGAACCCCATCAGTCTATATAAAAACATATATTAACGAATATATACTCAAGAGTCAAAACAATGGAAAGAATATGCTGTTGTCGTGGCCCCAGTAATGGCGGAAATTAGAACACTTGTTGGGTGCAATAACTGGTATACAATCATCATGTTTATGACAGCTTGCATAGCAGTATTTATAGCGGCTCCATAACTCTCACTTGCTTTTGATGATAGTAACTAAAACAGCTATATGACATCTGTTTATCTTGCAATTGCAAGGACTAGATAAGCATGCTGTGTATTTATTTGCTTCCCCACTGAGTAAATTATGCACAAGGCCGTTTTTTAATGTGGAGAGATTGGGGGAATGGGGACCAACTCCCTGGTGAGTAGGGGAGCTGGATAGTGACAATTGGTATGAAGGGTTTCCCCTACATTAACCAATAACTGATTGCCACAAGGGCAATGGTCTTATATGTGGGGTTTTCCCCACATATGGTCATTGATTGCAATATCTCCCGGAACAGATACTACACTTGGCCTGGGGCTCGGCTGAAACTTGACTAGATAAGCATGCTGCCTCATATCTATAATAGTAAGGGCAGTAACATATTTCATGTTTACATCTTTATGAGGCCAGCCACGATAACAACATTTTTTTATGGAAATTGCTGCAGACAATAAAAAGCTAAATAATCCCAGCTACTTGTTTGCAATAACAGTGACAAAACAAACAATACTTACTTGCGTGTAATGACAGGAAGTATAGCAGCTATTAGATGCCCAACTGAAATCTTTCTTCTCACTAAACCAGGCGTCCATGGCATCCTTGATGCGTTCGTGCAATGTACCTGGGTTACTGTTAAATGCCAAATTTTCACCTCGGCCTTTCATTTGATGCTCGAAGTTGCAACGTTTAGCCCACGCGCCTGCTTCGCTGGCTAGCTGTTTACTCCATTTCTAAAGAGAGAAGTATAGAAATATATAATCATAGGGCGGATGTGTATAAACAAACAAATAAATCAGGAAATAAATGTACGATCATGTTTGTGACGCACTAATAGTAGGGAAATACTGGTCAAGTAATTTTAAAGAGCCAAAAATAGTATTTGATGCCTTTTCGAGAAACACTAAACCTTATAAAATAAAAATCAGGATAAATTGGACCAATCATGTGAAAGAGAGGGCGCCTTAGATGTAGTAGCTAATAAAAAATGGAGCCTTCAGGTTTCCCTTAACTATGCTTGATCACTTTACCTTTTTAATGCTTGATAGAAAGACTGACTGATTACTAGGGCTAGGACAACAGCATAGTCTTTTCATTGTTTTGACTCTCACATGTGTATCCGTTATCTTATATGTTTTTATATAGTGTGATGTAGTTCTCGGTTGATTAACTGCGTCTTACTGTATCGGATATATACCCGAGAGTCAAAACAATGAAAAGAATATGTTGTTGTCATAGCCTTACTGATTACAGTCAAACAACTTCGCGGCTTTTAGCCAATATTCCTCAATGAAATTTCCAAATATTAACTGCAAAGATTAATATGGAGATAGATTTATCTATTTTTAAACGGTGGGAGTTCACCATAGATTTTCCATTGTGGAGTGAAATTTCACAAAAATCTATAATGATAATTCCTTTAAAACATCTAAAATTTCAGTAAAGTGTACACATAATCTAATATACGTAAATATTAACGTTTATGCAGAAAATACAAGTAATGACAGTACATTTCGATTTGTTCATTAAAGGAGGAAAATATCTCCTGCCAAAATTTGGAAAATATGTTGGATACGTTTACTTGTAAGTAGAATTAATCTCGTATTTTATTTGTTCATTATTTAAACAGCTGAAACATTTGAAAGACATATTAAGATCGAAACCTGAATTGCTAAAAAAAAAAAGCACATGCGACTAAATTAAATCACCGTTGAAAGAAATAGCGGTACGTATCCTTTGAATCAGACGTAACTCAGCGTTCGCTCGGCTTTTTCCGGAGCATGATGTTAACGGCCAGATTATGCCGAGCGTTGCTGATGAAATCATAACAACGCTATGTACAAGTAAATAGTAAAATTTTAAATGCAGAAACATCAGCATAAAAAAAGCAAAAACCTACCGTAATTTTTAATTTTTAACTGCGTGAAAAAAGGTGTGTTCTTCTTTGTGTCAAATAAATAATTTTTAAGCATTTTATTTTCAAATAAATAAGTGTTAGCAAATATTTCTTTGATTTTTGTCCAATAAATAATTTTAAGCAAATATCTTTGATGATTTTTTGTCAAGTATTTTTTTTTATTTTGTGAAGGAAAATTGAAACAAACTTTTTGGGGCGGGGTTATGTTTTTGTTTATGAAACAACAAAAGTCGGTGAGTTAGGGTTGAAAAAATATCCAAACATATTTTCATTGTTAAAACAGTAAATCCGACCAAATGAAGTTAACATTGAATAAAAGCTTCCATTTTATATTGTTTAAGAGAACATGTTTCTTATGTTCAATCGAGTTATCGAATAGTGTGATGTAGAACAGACTTTTTCACTGTTGAAAGCATTATTACATTTTTTATTGTTAATTTTTAATTTTCCATCTAATTTAAAATAAAGTAGAACAAGCTCGAATCCAGACCCCAACACATTATTATAAAAGGTATGATACAAATTCACTGCTACTATTTAATTTTACATAACATTGTGCTCGTGAAAGGTTGTTTTTGATCATTGTATGGGGCTTCGGTTTTAATTATATCCCCGTACAGTAAGACGAACACATTGCAATTATAAAATATGTTTGAATCCCTTCAAATTATATATGTGAAAAGCTCAATCAACAAAACAAGAACAAAGAAATATGTTGCTAGACAGAGATAAAAGACTAGAATGGCTTTGCAAACGAAATCTACAGCAAATATAAAATAGTGAAGACCCACTTAAATAGACTTAGGTAAAAAAAAAGTTAGTTTGACGGACGCGTTTACATAATTGAAGGATGTTTAAACAATATAATTTACAACAAAAACGACAAAGACAAAACACAAAGTTTACGTAGCTATCAAATAAGTATATAAGTAAGAGGTGACGCTGTCTAAGTGGCTGACAAACTCGCTGTGCCAGGTTCGAATTCAGTTCGTTCCGCAGAAACACTTTTAATTAGGATATTGGTAATTTTCAAGTGGTCTGTGTTGTAATGCAGAGACTGACAAACTGGTTGTAGCACGTTTCTGAATTTTGGAGATGTGATTGGTTATTCGTATTATTTGGATTCTTTGGACTACTCTTCTCAACATCGTGCGCGAGGACCCGTGGTGCATTGGGTAGAGTACTCGGAAAGTTTCAATTGTAAAAGTGTTATTCTTCTGAAGGTTTAAGATTCAATTCTCACTGTAAGCGACCGACAAATAGAATTGCGAATTACATAGGACGTCTATTCAGTCATGGCTGGCGGAACGAAAGCATGCTACTCTCGTGAATTAAATATAGGGTTTCGTTTGAAATTTTCTCTAGATTCCCGAGTTCAACAGAAAATTCCATAATTCGACAGAAAGATCCCCGAGTTTGAGAATATACTGTTGAAGATGTTTGGAGGTTATATTGACTGAACCGCTGTGAAAATGACGCTCGAAATGAGAACAATAGTCCAAGGAATCCAAATAATATAAATGTACCAGATTCGAATCCAGGTTGTTTAGCAGAAACACTTTTACTTAGGATATTGGTAACCTTAACATAGTCCATGCTGTAATAATGCGACATCTTTTTGAAATAATTCTAACTAGAAAGACATCAGGGAAACCAATGTACACAATGGCAAAATCAATGACTAAATGAATGAGTAAATTAGTTGAAATTAAAATAAAAACTATTTTATTGATATTTGTGTCAGTAGTTAGTGTAAATAATGGCTTACCAGTTCCATCATGTTTGACGCATGCTCGCCTCTTCTTAGTTCATTGTGGTAATCCAGGGCAAATTTTAAATCTTTTCCAACCAGTGGCATCGTAGCTGATTGAATTAATTCCACGGCACAAAACACTAGGCACAAGTAGAAAATCATCTTCAAGCTTTTGGGATTCTAGAAAAAAAATTAAAGAAAAAGAAAAAACTAAATAAGAAAAGTAAATATTTTTATTAATTTGTGATAAGAAATCAATTATTTAAATTTATAAAAATGATTTATAGATTTTTCTGTGGATCATGAAAAATTACTTCGTTTTACTGTTGATTATTCAGTTGTTGCTTTTTTTGTATTTTACATGGATTTATTATATACGTATATTCGTATATTGTATTATATATTATATTATTATTAATATTATTATTATTATTATTATTATTATTATTATTATTATTATTATTATTATTATTGCATTCATATCCGCACTGTATTCGTATTTGTACACACTTTTATTATATATTATATGCGTATATCCGTATATTTTATTATTATTATTATTATTATTATTATTATTATTATTATTATTATTATTATTATTACGTTCGTATTCGTATTATATTCGTATTTTATAAGGTTTTATTATATACTAGCGAGGGTACCCGGCGTTGCCCGAGTGTTTGTTTCCGGGACGAGGGGGGAGTTTTAAAAAATGTTATGGTAGGTAAGTAGGAAGGATCAAACCCGGAGTCATGAGTAAAAGTAGGAAAATAAAGTGTGAAAAAAAAAAACAAAAAAAACATCTGCAACGTTAACAGTTCGGCCACCAAGAAAAGTCCATTCCAGTTGTTTAGGAAAAAAAAACAAAAAAAAAAACGACTACGGTAGGTCGGCGCGAACGTGAAAATATAATGTGAATTGTCCAGCACGCTAACCACTACGCCACAGAGCACTGCAGCTTAGTTTAGTGATTTTAAATAACTTCACATGAAAGAACTACGAAGCCAAACCGGTGTTCTCTTCTCAACTGTTCCTTGTGAACGATCCCCAAACGGTGTTAAGTGGTGGCAGGGGGAGGAGGAATTTATTAGAGAGAAAATATTTTACCACTTCCATTGATCTTAACCGATTTTGGCCATGACTTCTCAGCAGAAAAAGTATAGAAATCTAAGATTATCGAGGAATTTGAGAAATAATAAGCCTATAACACACCTCAGATATTGTTCTGCCGTTTGTGCATATTATATTTGCATGAAATATCTTGATTTTTAATCCTATTAAGGTCAAAATTCCACGGGAAAAAATGAGTTCATTCTATTTATATAGAGAAGAAGAAGAAGAAGAAGAAGAAGAAGAATAGAAGAAGATAGAATAGAAGAAGATAGAAGAAGAAGATCGAAGAGAAGAAGAAGAGAAGAGAAGATAGAAGAAGAAGATAGAAGAAGATAGAAGATAGATAGAAGAAGAGAAGAGAAGAAGATTATATGATTTTTAATAGTTCGAATGCAAAACGCGATAAATCCAATTTGTTTAAATTGAAACCTTAAACAATGAAAAGGGGAATATATTAACTATAGACTTCAACTAAAAGTGTATTTTAATTGAAAGCAAACAAATTATACTAGTATGCTATTATGTGAAAAAATATTAAGGTGTGGGCAAGTGTTCAAATGCAAAAATCGCAGTGGTGATAAATTAATAATTTTTAAAATGGCGTTTATTGCGTTTTGCATTCGAAATTTTCCTTTCCTGCTCTGATATAGAAAGCTATATTTGAATAGTTCGAATGCAAATAACGATAATTACAATGTATTTAAATTGAAACCTTAAAAAATAAAATGATGGATATATTAAATATGGCCTTTGTTATATCTCAGAAGGCAATGGATACCCCTTATAAAAGTGCATGCACGGGTACTCGTGAAGCAAGGTTAGCATTATCACCAATCTTACATCTCCTGAGTCGACACTGCCCGATTCTAGTGGCAAGTAGTAGTCCAGGAAACCGGAAACAATGCCAAGTAGAGAGCAGATAGAGTATCTGGTATACCTAAATGGTTACTCATTTTAGTATTGACCAGGCTCAACGATGCTTAACTTAGGTGACGACGTGAACCGGTGCGTCAGCGTGATTATGCTGTCCAAATATTAAATATAGACTTCGACTAAAAGCTTATTTCAATTGAGAGTAAAAACACACCGTGTCTGTACTATGTAGAACATGGTTTTGAGGTGTGATTATGTGTTGAAATGTAACACTTTTTTGTAGTGATAGTTTCGTAATTTTCAAAATGGCGTTTATAACGTTTTACATTCGAATCCTTTAGTTCTTGCTCCAATATGTAAAACTATATTTTTACTGTATTAAATCTCATTTTCACGCATTTTCCAATTATGAAAAATTATCAATCAATGTACTTCTTTATTTTTATTATTATTATTTTTTTTTTTTTACAGAAACTTACATACCTGCATTTTGTGTATGTGTGCTTGTACCAGTAAACAATTTCAAATCTGTATACAAAAAAAGAAAGAAAACGCAATTAATGCATTCATTGGATTGTTAATTAGATAGTTGCGTATTGGTTTTATTAAAAGTATAATTAGAGGTAACAACATTTTTTTCTAATTTTAGTAAGACGTGGATGAAGAGATTAATTATACACTGCTAAAAAATTTAAGACCACTTCAAAATCTTTAAAAAGAAACCTTTTTCAAGGATAGATTTTAAACTCTTCCGACTGAAGGTTACTAATACTACAATCTAAAAGCTTATGGACGCAAAAAGGTACATTCCAAAAATTTTATTTAAAAATTTCCATTTTAATTAAATTAGGCTTTTAACACATGATCAAAAACTTAAATATAAATCTTTGGAACGTAGCTTTTTTTTTCCATAACCTTTTAGCTTGTAGTATTGGTAACCTTAAGTCAGAAGAGTTTAAAATCTATCCTTAAAAAAGTTTTTTTTTTTAAAGATTTTTAAGCGGTCATAAATTTTTGATCAGCAGTGTATAAATTTTTAAATCAACCACATCTTATCGCATCTCCTTTTCATTGAACTTACTTTAATTTGATGACAATTTGTGTACAGTTTTTTAATATAATTACGTATATGACAGTAATTGTATTTTTATCTTCTGGGTTAAAACATTTCACTTTTTTAAAAAAATGTTTGTCATCTGAAATTTCAATTAATTTTATATAATAATTAAAACATGAATAATAAGTTTCGAAACAATTGTATTCATTTTCTTAGGTATAACCATTTATTTTTAATGTGTTTTTTTAATCTAAAATCCAAACATGTTTGTACATTTAGCAGACTCTTACCATTTATAGTGAACATTTGTAAAATCTACGGGAAATTTTGAAGTGTACAACTCTTCTTTTTTAATACACGGTTTTGCATAACTAACTGCGCATACGAGATGCCTTCAGTAAGTTTTCAGACTTTTGTACAGGTATTTAAAATTGTGATAGACTCTTGAAAAATTAGTATGTTATTGTTATACATTTTATGAGTTGACGGATTATTAATTATTATTTCAGCTTCAAATAAACAGCTGCAGCAGTGATTGAAACACACCCTACTAAAGTCTGATTGTTACGGCTGGTGAATTTAAAAAATAAAATCTGGACGTGAGGACACTTTAGAAGAATAGTATGCAATAAAATTCTGTTTTTAACTTTGGAAAATTCCGCAGAAACGTATAAAATGCTTCAGACTGCTTTTGAACAATTTTGCATGAATCGAGCATCAGTTTTTGAGTGGCATAAGAGATTCAAGGAAGGAAGAAAATCTATTAGGGATAATGAGATGTGTGGGAGCAGTAAGGAAGTCAGAACACCAGAGTTGATTGGCCAAATAACGAATTTCATGAATAAGGACCGCCGTGTGTCTATAAAGACATTAAGTTCACAGTTTGATGTCAGTGTGAGAACTACACTCAATTATTCGCGAGGAACAGAAGATACGATAGATTTGCGCGAAGTTTGTCCCAAGGATGCAGTCCACATCTCCATCCTAGTCACAGATTACTTGACCAAGATAAGCATCAAGATAATTCTTCACCCTTCCTAATGTTCAGACGTTACTCCTTGTGACTTTTGGTTATTCCATAAGCTCAAATAAAACTTTAGAGACAACAGAGGAGATGAAAAGGGCAGTGACGAGGGTCATTGACACGTTCACACAAGAGGATTTCCACGGAGCCTTCCAGAAGTGGTTGGAACTGAACAAGTGCATTCCAGCCTTCGAAGTGGAATAGAATTCATGTGTGTACTATCAATAAAAGTTCTCATACGAAAAACGGTAGGAAACTTATTGTAGGCAATTCGTACAAGTATAAGAGAGGAATAGGATCTTTAATATTTTAATGACTAAATAATTCTATTAAACGCTATTCAGTGGAAATAAATTCAATGTTAGTATTTCTGTATACAAAACGTAGAAAAATAATGGAAAACTTAGATAATTAGCAATAAGGAGGGTCGAACGCAGATAACTATATCTTACAAAAACAGTACCGGATCCAAAACATCTACATAAACAAAATTTTTAATATTTAACAAGTGTACATCGTAGAAAATATGCATAAGTCGCGTAAGAGGACTAGAGTTTTATGTGTGTACTCTCATTAAAATTGCTCATATGAAAAATGTCTGGAAACTTATTGATGGCACTTCGTACTTGGCAAATATTTTTTGCCCTGATGACATCAGTTCAAATGTAAATGAATTAGAACTGTTTGCACATTTATATTAATGAAATCATGTGACCATTAATCTTATGTCTATGTTTATGTCTTACGCTATTATGATTTTGTTTATTCACTAGTTACTGTTGCAGTTTACGGCCAGTGCTTGTGTATATCGGTAGGTTACAATTTCTGCACATGCCTTTACGATTAATGATGAACCTTTCTTTGTGAATGGCCTTTGTGGTCAATTTTTCTTGTCTTGTACATGTTCATGTGTAAATAACAAAAACCCGCCAAAATCTTTTATTTTGTATCCTAATAGACTGAGGCTATTAGTTCAAAAGGAACTAAAGTAGGACTGATATATCTCTATATCAATAAACTGTGCCAACCAATTCTTGCGTGTCTGTCTTTTTTTTACTTGTTTTTATCTTTTTTTACGTAATGTCCACATTAATTTTCTTATCTTTTCGTTATTTAATGTTCACTAAAATGTGGAATGTTCGATCCACCTTTCTTTTGCGAACAAATCCTTTTCCTTACTATTCCAGTAACTTTTTTTTCACATTATCGATTTACGTAATAACTGATTAAAAGAATAAGGTTCAAATAACACATACAGCCACAACCCATTAGGCTATCAGCCGCTTACATCATTCATGCTTTGTATTCTTCATTTCATTTTATTACATTTTCTTTAACATTTACGAATCATATGAGTCAAATAAATCTGATAACAGTATACATAAAGTTAATTGTTTAACTTCTTATTTTTTTCTCTTTTGCATGTGTTTACGCAATATGGCATTGAAACAAAATATTCGTGCTATATAAGATTAAGTGATCGGACACAATACAGACTTTGGCCTCACGAGAGGTTTTAGTCTTTCATCATCATAATCACTTCACATGCCGACCCGCACTCATTATTCATCTTCTTACTCACTTTAACATACTGGACATCTATAACGTAACATCTATAACGTAACATCTATAACTTTTCTAGTTCGCTTCTGATTGGCGATTGCCAAAGTCATTTTACAATTTTAATATTTATATAAAGTGGAGAAATGAATCAAGAGAGCGTTTAGTACATGGAAATACATAGACACGTGCTTAAAATTTGTTCAGATTAGTCACGTAAAATATTGTTGCAAGAAAAAATGAAACTACAGATTAGTAAATTATTTATATGGGATTCAGAAAAGTCATATATATATATATATATATATATATATATATATATATATATATATATATATAGTCATCCACATACAGTACTGTTTCGCAGCTCATCAGTGTATCTAGACAAGCAACTACCTCAAGCCAGGATCGAAAACCGACCGCCCAAATGACAGTCGAAGCTTCTAATTGTTGCGCTATTCGGCTTCTGCTATGCGGACAGTGAATTAACAATGTTTTGACATTGTCGAAATACCTAAGCTCAATTTGTTTACACAAAGAGCATCGCTTCATACGATATATAATTTGTATATCAGTTCCCAATATGCTCAAAGTCATCCACATACAGTACTGTTTCGCTGTTTCACAGCTCATCAGTGTGGCTAGACAAGTAACTACCTCAAGCCAGGATCGGAACCCGACCGCCCAAAAATTCGTATCGAATACGTTTGAAGTCAAATTACAACGCAAAAATTATGAAAATAAGCAAGTATTTATTATTAATATATATTTCTGAGGCTCGCTACCTCGTCAGTAATTTTTTCTCTCCTTTTCCTCGCCATGATACTAAATTGAAAGAAAATTGAATAAAGTGTCCAAGTTATATTCATGTTTAAAACGTTGATTCAAATTTGAATTTTAAAATACGTATCGAATACGTTTGAAGCCAAATTTCAACACAAAAATTATGAAAATGAATAAGTGTTTATTTCTAATAAATATTTCGGAGCATCGCTCCCTCGTCACTATTTTATATTTATTTTTCTTTTTTTCCTCGTCATGATTTTAAATAAAAGGAAAGTTGAATTAAGAGTCCACGTGATATTAACTGCGGTGCTGTTTTGGAAATGCCGGAAGAATACGCTTGGCTGCGTAGTTTGAAAATCAGGGTAGTTTTTTTTTAGTTTTTTTTATCCGTTGACTGAAATTTGAATTTAAAAATAAAATACGTATCAAATACGTTTGAAGCCAAATTACAACGCAAAAATTATGAAAATAAACAAGTGTCTATTTTAATATATACTGACAAGAGAACGATACTCTGAAATATATATTAGAATGAACACTTGTTTATTTTCAAAAGATTTGCGTTGTAATTTGACTTCAAACGTATTCGATAAGTATTTTATTTTATAATTTAAGTTTCACTCGACGCTTCTAACACGGATAAAACATATATCTATCCATCTCTCTCTCTCTCTCTCTCTCTCTATATATATATATATATATATATATATATATATATATATATATATATATATGTATGTATGTATATATATATATATATATATATATATATGACCTTTTACGTGTGTATGTTTACGGAACGATCTTTATAAAACTACTCTGTCAATTTTTGGTTTACAGACTTAAAACTTGATATATGGAATATCCGGACCTGTAGAACGAATTTGATTTGAGTCTAAGCAGGAAAAACAGTCGCTAACGAGGAAAAATTGAAAATTTAAAATCTGATAAGCTGGAGTCGATTTAATATTTATACGTTTAACTGCGTTAATCTTTTAAGTTTAGATGTGCAGATTTCCTTGGGTCAGATCGTAATGAATACCTCTGGCAAGCGAAATGTTTTAGTTTCTGTTCTAGATGAAGCACCCGAGTCATATTTTTTAATTCTTGAAATCGCTACTCTATTTTAGTACTATAATCATCGATGGAGAATTGTCCCTATAAAAATACATATATTAATAATAGATAATAAATATGCATACATTAAAATATCATATCCAAGCATATTTACGGCCGGGTAGTTCCAACTGGCCTGCTAGTACATAATAAAGTGTTGACTAACTGATATGATTATGTTTTATTGGGAAGATGTCAAGTATAAATGACAGACGAGTTTCTCTCACTAAATGTATGCATTTAAAAGACACCTGATATTCCATATACTTTACAAACACGCATCAACTCAACCCATGAATTAATTAAAAAATGTTTTATTTTCAATTCAAAGAACACTCCAACAATGTCATATGAAGAATTATCGATTGACCAAATCTAATAATACGCTTATAAAGAGGAAGACACTCGGAATCAGCGCATCAGTATTGTAGAGAGCTGTGCCATTAATAAGGCTGATCCTAATCTAATTGCTATGTCTTATTAGTATGAATCAAACGCAATTATGTTTCGTACTTTACATTTATCTAATAATGAACATCAGCATTTCAGAGCGACAATTGCTTTAAATAATGATTCTTCATCTCTCTTATGCATTAGGCAAGTTTGATAATACTAAACTTACGTTAATAATTGGAATCTAATAATACTAAACTTACGTTAACAATTGGAATCTAATAATACTAAGCTTACGTTAACAATTGGAATCTAATAATACTAAGCTTACGTTAACAATTGGAATCTAATAATACTAAGCTTACGTTAACAATTGGAATCTAATAATACTAAGCTTACGTTAACAATTGGAATCTAATAATACTAAGCTTACGTTAACAATTGGAATCTAATAATACTAAGCTTACGTTAACAATTGGAAAATAAAAGTAAGCTTACGTTAACAATTGGAAAATAAAAGTAGACATACTCATAGGTGCAAAATAGTTTGGTAAAATAATTCCATTTTCATAAATATTAGTTCATCCCAAAAATTCTACCCAGGTTAGAATTCTCAGAAATTTAGATCACTCAGTACTAAGCTAACGTTGACAATGGAAATACAGATGTAGAATAACTGTTGCCATTTTTTTAATATAAATATTAAATTATCTCAATTTTTTCTGGATTTTTATTCTCTATAATTTATTTATGACTGCGGATATCTAATGAAACTAATATATATATATATATATATATATATATATATATATATATATATACATACATATACATATACACAC
>NC_136483.1:25174377-25281877 GCF_053919585.1 Euprymna scolopes | reverse complement strand
ATAGAAATTATTACATTTTGCATTTTATATCTTAGCAAACCTTTATTATTTCTTTTTTGATATTTACCAATTTCCTTTATTTAATTTCTTACAATATGTATTTTGCAGATATTTTTCTAACCATGAGTCGGAAACGAACTATTTCTACACAATTTGTGGGCCAACCTTTTCCATTAAATACAACAGAATCCCTACTTTCCGTCAGATTATTCAATATGGTTATTACATGGAGAATTCTCGCCCAAAGTTAAATAAATTTGCCATTTCAAAATTAATGGCAAATGATGTTTAAAAATATTTGGAAGGCAGTAAATCCCAGTTTGCCCCTATTAACTGAAAAATGGATTGTACACAAATTGCAGGACACCTGCTTTAAAAAAGCTAAGCAAATAAATAGAAACGTTTCATCCGCATATGCCAAAAGTCTTATGGTCAATAAACTTGACAAATTATTTTATATTTCATCTTATTCGTGTGACCTGCCAATAGCAAGTTGTCATGACAAAAAAAGAAAATTGTCAGTCAAAGCATATAGTCTGTACTTGTCCTATAAAAAAGGTAAGTTTATTCTATGTTTTTTTAATTTCTCTTGTTTGTTTGAAAACATCTTTTTAATGAAAATCATAGACATCTTAAATAAAATGAATTGCTATACTTGTTTTTTATGTAAACCAATGAGAAAAGAAATTACATTTTTTTACGTGAAATAGAATTTATTTCTAAGATCAGCGTAGATTAGAATAAAACTTTGTCAAATTTTCTAATTTAGGTTCCTGTGGGAGAGAGAGAGAGAGAGAGAGAGAGCGAGAGAGAGAGAGTATTTGAAGGGTCAAAGAAATAAAATAGGACCCAAAGGCAATTTTCAACTCGGACCTGTTGATAAAGCTGCAGTGGGAAAATCTAAAAAGTTTACTGTGTTAGGAGAAAAGCAAGTTGATTCATTCCCCCCACCCCTATTGCTTCAACATCACATGACCAGAATATCATTCTGACATCAGAAAAATATTGATGAAAGTTTTTAAACAGAGGAAGAGTGTAAGAGTATTTACAGCCTGATAAAAATTCCTCGTTATGCCATTAAACTCATCAGAGGTGATGTCTCGTCAAACCTAGGTGCAAGTCTTGCAAATGCTTTTCTTTTGGATCTACAGGCTGCGGGCCTTCTAAAATCAAATATTGATTTAAGAAAAATGTTTCTTGATAAATCCAAAATTGACAGAGAAAAAGAAAGATAAAAAAAATAATGCCTATCAAAAACATAATCAAAAAATTAGAAATCTTGTCTGCATTGGTGTTGATGGGAAACACGACAAAGACACTTTATTTTACATTGAAACTGTCGATGAAAAAGGAAACAAAAAACGAAGAAAAGCTAAAGGACAAAGCATCACTTGACATTTACGAAGGAGATGGGATGTGGAAGTAAGGGGGAGTATCTTACACATAGAGTGATCCCTACTGTTAGAGCAACTGGTGCAGTTCTAGAAGAGTATGAGAGTGTCAATACTTTAAAGGATGTCCTTTTAGACACCACAAGCACCAAGACTGGTTTTCTCACTAGAAAACAAGCTGCATAGAAAAATACACACCATTGGCTGTTCTTTACACCAGAATGAGTTTCCTTTTAGGGATTCATTTTAATTTCTTGATGGAAGTGCACGAAGCCCAAAATCATTTACGGGTCAACTCGGAAAATTATGTGCCAACAATTACCATCATTTACCCCAAGTTAGCATTTTACCAGTGAGTAGTCCTCTGAAGGGCAGGTATTCTGAACTAACAGAAAATGATCGCACTGGTGACCAAAGACTACTTTTAGAGTATGCTGTTGGTATTTCAAGGGGTAAAGTAGACCCTCAGTATGCAGCATGAAGGATCGGACCTTTAAATCAGGCAAGATGGCTTACTCTGGCAATCCGATTAACGTGTTTGTGGGCCCGTAAAATTTATCCATCTGAATTGACCAGAAAAAATGCACCAGCTGATTAGTTTTATTGTAGAAGTTTATGCAGTTAGCTAGTTTGAAATTAAACTGGATGATAAATTTCATAACCAGCAAATGTATATTTTTAAAATGATTGGGCAAATAAAGAAGCAGCCTCCAATTGCTTTAAGCAATCTTCAGTTTAATGCTTTTGCCCTTTTACCAGAGAATATTCTGTTCTCTTTGTAAAAATCAGATGAAATGGAAGAAAAGAAGAAGCTATAAGAAGAATTTTAACCATTAGGTAAGTAAACATTCATATAAAACTGATCAAATTGTTTATCCCGATTTATACATTCATTTTCAATTATTAAATTTCAAAAAACATTAATCAAAATAAAATTTGTGTTCATTTGTTCAAGTTAATAAAATTATTTGACTTCTCTTTTCTTTTTCAGGAGTGGAGACCCAGTGAAAAAGCGTTTAAAAATATCAACAATAAATTTTGACGCTTTACATTCATCAAATTTGATAGACCTTTTTCAAAATGGAGTTTCAGAGCCAGCACTAACTGAAGAATTATCAGATGATGACCTTCAGGAATTATTGATGAGCAGCAGAAAGCCAGAGTTACCTGATTTGCCTGCACATTCACAAAGTGTGGAAAGTGCTGTAAAATTGACATCAGAAGCCTGCCAATCAGTCTATGGACTTGAAGCAAGACATAGACATATTATTGCTAAGATTTTATGCCATGAAATGAGGCCATTTTTTGCTTCAAAGGGATCCTATAGGGAGAATTTTGATATTATGGTAAAAAATAGCTTTTTTACTTGCCAATTGTTTTGCGTTTTTTTATACAAGCATAGATAACTGCCTAGAGGTAGGTAAATAATTTGTTTTGGGTTTTATTAAGACTTTTTTTCAAACAGAATAAAAGCTTCTTTTTTTCATTGATAGTAAAAGGAATTGAATTTTGCAGTTATAAAGCAAAGTAAAATGCAACATTTATAGAATTTTGTAATTGACGCCACCTCAGTATGGGGGCAATTATAATTTTGTTTAATATTTAGCATATCAGTCATTATATCGTTTATTTAAATATATAAAACAACTTGTTATGATTGAAACTGCAAAATACTAAATAATTTCTCACAAATCTTTCACAGATAAGGATTTTGTCCGTGTCTCAAAGTAGATGATCTTTAAAATCAAATTAGCATCAGATGCCTGATGGTAGAAACCTAATTTTTTTATATTTGTACTCCCCATATGTTTGTGCAACTTTCTCTGCTTCAACCTTTTACATTTTCCAAAAAAAAGTTGAAAATCAACCTACCCTAATATATATATATATATATATATATATATATATATATATATATATATATATATAGTCACCCATAGAATGTTTCCCTCATTTATAGCTTTTACAGATTGAACCTACAACCATTTAGTAGATTGTAAACATGTCTACCAACGGGCTCATGGAATCCGCTCCCGCAAACGATCTTTTGAAATGTATATTTATATAAACATGTTAACCGCTACTTTATATATATATATATATATATATATATATATATATATATATATACTAGCAGAACCCGTTAAACGGCATTTCCCGGTGGATGTCTGTCCTCTCTTCGCAAAAAAGCAAACTATGGTGGTTGTGGATGGTCACTGCCGTCCCTGAACAATTGCGGACACTGATAGTTGCGGCTGAAAGGAAATAATCTGGCTTTCACTGGCGGTTTTACATTAAAAAAAAAAGCAATTGAGGGAATGCGTAAATCGGAGTGAATTAATAAAATTACGAAAAAAGTCCATTAGAATAAAGAAAAGTAAAAACAAAAGTTTTAGAAGTTAGGGATCCTCACTGTATATGACCAGTTTAGAGTGATCGAAATCAGTGGTAGAAGTCCTAGCTGTTTCCGTTTATTGTTTAAGTCTAATAATTATTTGAAAAGATATACCATGAAAAAAAAAGAATCAATTGAGTAAAAATTTTATATTTTTATATCTTTTTTTATAAGGGGTGAAATAAAAAAATATATCAATAATTATACAAATAGTTTAGCAGTTTTAAAAGGTGAATATTTCACATATGTTAAAAACGCATTAAATTCAAGCAACAAAATAAGTACGAATCAAGTAGATGATACTGCCGAAACAGTTATTTTTAAATAGGCGACGATTGCACTGGTTTGAATAAAGTATATTAAAATAAATTACATATAGAACAATGTTTTAAAAACTACTGGAGCAAATGTACAAAGCCAGTGAGAGAGAGGTTTGTAAACAATATAATTACTGGAACAAATGTAAATATGAGCGAACTAGAGAAAGACAGAGAGAGAAAGAGAGTTGGGAAGAATATATACAGAGAGATATGGATGGAGAGAGAGAGATACGTTTAATGTAAGATATAACAAAAAATCTTAAGAGAGTAAGAGAGAGAGAGAGGGAGAGAGAGGGGGGGAATACAAAATGGCGTCGTATGGTGTAAGAAACAACAACAAAAAACTTAATATTTTGTCCAAATAGCATCTGGTTTTATGCGTAATTACCTATTTTTTTTACTTCTGCGCGTTTGTTTCAGTAATTAAAGGTACAAGCATTTAAGTGTTTCAGTTTCAACGTACTTGTTTTTCTGTTAGCATTAATAACTCCTGTAGAGGGCGACGCCATTTTGGAGGATTTTTTTAAGTATTCGTTCATCTAGGCATTCCGAAATATAAGAATATCTGATCTCAACTAATGAGATTACACGAAACTAGCTGGGAAGACGTTATTATTTATGTCGGAAGAGCGAAAGTTAATGATATATCTATGTGTTTATAATCAAGTTACGAAGGGTGAAACCTCATATCTGTTGAAAGTGCAGAATTCCTCCCGGTGGCGGTAGGAGGGCTTCGCATTTAGAATTTAGAGGGAAAAATAAGAACTACTTCCTCTAAAAATGGTTGCGATTATAATCGCGTCTTCTAGGATGTAATGTGGGATTTTATTATAACTACTGAATGTGAAAATTGACCGCTTTTTTTTTTGCTTAACATACACCTCCAAACAGCCGGGCAACGCCGGGTTGAAATGCTAGTAGTAATAATAATAATAATAATAATAATAATAATAATAATAATAATAATAATATATATATATATATATATATATATATATATATATATATATATATATATATATATATATATAGTAGCATGGGTGCCCGGCATTGCCCAGGTGTTTGGAGGTGTATGCTGAGAAAAAAAGGTAACTTTTTTAAACTTTTACCCCTATTATGACCCCTTAACATTTATTGTTTTCGGCTCAAATCAAGTTATTAAGTTAGATCGATGTCCAGGGAATATATATCTAAAATTTCAAGTGTTTAGACCTTGAATTTTCGGAGGAATTGGTAGAGTTCCCAGAGGTCAAATCGTTGAACTTTGACCCCTTAACAGCCAAATTCCTAGCCGAAACCCGATCACATAAATTTTCTCCAAATCTCTGTACCCTGTATATCAAATTTCGAGTCTGTAGACTAAAAATTGACAGAGTTATTACGTAGGAAAATGTACACAGAAAGACAGATACACAGACAGACACACAGACACGTTCACTTTTATAGATATACTAAGAGTTCTGCCCGGCTTTGCTCTGACCATATGTACTTTCCATAATGTTATGTGCATATGTATATATTAAAAAGTGTGAATATGTAAAGTAATGCCTTTCTGCATAATAATCCTCCTTAACTACCATAAAGAAAAGACAGACAGACATTTTCACATATATATATATATATATATATATATATATATATATATATAGAGAGAGAGAGAGAGAGAGAGAGAGAGAGATTGGATGCAATATATAGTAATGATTTTAAAAAAGGATATAATAAAAAAGACTCATGCGCCACCACCGAGAATCGAAACCAAAACGTTCAGCTCACGATTTATTTTGCCTCTGCCGGAAACGCCTGGGCTATGAAAACATGTTTACTGCAAGGCTAAAAATTAAAACATGAACCAATAGCTACTACGTTATTCATTCGGAATGCCGGCGTTCGACCTTCACCTGGTAAATTTCATTTTTTTTTTTTAATTTTCACACTTTTGCACCGATTTTTCCGGACTAAACCCCAAATATACAGTTTTGCATGGATTCAAATACCTTATATATGAAGTTTCATGCATGTAGACAAAAAACCTTACGAGGAGTTTGGTAGGCAAAATTTGGTAAACAAATATATGTACGTATACATAAATATATACAGAAAACATTTTGTGTTTACTATGAACATTTTACACAAATATTATGCAAGTATTAATCATGTAAAATATCTGCATGAATATAATTACACGTAATAGTTAACAAAATATGATTATCCCAAGCAACTAATAGGAAATGAATTAAAATGAATGTTTAAAAAAATATCTTTTGCAGATGAATGCAATTTCACAACCCATATATATGAAAATGGTATTTTCTTTTTAAATAAGTAGAAAACGGTGTTTTTACTATGAATATCAATATACACTAAAGAAAAACGAATTTATATGAGTATAGATATAGATAGATAGATATATTTATATATATCGTTTAAATTCATATAGATACACACACAAAAAAAATTGAGAATCGAACGAAGCTTATATTACTTTAAATTTTTTTTAATGTTCACACTTTTTCGCTGATTTTCCCAAACTAAAACCAAAATATAAAGTTTTGCATGGGTTTAAATACCCTATATATGAGGTGTCATGTCTGTAGACCACGAACTCTAGGAGAAGTTTGGTAGACAACATGTTTTCAACATATATATATGCGCATACATAAATATATATAGAAAGAGGTTTCTGTTTATTATAATCTTTTCACACAAATTATTACGCAATTATAAATCATGTAGAATATCTGCATGAATATAATTACACATAATAGTTAACTAAAGATGACCATCCCATAAGAAAAACGAAAAAATTAATAAGAAAATTAATTAAAATTAATGTTTAAAACATTATGTAAATTTGCTAGATCTTTTGCAGATAAATGCAATTCAACAACTCACATATTAAAAAGTTTGATTTTCTTTTTAAATAAATAGAAAAAAGGAGTTTTTATGTGAATATTAATGAACAAAAAAAGAATTATAAGTAGGTTGTAGTTTGTTTGAAGCATTGTTGAAGAAAATTATAAGGTAAAATTAAAAGCCAAGAACAATGCGAGATTTTTTTTTATATAGAAGAAAATTAAATGAAAACAAAAGAAATAAATTATTTTTTTTTCTGTTGTATTCAATGGTGTTATAAATCTCAATATATTTCAGACTTATTAGTCCTTTTTCAAGAGAAGACAGCGGAAGAGTGAAAAAAGAATTATAAGGCATAGATCGATGAATCGGAAAACATGTGCCTATTTTCCAATGATAAAAACGATTCTATTAATTGCATGTTTTATTTGATTTTGTTTGAAACAAAATCTTCCACTGTTGGTACAAATGTTAAAAAAAATAAATATTTATCGATTTTAAACAAATAGTAAAACTAAACATCTATAGATTAAACCCCACAAGTTTTTCCCCCCATTTGAGAAAATATTTGCACATTTAACATGTATTTTTGCGGTAATTGGGGAAATAGTAGAATATTTATAAATTTATAAGAAATCAGAATTGGTATCGGTAATTGTATTGGAATCGAGAATTTGGTATGGAATCGGTAATTGTATTGAAATCGGAAAAATATTGAAATCGTACCATTACTAATATATATATGTATATATATATATATATATATATATATATATTAAATTTATTAATTTATTAAAAATATATAAAAGTTATATATATATATAACTTTTATATATTTTTAATATTTATTATTAGATTTTTAGATATATTTATAATAAATTAATAAGAATGTAAATATATAAAGTACTAATAGTAGTAGGAGATGATAGTTTTAAAGGTTAAAAAACGTCCAAGACTATATATATGTATGTGTGTGTGTGAATTTTAAATTAGTTATAATATTTATTAACCACTGAATTACTTCTATTACATATATAAAGTATTCTGTTCTCTCCCCTTTCTGTCTATAATATGTTAAAATTTTGCATCTACGTAGTGAATGAAGCAGTCAAATTGTTTATATCTAATCTTCTCTCTCTCTCTCTCGCACACACACACACACACACACACACACATATCATGTTTATATGAATGTATACGGCGATGTATATATATATATATATATACATATATAGAGAGAGAGAGAGAGAGAGAGAAAGAGAGAGGAAGATAGAGAAAGAGAAAGAGAGGGAGGAAACAGAAGGAGAGAGGAACATAACCATGCACATATATATATATATATATATATATATATATATATATATATATGTATATATATATATATATATATATATATATATATATATATATAGTCATCCACATACAGTACTGTTTCGCTGTTTATGTGCATATTCCTATTCATCTATACGTAAGCAATTAAAACAACGTTATGACAAACACTATTTATTTAAACCTACCTTATACCGTCTAGTTCTTCTGACACTGATTGAACGAAGTCAGATCAAGTTATTTCAAATTGGGATTTAGAAACATTTAAGATCGTCTTGGGCTGTGCTTTTGTGTGTGTGTGTTCTTTTATATCCTGATCAAAAGTGTCACCCTTTTAAATGGACCACTCTAACCACAACCCCTTACTATGTTAGCGGTCGAAATACAATAACTTGCTACTTGCCCTTGTGATAGTAGCCCATCTTAGCCACCTGCTAGCAATGCGCTTATAAGGTTAGGGAGGACACCTGGAAAGTTGAATCGATATTCCCATTAGATGTCAGCGGCCATTGCTACTTCTTTTTCGTAAAAAGTGTTTTAAAAGAGATTAGACAAAAAGCAGATGTCCAGGTGTGGACATTGTGTATACTTTCAATCACATATTTTTAAGCATCATACGTTTTAGATCAATACCATCCCATACGATTATTGAATTAACGTGATTTACTATTAAATCAATTAATTTCAATTAAATTTATACATGCCGATATTCTAATACCGAAGCGGCATTCATACTAGACGGATTCAAATCGTTCCTCCGGAGGAGGAAGTTCCATGGAAATATTAAATTCACAATTCACAAGTCGCTTGTATACCCTAGTCTAGTAATGTCCTTGCAGGGAGATGTCGCTTCCTCCTACGTACAGCGGCTGGTATTGCCAAATCGTTACTCATCTGATATTATCTAAACTCGACGTTGCTTAACCGGTGATCAAACGGGAACCGGTGTGTCAACGTGATTATGCTAATATGGTGCAAATTGGGGTTAAACGGCTAAACACTGTTAAACCTTTCATTTCGTTACTTTTTCTTGCATTGGTAAGGTAAGGATAACTTGATATTATCTTTTGTTTCAATATAAATTTTGAACTCGTTTTGTCTAACCATTAAAATGCAAATGATGTAGAAAGGAAATAAATTTAGTAATAAATAAACTGCCTAGAACCAGCATTAATCAAGTTTTATAGTAAGTACATTTTATCAGCATTTATTCTTGACATACGCTCTAGCCTATAGCGTATAGAACCCTTTATTTATCAGATTGTTAATTGAGTTATACTAATTCGATTCTATTTTATATTCGAGAGTTTAGCTTTAGAGCTAGCTGTATTATTTGTAACTTGATATGAAAATATTTTTGAATCACCGAAATACACACGCATGCGCGCGGACACACATACACTCCCCCTATATATATATATATATATATATATATATATATATATATATATATATATATATATATACGAGCAAACAGTTAATAAAACATGTTAAAAACACTTTGAAATGAGTTAAAAACGTATTTAATCTGAAAAGGAAACACTAGATAAGTGTTTGATGATGCAAAAGTATTTGATGAAACAACAAGTAAGTCAAAGATCGTACTTGATAACAAAAAATGAAGCAGAGGTAATATGGTGAAGAAAAAGGTGATTACACGTGAATTGATAGTCTGGTGAAAGATAAATAATCCAGTGACGGTAAAATCCAAATATATAACTTCAAGAAAGTTAATTGGATTTTGCATGCAAAATCCGATCCCGCATTTTGCTAATTTCTACCCTCTGATGAGTAGGAAAGTATTTCTTCGAAACTCCGCGGATTAAGGACTATCCACTTATCTAGTGTTTCCTTTTCAGATTAAATATGTTTTTAACTCATTTCAAAGTGTATTTTAACATGTTTTATTATTTGTTTTCTCGTATTATAAGCTCTATCTCCTATTTGGTTTTATCGAGCTTTTACATCTGGCTGAGATAACTTTATAAATATTAATTCTTTAATATTTATAATATACTTCAATTTTACCATCTTGGATCATTTTGGTAAACTTAATTGTAATTTTTATTATCTATATGTATATATATATATATATATATATATATATATATAGTTAATTTTGTGACACCCTGTATACCTATTTATATATCTAGAAAAATGAGAATATGTGTGTCAGGACACTTTTCAACCTATATAAACAACGAAGTTTTTATCTGTAAACTTGAAATTTAGCATATAGGATATTCAGACATGTGGAATACTTTTAAATCAGTTTTCACCCGGAAAAAAGGAGCTACTAAGGGGTCAAAATTAAACAATTGGTACTTAGACGGTTCATCGCATTTTTATCTGTCAGCTATTTCACGACTGCGCCTGCGCGGCCGTGAAACATAACAGTTTCATTAGGTTATGAATAAGTATGTGTGAAAACACTTTTTAAAGATTATGTTAAGCTGGACTAATGGTTATCGTATTTGACTCACTGTCTTTAGGTTTTGGTTTCGATCTCAGCTCGAGTATTTTTATTGTCTACAAAAAAAAGCGTAATACTCGCAAATATTTCAGTTTCTTTTAGTTTTTTATCTCATTTTTTAAAGAAATTTAACGTTACATTTGATATCTACGGTATTTCTGTTTATAATCAATAAGAAGTCTACATTAATTAAAAACATATTATTTATGTGTATTTTACGACCGGGCAATACCGGGCGGCTACTAGTATTTATATAAAAGTGAGAATGTATGTGTGAGAGCATATCTCATCTATATAGTAAACGATTTTTTTTTTTATCTACAGACTTGAAATTTGGAATATAGGGTATTCACACACGTTGAAAACTTTTTCATCTGTTTCCATCCGGAAAATGGTCTGCGAAGGGGTTAAATTTAAAAATTATTACTTGGGTGTCATTTGATTTTTATCTGTATTATGTCAACTGATTCATGAGGTTTGAAAACACATTTTTAAGACCGAGGCAAGCTGGTTTACTGGTAATCGTACTTGAATCACTTTCTTTGGGTTTTGATTGAATATTCAGACATGTGGAATAATTTTTAATCGGTTTTCATCCGGAGCAGAGGCTTCTAAGGTCTCAAAATTGAAGCATTGGTACGTGGGGAGGGAGTCATCGGATTTTTATGTTTGCTAACTGTTTCATGAATACACACGCATGAATCGTTCTCATGACAGATTCTTTATGTTAAGAATAAGTATGTTTGAAAACACTTTTTAAAGATCGTGTCTAGCTGGCTTCATTCTTGTCGTACTTGACTCATTGTCTTTTACAAGAAGTGAACTGTTTTAAAAAACACATAATACTCGCATGCACATGTATCATTTTCTGTATGCAATAAAATATAAAATTTATGCGTATTTTACGACCGGGCAACGTCTGGCGGCTTGCTAGTATGTATATATTTATGGAGGTAGTCAGATTTTCCCATTTGTTTATTTTTTTAATTATTTCTTTTTCTTCTAAATTTAATTTTTTTCTTTATTATTTAATAATTTATACTTTGTTTAATATTAATTTGTAATTCTATTGCTCTTTCTGATATATACGAACCTAACTTCCATCCTACCTTTCAAGAAAATCACATGCCTATTCATATCCTCTTATTCAATGTGATTATAAGAGCATCTACCTTTATCCCTTTCTCTTTCTGTTTTTTCGACATCAAAGGCATATCTCTGGATATGGACTCGCATATTGAACACATACCCCATAAATTACCATGACAAACTATTCAACAACTTTACATACAGCCTATATCTATATTTTTTTTTCTATACCGCATTAATTACTGTAGTTTTCTTATTTCCCTCCCTCCACATTTTTAGTGTATCACCCTTTTCCTCTCACACCCTATTATATTGGTCCTAATGTTATTATCGCTAGACGTCCTATCTCTAATGTGTTACTTAACACCTTCTCTCCTCTTCTGATGAGAAGCATTAGGCTTCGAAATACATAGCTATAAAAAATGTTAAAATCATAAGTCCTCGTTACCAAGGATTTCTGATTTTAACTGATCATTTGTCCGAAACATTAGCATGAACAGTGCCGTGACCATGTAAATTTGTTTATATTAATAAAATATATCGTGCTCTTATATATATATATATATATATATATATATATATATATATATATATATATTCTGTGGTGCCAGTTTTCAAGAATTCTGATTAAAGAACTGACCCACTAAATTATCGTTCCATTAGCCTCCTCCCGCTTTTCGCCAAAATATTTGAGTCCTTAGTTAATCAAGCCCTAGTCCAACTCCTAACAGCTACTAAACTTCTGACCGAACAACAGATATCTTAACTGTAATGTCTCAACGTATATACCGTTCACTGGACAAAACAGGGGAGGGTAGAGCGGTAGCGCTCGATATATCTAAGGCTTTTGACAGGGTATGGCACGATGGTCTTCTTTTTTCTTTTTTTTTTACACAGTGATCACCACTTATCAAGACCCGGAAGCAACTCAGGGATAACGGTTATTGCAAGTACATTACGTAAGTGTGGAGATTTGATAAAGTGTTTACTTAAGGGGGCGGTTCATTAGGAATTTGTTAACGTTGGACTTGAAGACATCCAAGTGGTAATCCGGTGGGAAGCAGGCAGACGGAACAGAGTTCCACAGGCGTGCAGTTCTAAGAAAGAAGCTTTGTTCATGGAATCTAAGTTTTGATTTAGGCACAGATATAGAGTGGGGGAAATTTTTCACTGTGGATTCAGCTAGACGAGTGTTTTTCGTGAAAGATTGGCGAGGGAGGACCAGACGAGCACCTGCCATGGAAATAACGATAAAACAAGGATAGGCTCGCAACGTCTCTTCTGTGGGAGAGAGGTTGCAGGGTAGAGAAAAGAGCATCCCCCACTAAGCCACGAAGTCTATTTTGTACTCTGTCAAGGCAGGATAGGCTGTTTTTAGCAGCTCCTGCCCAGATATGGCAACAGTATTCCATCCTTGGACGTACTTGGCTTTTATATAGATAGAGAATTGCATCAGTAGTGAGATATCTTCTGGAGCAGTAGAAGAATCCCACCATCTTTCCAGCGACCTTGGACTTGATGTACGTGTACCATTTCAGATCAGGAGTAAAGGTCAAACCCAGAAGCTTGTCAAAACACGGGGCCTCACCCAGACGAGAGCCATCCATCACAATTGATGCCAGATGGGGATCAGAGCGTTGATGATGTAAGGATAGGAGTTTGGTTTTGAATGCATTAAAGGTAACCAGCCACATCTTCCCCCACTGAACCAGGCGCTCGAGATCAGAGGAGAAAGAATCAGAGAGAACTTTGTCATTTACAGCCTTTGATGTGTTGCCGTAGATGGTCGTGTCATCAGCATAGATGTCAACGAATGATTTAAGTATGTGTTTAGGGAGGTCATTGATGTAGATCAGGAAGAGAGTTGGGCCTAGGATTTACCCCTGAGGGACTCCAGCATTTATATTGCAGGCCTTCGATTTTTGTCCATCTACCACTACTCTTATGAGCCTATCGGAGAGAAATGATTTAATGATTGAGAAAACATTTCCAGTTATACCGCAGCTGGAAATCTTGTGAAGTAGACCCTTATGCCATACCTTGTCGAAGGCCTTTGATATGTCAAGAGCAATTGCCCTAGAAAGGAAGCCTTTGTCAAGAGATTCACTAATCCTGTGGGATATAACCGTCAGCACATCTGCGGTAGATCTTGCAGAGCGGAAACCATATTGTGTGTCACTAAGAAGGTTATTCCTGCTGAGGTGGTTGACTATTTCTCTATTTAATATGGATTCCAGCAACTTACTCATAACACACAGGAGACTTATTGGTCTGTACTAAGAGGGAGATGACTTATCACCTGAATTCCTAAATACAGGGAAAACTGATGAGGTCTTCCAGAGAGTCGGAAAACACTTCTCCTTAAGGCAGCGCTTAAATAGTTTCGTAAGTATCGGAGCAGGTTCTGGTTGAAGCTTTTTTAACACTATAATGGGATGCCATCAGGGCCAGTTGCTTTACTGCAATCTAGGTTCTTGATTAGCTTGGCGACCTCATGCACGGATATTTGTATGTTACCTAGCTTGTTCTGTGTTATAGGAGGAAATATGGGGAGTTGATGGCCTTCGTCGCATAGGGTAGAATTAGCTGCAAAGTTCTTTGCAAATAGTTTGCCCTTGTCTGACGCTGACGAGATAACCTCTAGTCCATTGATAATGGTTGGGATAGAACGCACGTTTCTGTTCAGGATCCTATTTGTTATTTGCCAAAACTGGTGGGAACCAAGCCGCTGATCAGCTACTTTGGATTTAACAGACTGAGCATATAGCTCTCTTGCATTTTTTATTACTCTTTTACAGTGGTTGCTGGCAGTCCTGAAAGAAGCTTTAGTCTCAGTGCGTCTATTACGTTGGTAGTTATGGAAAAAGTGATTTCTTTGCGCGATAGCAGCAGACCATTCTGGGGAGAACCATGGCTGGCTGTTAGGTTTTTGTTGGAATTTTTTAGATGGTGTGAATTGGTCTATGCCTACAATTAACCATTCGGTCAGATCTGATACTATAGAGGACACTCCATTTTTAAACATAGAATGCAGAGGTAAATCAGATATGAATGTACGGAAGCTATCCCAGTCAGCCATAGAGTATCGGTATACAGTACGGTGGAGGGGTACGTCTGGGGGCTTCTTACATTTCGTTTTTATCTTAACTGATACGACGGAGTGGTCAGATGATCCTAGAGGAGAATGAACGGAACATGAACATAGCTCAGGGGAAGTTGAGAGAAAAAGGTCTAAGAGGCTTGCATATTGACCGGGTGTATTGGTTGGTTCGCGAACAATCTGAGTGAGGTCATAAGCAATGGCAAAATCATGACCTCCCCTCATCGTCTGCCTTATTTGAATGGGTCAGCCATTCCACGTTATGGACGTTGAAGTCACCACAGATGTGGATGTTAGCCGAGGGATGTGCAGACAGTATGTTGTCTATTTTCTCAGATATGCTCTCAAAGATAGTAACTCCGCTGTTGTGGGGCCGATAGAGGGCAAATATAAATGCAGTGGTGTTAGCAAGTGCAACCCTGAAGCACATATAGGGTAAATTAGGATCTTCTCTAGAGATATCCTTGCCACAAGGGAAGCCATCCTTAATGTAGGCACATATTCCATGCCCATGGCGATCTTGGGGGTCAGATTTAGATGTTAAATTTGAGTACCCGTTAATTATGAACTCATCTAGGGAAGTGGTCTGCCCTATTCCAGTTTCACTTAGAAATAATACGTTCGGTTTCGTCTCCTGTAATTAGGTTTCAACCTCTGGAAGGTTGGAATGTAGACCCCTGATGTTGGAGAAGGAGACCTGGTAGTAGGGGGTCTACGTTGGAAGATTGGGTTCTAGGTTTAATCGAGTCTTCTAAGGAAAATTAAATCATATGGTATCACTGGAAGAACACACAATGTAATTAAATCCTTCTTAAGTAAGAGAAAAATCAAAGTTGTCCTTGACGGTCGTATATCTAAACAATATGATATAAATGCGGTTGTATATTAGGGGTCTATGCTTGGACCATTATTATTTCTAATATTCATAAATGACCTCCCTCATAAAATTGTTTCGGAGATGGGTGTATTTGCTGAGGACACTACTCTCTATAACAGGCACGAGGGGAAAACAAATGAACACATATCTAAGGAAATGGCAGAAACACTAGAGGATGACCTCCAATCCGTAGTGGAATGGGGACAAAAATGGATGGCCACATTTAATGCTGTCACTACTAAGCTTGTTTCCTTCAATAACTACAAGAAACCTTCTCTACCACAAATAGCAATGGCCAAGAACATATTATCTGAAAGTACTTCCTTTAAAATCCTCGGCCTAATGTTTACAGGGAACATTAACTGGAATAGATACATTGAGAGCATTGCCAAGGCTGCTGCAAAGAAAGTGGTATCTTTCTAATGTGCTAGAAAATTACTTACGCTTAAAAGTATCCTGTACCCCTATAAGGTCACCATTCGCCCATGTATGGAGTACTGTTATCACATTTAGGCTGGTGCATCTGCTGCTTGTTTCTCACTCCTGGACATGATACAAAAGAGAGACGCCAACCTGATAAGTTCTGAACTGGCGTCTAAGCTTCAGCCTCTGTCCCATCGACGAAATGTTGCATCCCTCTCCCTGTTCTACAAATACTTTAATGGTAAATGCTCTGACGAAATACAAGCACATGTACCTTCTAGACGTGACTACCCCCGACAAACCCGACAAGCAACTAAGTCCCATCCCTTTGCAGTAGATATCTCTAGGTGTAAGAAAGCCTTTTACTCCACTGGATGACTTTGGAACTCCCTTCCGGGATTTTGTTTTCCCAACTGTACTGGTGTGCAGAAGTTCAAGAATAATGTGAACAAACATCTTGCTACTCATCTCCCTTCATAATGCCCCTGCAAATTATGTCCCCGATAGTAGCCCCATACTTCGAAGTGGCACTGTGCCTTGTTTGGGGTGAAAATTTATATATATATATATATATATATATATATATATATATATAGGTATGTTTGTAAGTTTATATATTTTTATGCATAGCATTATCTTATCAACTAATAGACCATTCTTTAAGAATTGCGGAACACAATTGCTACGCGTAAAGGCTCCAAATATGAAATCTATGTTTTGAATTTTATCTTAAGCAATAAGAATAAAAGATGCGAAAAAGCACTTCATAAAGATTGAAATTTTAATATTGTCATTAATTAAAAAGGCACCAATTAAAACAAGTTAGGCTTCACCAAATGTTTCTAGATTCCAGGCAATAATAACTTGACATATAGTCAAGCCATGAAAACGATTTCAGAAAATTGTTTCGGCTGTCAAAGATAATGTTTCACCTGAATCAAACCGAAACCGTCATCAACTGTATCAAGGAAACACCTTTTAATCGCAAGAAAATTGAATGAAAGCGAAGCCACTCCGGGGAGAAGAGATCATTTATCACAACTGATTTCTTATTCCCAAAAACGCCGTATTGAAAAATATATTTTCTGATGTAAAGCCAATTAGAATAATAACAAAAGAAAGGGAGAGGATGGGAGAGAGAAAGAAAGATAGAGAGATAAAGAGTAGAAAAAGAAAGGAATGTATGTATTTTATATAGATTACAAACAGGCGAATAACTGTCGTACTTAATTCTAACAAACCATTTGATGTACAAGTCGCGGGAACTTTGGTAACTATTGTATGTAGCACTATTAATACACAACAGATCAGGGTATGCAAAAAATGATGATGTATTTAGTCGGTTAGATGAATTGATGTAAAACTACTACAGATATGTTTACCTGGTAATCAAGCATGCATTTTTAATCGCTTTATGCAAGGCATGAAGCCAGTTGATATAAGGAACAAAAAGATCCGCCAAAGATAAGTGTTAGATGGGTGGTTTCGGCCCAGTAAACAAAATTCTTCCCTTTTTGTCAGCGACATCGATTATGGGATGTCAAGTATACAGGATAAAATTAGAGAAACGAGTTACAAAGTTGGTGAAAGTAAAAACAATCCCAACTTTCTACACTCCTGGAGTTACGCAAGGAGTTCGATCATCATTAGAAACGTAGAAATGCCTCCAGATGAACACGACTTATAGTAAAACCCGACTCCTCTACTCTAGACGCTCCCAGTTGTTTACTCGAACACATATGTCCCCGGGCTGCTTATCATTGCAATTCTCTTTGTTCCCGATTTCCACTAGTGTACCAATGTATAGAAATATAAAAGTAATTTGAACAAATATCTTGCTGTACAATCATCACTTAGGATTACCCCTGTTAATCTTTCCCCTAATCACAGTAGTCTCAGAGGCAATATGGGTTGAATAAAAGTTAGTCTTTTTTAAATCTACGTAACCAACTAAGAGATAACTGGAAAATATGGTAGTTAAGCAGTGTACGAGTTGCTCTATTTTTTAGATATGATTTATTCAAGTTAAATTCAAATTTTACCATATCTTTTGTTTATTTGGGCTTTATTATTTATGCATGACATTAATGCACGATAAGGCAAAACAAATGGTTACTCCTGGTTTTCTATTTAGGCAAGTCAAGAACGACAAGAAGCAACTGATTTTAATTTAAACAGATTGCTAACCTTTTTTTCCGCTAAATAATAAACCTTTTTGTTTTTAGACTGACGAGTCGAGATCTGGGGAAATTAAATAATCTGTCCATATACTTACTTTTCTATTGTCAAATTTGGTAAACCTTCACTATAAAAATAAAATACATATACAAATTTAAAATCTTTTTCTTTTAAGGTAAGTTATTTTTTTTATTATTTTGACTCTTTTTTAATATTACCTTTATATCTGAAAATAAATTAATTGTTTATTTTTTTTAATAATATTGCAGTTTTTGTCGTGCCTTAATTTGTTGTGTTTTACTTTGTCGTACCTAAATATTACACGAATCAGCCGGTGGTTTAATTTGTCTGCATAAATATCTAAAACTTGTTTTTATAGAATTCCTATGTAAAAGTGCAAGATAATCACAATACACCCTCTTCTCTACGTGGGATTTGGGCAGCAAGATGTCGGTTCACGTTACACTTGAACTTCTGCATGTCAGTACAGTTAGGGAAGCAGGGACCTGGAATGGAATTCCAGAGTCTAGCGGTTCTGGGGAAGAAACTACTGGAGTAGAAAGATCTTTTACATCTAGGGATCTCTACTGTGTGGGGGTGGGATTTAGCTGCCTGTCGGGTTTGTCGAGGGTGTCTACGTCGTGGGAGTTCAAGTGTCTGCAGTTCGTTAGAGCATTCACCATTAAAATACTTGTAGAACAGGCAGAGGGATGCAAAATTTCGTCGATGGGACAAAGGCTGAAGCTTAGATGCCAGTTCAGGGCCTATCAGATTGGCGACTCTCTTTTGAACCTTGTGACAACAATACTCCATACATGGGCGAATGGTGGCCTTATAGAGGTACAGGATACTTTCAGGTGCTAGAAAATTACTAATATCAGATAGTATATTATATCTTTACAAAGCCACAATTCTCTCAGACATGGAGTATTATTGCCACATATAGGCTGGTACATCTTCCACTAGTCTCTCACATTAAGCGCAGTTCAAAAACAGTCTAAAATCTGATAGGTTTCGCACTGTTGGTCAAAATCCAATCTCTATTTCATCGCTGAATTATTGCATCTCTGTGCCTCTTTTACAATTACTTTAATGGAATGTGTTCTGTACCCCCCCTCAGCGTACGTAGAAGCACATTCTTCCGGCTAATTCGACAACCAGCAAAATCCCATCCTTTCATTGTTGAAGCCCCTAGATGCCAGAAAACCTTCTAGTCTCATAGTATTTTTTTCACCTCGGGCTGCTAGACTTTGGAAATCCTCCCTGTTTCTTGAAATCCTGATCGTACTAAATTGCAGAAGTTTAAAATGTAATGTGAACAGATATCCAGCTACTCAACACCTCGTAATAGTAGTCCCTTACGGTTCAAGTAGTAATATACCTTGTTTGGAGAGAAACCAAAAAAAGAATTGGGAAATATCAATATCGTCTAGGCTAAATCGATTAAAAGTGATTCAAAGGGAAATCATAAAAGTGAAACTCCGGCTGAATAGGAATGATAAAAATACATTTCTTACCTTCAAATTCGATTGGCTGGAACCGGTCAAAGTTTACTTGTTGGTTTCGCCAGATGATGGTCTTGACTGACAGACATCTATTTATACTTGCTTGGATATAGACTGGGGTCACGCGGACAGGGCGGGACACTGGCATCCGAAATAAAGAAAACGATTAGCGAACATTATTCAAATGAATACTGGAAATTGCTTACATTGTAAAAGATCAAAGGACAAAATGAGACTAAAAAATGCATAAACGTGGAGAAGGGACTTAAAGGGGAAAGGGGACAGGAACAACGATGAGAACATATGCATATATACACATTTACATACACGTGCAGTTTATACCGTTTACTTGTATGAGCATGTATATATATGTGTGTGTGTGTGTGTGTGTATATATATATGTTTGTGTGTGTGTTGTATATATATATATATATAAATATATATATATATATATATATATATATATATATATATATATATATATATATATATATTTGCATGTTTTATAAATATTTCATAAATATAGATATGGGCGTGTGTGTGCGTGGTAAAAGCGCAAATTATGTCCGTATCAAAAAACAAAAAGTAATTAATTAAACAGAAAAAAAACTAAACTCGTATATGCATATATACATATTTATATATTTACTAGCAGACCACCCGGCATTGCTTTGTCGTAAAATACGCTTAAATATGATACTTTGATGAATGCAGATTTATTATTAATTATTATATCATATTGGACCCAATATGTATAGTAATGAATTACCAAGTTAAAAAGAATGACTCGTGCGCCACCACCAAGAATTGAACCCAAAACGTTTAGCTTACGATTATTTTTTGACGTTATTGCCTGAGCTATAAAGACATGTTTGCTGCAAGGCTAAAAAATATAACCTAAACAAATAGCTATTACGTTACGCATGCATATTCTTAACGCCGTCGTTCGACCTTCACCTGTCAAATTATATTTTTTTAATTTTCACACTTTTCCCCACGATAAAAACACAAGTATAAAGTTTTGCATCGGTCCGAATACCCTATATATTAAGTTTCATGCCTGTGTACCAAAAACTGACAGAGTCTAGTAGGCAATTTTTTAAAAACTAATATCTATACGCATACATAAATATATAGAGAAAGAGATTTGTGTTTACTATAACGTTTTACGCAAATATTATGCACGTATAAATCATGTAGAATATATGCATGAATATAATTACACGTAATAGTTACCTAAAGATGATCATCACATATGAAAACTGAAAAAACTAATAGGGAATTAGAAAGAATATGCAAATTAGCTAGATTTTTTTTGCAGATGAATGCAATTCCATGACCCACAAAAGAAAATTGTATTTTCTTTTTAAATAAACAGAAAAAAAGATCGCCTTTTTTCTTCTTGGCCTCCGTGCCAAAATCTTTTTTCTCTTATCAAAGTGTAGTATCTGTTTCGGCAGATGCTGTAATCAAAGACCATCTGTGGAACCCCGATGAGGCAATGGTGATGATAGTTGGAGTTTGACATCGAAAAGGCCTACACGAAATATTTATCTCGTCATCTTTGCTTGAGGAAATGACTTTAAAAGTTGAAAAATTGAAACGATTAAAAGTTTTTTCGGTGAATTGTTAAGAACGTCCCGCCATCCAAACAATCCTTACTGTTAAGAAAATGGAGTCATTATTTAGAATATATTTTAAACTACATTTTTAAATAAAATGAGTGAGGATAATGAATTAATAAAATAAATATGATAAAATAAAAAAATATTAAGTGTAAAGGCAAAATTATGTTTTTTAAATAATAACGACCAAAGTTCGCTTTTTCATTTCAGGAACGTTTTTTTGGGGGAAACATTTTAGATTTCACCGTCGCAAAACACGCTCGTCATTGATATTGAAAATTAACGTTTGTTTATTATTTAATTTGAACACATTACGATTTAGGCGTAATTATTTCGAAAGGAAAAACGAAAAAGACTTGTTTAAAATATATATTATTATATTTCAAGTGTCTGCAGTGAATTTAAACATATTCGTTTTTATCTTTTTTAATTTGTTTTTCTATTAGGTTGGTGCAAAAATAATGGCATTTTTTGGACGTTTAAACGAACGTCAAAAACATTATTTTTGCACCAACCTAATATTTCACATCAAATTCTATTTGAATTTTTTATTAAAATATGGTAATGCTCCAGTTTTATATTAAAGCAAAAAAAAAAAAATAATAATAATCCATACAATTTTATTCTTCACATTCTTTACGAAACATAACCACGTAAATTTTCAAGTTTTTCTACTTAATAAAAATACTTTGCAGAAAATTAGTGTCAAATTTTAATTTCTTTTATTTTTAGGGAGTAATTGTTTTTAAGCAGTGTTTTTCTTCTAAAATTATAGTTTTAAAATCAGATAACCTACAAAGATTAATACGAGTAAATAAGGAAACTCCTTTAAAGGTTTTTTTTGTTATTTGTGCATCTATGCTATTGTGCTAAAATAACTTTGTTATTTAGAAAGCCATTCTTAATATGGAAAAGAGGTTGCATTGTAACTATTCTGTACTTTCACCTAAAAATTTAATAAACAGAAATTTCATAAAAATTAAATTTAACTTGAAAATACTATTAAAAATAGCATAGTAACATAGATGCACAGGCACTGGTTTTTCAAACTCTAAACACTAAACGCTCGTTTAAAATGGCACGGCTACATCAAGAATGAATCTCTTTATGGATAAATTCGTGTTATCGAAGGAGGAGCTAAAATCTGCTAAAAATGTCTAAACTAAACACTACTATGCGTCTGATTTGGTTTGGTCCTCTCTCTTCAATACATCTAATTCAACTCTACAAAGTTATTTCTTATAACTAGCGCTTATTCTTTTACATATGAAACTGGAAGATAGCCTAATACGCTTTCCTTCAGTTATAATCCATTTATTTATTTTACTTTTCAGATTAGAATGTCAGTAAAAGCACGACGTTCAATTTTAACCCGTGGTTCACAAAATTTGCTGGTCCACCTTGTCATTTGGATGAAACAGCACCCCCAACTTCACGACAAGCCATCCAGTTTAGTTATTTCCTAGAACACAGTTATCCCCGCTTAAAAAATAGTGAGATTTCTAAGTTAATTGCCAAGGAAATAATTAGTATTCGCCAAGTAGTCAATCCACAACTGCCCTTGTTAAGGTAACATTATATAGGACAGAAGGTCAATATATTTTGCTATAAGAGGGCCAAACAGATTGACAGGAAATCTCTTGCAGCAATCAAAGTGAAAAGAATGAAAGAACAGCTAGACAGACTGTTTGATATATCTTCTTGTAGCTGTAAACTTTCTGTCTTGAGATGTGGTGACTGAAAATTGTCAAACAAGGCACATAGTCGACACTTGTCTTCCTAACAAGGAGGTAAAATTAATTCTATAGATTCACCTGCAATTATGTTCCTCTTTTGTGGAAAATAAAATAATATATTGGTATTTATTATGTAATCTGGCTCTATTATTAAACATGCAACTTTTCCAATTTTCAGGTTCCACTAGAAGAACTGCCATTTACAGCAATTTTTGAATTAATTGATGGAACAACAAAAAGCCTAACAACATTTACTGGTCCTTTGGGGAAACATTGTATCAATAATCATCAACATTTGCCTCAAGTAGAATTCTAAAAAATTAGTGTCCCTCCCGATCATCATTATCTGACTGCAGAAGAAACAAATAATTTAAGTGTGAAGACCAGAGGCTACTTTTTGAGTATGCTGTTGGTATTTGTTGTGGAGAAGTTAACTTAGAAAATTGGGCCCTTGAATCAAGGAAGATGGCTAACATAAGCCACAAGGTTGAATGCGTTTATGGACCAGAGGTGTCTATCCTCAAACACTATGATAAATTAAACATTTTGGTCAAATTTATCATCAAAGTGCATGCAGTTAGTTGGTTTGAGATCCAAACCAACAATATTTTTTTAACCAGCAACAGTATATTAATATGATTCAGAGAACAAAACAGTTAATTGAAATCCAAATTACTCTTTTAAACTCTTCAAAATATAATGCTTTTGTACTACTTCCGGAAAATATAATATCGATGATAAACTCTGATGAATTGGATGTAAGAGAAGAGGGCATTCAAACGATTTTGTCCATTAGGTAAATAAATATTTATCCATTAAATTTTATTAGTTTTCTTAATTTACTCAAACAATATTTAGTTTTATTCATATTACATCGCAAAAATATAAAAAATAAGTGTTTTCAAATAATTGTTTTTTTTTTGTGTTGTTTTTTCCAGAAATAGTCAACAACTCAAAAAAAAAAAAATGAAAAGATTACTGCTATCAATTTTGCAGCCACACACTGGTCAAACTTGATTGATTTTTCTCAAAAAGTTGTATATGGAGAGGAAGCAAGACATAGACAAATTATTACAAAGTCATCGTGCCAGCAAATTAGACCTTCATTTTCCCCAAAAGGAAATTATACAGAACAATTTAATTCTATTATAAGTTTATATTATTGCCTCTAATAAAATAAATTGAAATACATGGTTCTGTAACTTGTATCAAGTTGTTATATTGTGTAATGCATCTCCACATATCTTTTTGAATTGTGAAATTTAAAAGACTTAGTTGCTAATTAGCTTTTTTTACAATTTTTGTTTAATCAATGCAGTAAAAGTTTAGATATTTTGCTAGTTGTGATTCATAATTAAAATTATAATTCATGTATTTATTTTTCTTTCAATGTATTTCATGTAAATATATCAATTTTAATTGGATATTTTATTAAAAAATAGTGAAATTTCAAAGTAAGTGTTGTGAAAAATGCTATGAAAATGAAGGATTTTTCACCATTTTTCTACACGATTTTTAAAATTAAATGCTCAATTTTCTGTTCAAGATGGGAATTTAATTTTTGGTACATGTTCTTATCACATCAAATCCTAACTATCATCACCAGTGCCATGTTGATTTTCTGAAAAAAGTTGCAAATCGACCTGCCCTACCCCACATATCAGACCATTGCCATTGCTCTAAGTTTTGGTCAATGTAGGGGAAACCTTTCATACCAATTGTCACTATCTAATTCCCTCTCGGGGGAACTGGTCCTCCTCCCCTCACTCTCCACATTAAAAAATGGCCTTGTGCCTAATTTGCTCAGTGGGGAAGCAAATAAATAACTAAATGAACAGAAAAAAGGTCTGTCTTATTTCTGTTATTAATGTGTAGTATCTGTTCCGGCAGATACTGCAATCAAAGTTATATGTGGGGGCAACCCCACATATCAGACCATTGCTCTTTAGCAATCTGTTTTGGTCAATATAGGGGAACCCCTTCATACCAATCGTCACTATCCAGTTCCCTCCCCCCCACTCTCCGCCTTTTTTCTATTGTTCTTGGCCTTTGGCCCGGGATCAAAGTATAGTATGGTGATTTGGATGTCGCGTCTGCAAGGTGGACGGGGGATGCTGTCTTTTTCTGATTATGATCGGATCGCTTCCTTTAAACACCAACTACAGGTGAAGATCAGATGTGATAGAAGAAGGCTGCATCGCGCGGATTTGACAGAAGATGGATACATGTAGCAAGTCTGTATGTACGAAAAGGAGCCAAATTTTAATACGTGTTCCCCGCCTAGGTGTGGAACGCGCAGTTCTGTCAAGTATAATCAATTCGTAGCCTCCTAGCTGAGTGAATGCTCCATCCTTCCCCAACTAGGAAGCCTTAAAGATCCCTACTCTCTCCTATCTGCAATTTTTCTTTTCACCCCTCACTCTAAATTTCACCCATCTTGGAGAGAAAGAAATCAATCACTAACACCCTCCCCTACACCTAAGATTTTTCTTTTTTTCCATTTGGTCTCATCTATATGGCACCCCCACTTAAAGACTGGCCCGCAGGAGCTGAGGTTCCTTTACAAACCAGAGCACAACGGGCGGTCTATCAACTAGACGGGGTTGGGAGGGTCCTACTAACTACTTTTGTAATTTTTCTTCCCCCCGCCCTCGAGACAAATGAACTATTCTACCATTATTGTTATCTTTTTTTGTTTTTACACGTAAATATTTTTTTTAAACAATTGGGCCATAAGTACGACGTCTCCCAGTACGAAAGGATGAACGCGTTATTATTGTGAGAGAATATACTAGCTAAGAGAAACTTTTGTTTAGTTCTGGAGTGACAGGAATAACCAAAGACCCCAATTTTCCTCTCCACCTTTTGACTTGGCCTTGTGCTTAAGTTTTTTGTTCGGTTTGAACTTACTTTGTAATTTTAGCCTGAATAAAAGATTTAATATCTCAAAGTGTAGTATCTGTTCTGATGCTACACTAAATGTAATTTGTCTCGGTCAATGAAGGGGAAGCCTCTATACTGAGACAATTATTATTTTTGGTTTCAACCAGATGCCCCTTTTGCTTTTGTTTTTCGGTGAGTTGGCTTAACCCCACTTTAAAAACGACCTAGTGTCACATTTTGCTTTAGTGGGAAAGCAAATAAATACTAATAGAAAAAAGGGTTTTTAATGTGAATTTCAATACAAAAAAAACAACAAATTTATAGGTGTAGATATGTTCACTTCACTGTGTTTACAAGTGTTGCAAGTATATCTCTATCTATACTATTATAAAAAGTCACTTTGTGTGTATGTGTTCCTTCCTTATAGGTTCCGAAACAGCTGAGCCTATCTATTGCAAACTTTACACAAAGGTAATGTATATATCTGTTAGTGTTCTTAGATATGTTTGGTAAGAGTAAGATAAGTATCGGAAATTGAAAAAATACAATCCTAAAATAGTCTTTCTTATAGATAAAAAAAAATTACAAGTGAAAATTTAGGTTGCACTGGCAAGGGAGATAATAAAATCTCAACAAATAATTTTTTCTTAGAAAAAAATCAGATTTGTAGACATCTAGAAACATTGCTCAGTGGTAAAGCATTCGATTAAAGATCAAATGATCCCATTTTCAACCCTCGGTGCGCCTCTCGAATTTATTTATTTTCTTTTTAATTAATGAATTCAATTTATGATAAAACAAGAAGAGGTACCGTTTAAAATCGCCGCAAATCATTTTTTTGCTTGCATATTTTAAACTAAACCTTAATTAGAAGTGAGTTTCAAGGGTATTCATCATCAAGCGTAAAGATCAGCTGATGTGATATTGTAAACAAACACAGACGAAATTTGATAAACTACATTATAATTATTATTTATTATTTTGTTTTTGTTTTTGTGTTTTTTTTTCTTCTTTGCTAATTAATCCACCGTGCAAATTATTCCTTGTAATAATCAGTAGAGGATTGATTCTATAATAATACATATGCAATATGCATACATTAAAATATCATGTTTAAGTGTATTGAACGACCGGGAAACGTCGGGCGTCCAGCAAGTGTATTTATACAACTATATATATATATATATATATATATATATATATATATATATATATATATATATATATATATATACATATATATATATATATATATCAACAATTGTAATGTGTAAAAACCTGAAGAATGTGCTCAATACTATTGCAGAGCAAATATATATTTTTTTATTTTATTATATAACTAAGCAGATAAAACGGGAATAAAATAAAATACATACATACATATATATATATGTATATATATATACGTGTTTATATATGCATGTGTGTGTGTGTGTGTGTGTGCGTGTGTGTGTGTGGTAAAATCACATATTATGTTCATATTATAAACGGCAAGTAATTAAAGCTAAAAGGAGAAAAATGGTTGGGATAGCTTCAACCCGGTGGTAGGTGACTTCCCTTAACCTTCCACGCTATGAATAATTGCGTGACACGCGCACTTCTGAAAAAAGAAATTACTTTGAAAATAAAACACGAAAGCTTTTTTTTTAAAGTTGTTATGACAACGTTTTTAGAATCATGTATACGAACATGATTTGTTTGTTTTTGGGGTGTAGTTAAAATAAATAGGAGCATGCTTAAAAAACATCAAAGAAAAAAATGAAAAACAAAGTATATATAATGTCGCTTTAAAATGAATAATAGCTTCACATTTAAATAATTTATACAATATTTATTTATTAGTGATGGTAAGAGAACACATACACACACAAACACACAAACACTCACATATACACACATTCATATATATATATATATATATATATATATATATATATATATGTTTGTGTGTGTGTGTGTGTGATCAACACTGCTAGGAAACCATGAATTAATATACTGTTTTGTTTTTAAATCCTCGAAATAGTGTTTCATGGTAAACAACTGATGCTCCCTTAAATTAACATTACCACTATAGTGAATTCGAGAGAGCAAGTTCATGCATTAATTGCAGGTGATTAAATGACATACTAACTAAATGATTTTCTAGCGAATGATAAAAAATATAAAAATCAAAGAAGGTTTTTTATATAGTTTTAAAGGATAAAAAAACTTCAAAGACTATATATATATATATATATATATATATATATATATATATATATATATATATATATATAAACCATTGTTCTAGTTCTAAACAATTATTCAAGTTTTGATAAAAATTCATTGAATGATTTTTCTCTAGAAAATGTTTCAAATGAATTGTAAAACTAAATAAAACTGGATACAGACAACGTTACCCACTGTTACGCCCAGCAGCTCTCTTCAAAAGTTCATAATGATTAGTTAATTAATTTAAGTGTAAATTTTTTATTTACAAATATATAAACATATACACATACCAAGCATATATAATCATACAACTTTTGTGTGAATTTTAAAAAATCCATGTATGGAGAAATATATTTAATCCCTTCACCCTCAACCGGGAACTTTTTTACAGGAAGCGGTCGGTTTTTTCGCCGATAGTTTCGAAAGGCATCCCCTCTTTTCGACTGTCTAGCCTTAATTTAAACCTACGGCAATTAGAGTTTAGCATTGGGAGCAACAGCAAAGGCGTCACTTTTTTTCACGTTCTTTTCCCCTTTCGCGATATGGGTTCGAGCCTACCTGTCTACTACCACTTTTTTTTTTGCTTAACGCACACCTCAAAACACCCGGGCAACGCTGGGCACCCAGGCTAGTATATATATATATATAGTTGGCACTGCAACTACATTCAAAATTGTAAATTACATTATTACTATGATGAGGGGGTAGAACATCTTTTCGAGAGGATGGCATTAATATTCTCGTAGAGAACACAACACGTACATTTGAAGCAAAATTACAATTTTGCACAGTTGAACTAATTTGCTTTGCAAATTTCTCACTTACTGTCCCCAGCCAAGGTAAACGCAGATATACTGGGCATTTATTGGCCGTTTGAATTTTACTTACAGATGACTCTGCTATTTTTCTCTATATAACTGACCTAATCACATCCGATAGGTACCCATTTTTGGAGAGGGTGTCAGTAATCATTTTTAATTCCTCATCCAAGTTTGATTTTGAGCAGATCATAAGAGCACGATGTGTTAGGGTCCAAATTAAATTTATATTACGTTTTCTGGGGCAAAATGAATCCCAACGTGTATACAGTTCCGTGAACGTAGATTTATGGTATATTGATGTAAGGTAACTGGATGGGTGTTTCGTTACCAATACATCAAGGAAAGCAATGGGCGAATTAGAATCTCATTCATAAGTGTACTGTAACGCGAGATGCATCTTATTAAGTAAGGAGAAAAAATTATTTGCCTCTGTTTGGTTATCGAAGAGGCAAAATGTATCGTCCAAATAGCGAAAATAAATCAATGGTTTGATGGGTCCAGAGAGCAATTTCTCTTCATGGAAACCCACGAAAATATTCGCCATTATCGGACCCAAAACTGAGCCCATCGACACACCTTCTATTTGCGTTGAAGCTGAATTCAACAGCTGTAGTGGCAAATTTCATCAGTTCAACGAATATATTTTCAGAAATGGGAGGAGACGATATCTGATTACGATATAAAAAATCTGGACAGATATCTATAGTCTCTGAAATCGTACATACCAAACAACAGACGGAATTGCAAATACATAGGGTCTTCAATTACTGACCACCTTATAAAAACCCGTCTTGTGCAGCGAAATTTAGCACGAATTCTTTTACAATCTTGAGTCGTTCTCACTCATTATTTCAATTAAAGATCTTGAAAACTGTTCACGTTCACGTTCGATTGAGAAGGCATTCACTCTGCTAGCAGAAGAAATGCCTCTTAGTTTTGAGCGTGATTCGTCTCTAGGATCTTCAAGCAATATAACGTTGTATTTCAATTGCTTTCCATATTTTTCCGATACATAACGTAACGGAACGTTATTTTTATCTGTACATAATTTCGATTCCTATTTTGTTTTTCTCCCCTTTATTTTCTTCACCCCGTTAACTTTATTTTAAACGTTAACTTTATTTTAACGTTCTGATCATGAATTTTCGTTTTCCTTTCATGATTGCATTATATAATATATATATATATATATATATATATATATATATATAGTAATTTATAAAATATATATATAGTAATTTATAATATATGTATACATAGTAATTTATAATATATATATATAGTAATTTATAATATATATATATAGTAATTTATAAAATATATATATAGTAATTTATAAAATATATATATATATATATATTAATTTATAATATATATATAGTAATTTATAAAATATATATATAGTAATTTATAAAATATATATATAGTAATTTATAATATATATATATATAGTAATTAATAAAAAATATATATAGTAATTTATAATATATATGTATATAGTAATTTATAAATAAAAAATATATATAGTAATTTATAAAATATATATATAGTAATTTATAAAATATATATATAGTAATTTATAAAAAAATATATATATATATAGTAATTTATAAAATATATATATATATATAGTAATTTATAATATATATATATATATATATATATATATATATATAGTAATTTATAAAATATATATGGCGATTAAGCTACACTAAAATACTTAAATACGCATAAATTTATACTTTTAGTATATTAATTTTATGTGAGTAAATCGAGTAGTTATATATATACATATATATATATATGTATATATATATATGTATATATATATATATATATATATATATATATATATATATATATATACCTGATGATTATGAAGATTATGAAAAATTCACAAGCGGTTCGAACCAATCATGGGGAGATGATTCACCACCTAACATTCCCAAATGGTCACTCATCCAGTAGTGACCAGGCTTCGTGTCGCTTAACGTTGATGATCTAACGAGAAGCATGGTGTATCAACACAATTATGCCGTATACATACACTGCTCAAAACGATAAGAGGGACATTGGAAACATATCATATCTAAATGGGGTAAATGATCTTGAATATCTTTCCTGATAATAAGTTTGTGATGGATTCGCAACAAAATGATGGTATATAGTTTAATGGAAATAAAAATGATCACGCTAGAGAAAGGGGGAATCAAAAACACCTCTTAAAATAAAAGTGAAAATATGATGCAGCAGACTGATCCATTTTGCCAAAATGTCAATGTAGAAACACAAAATGATTCTCCGTAGTTTGTGTGGCCATTCCACCTGCCTGTACGCATGCCCGACAACGTAGAAGCATGTTCTTAATGAGTCGACGAATTGTGTCCTACGATATCTCTTCTCACATCTGGATCAAGACATCATTTCGTTCCCTGACAGTCTAAGCGGCAACCTAGAGGTATCGGATAGACCAAAACATAATGCTCCAGAAATGTTTTATTGAGTTTTTGTCAGGTGAACGTGGGGCCAGTTAACAGTATCAATTTTTACATCTTCCTGTAACTGCTTGCATGCTATAACCATCAGAAGTTGAGCACTGTCGACCAGCGTAGGTTCTGACAATTTGTCGTAGGACTTTATCCCGATATTTAATAGCCGATCGTGTGCCATTATCTAACCTCTAGAGGTCGGTGCCTCCACCCAGGGATATGCCTCATCAGAAAATCAGTAACCCATCACCAAACCTATCATTCTGAATATAGGCAACATACCGTTCTCCACAGCATCTTCAGACCCTTTTATGTCTGTCACATGTTTTCAGATAGAACATGCTCTAATCAGTGTACATGACATCAGTGGCATAGTTACCAATTCTGATGGTCTATGGAAAATTCCAATAAAGCTCTAAGCTGCTGAGCAGGGAGCACAAAAGCATCTACAGTCCGTCGGGTCCTTAAGCCACCTTCATGGAACCTGTTTCTAATTGTTTGGTCAGAAACAGTAACCAGTGGCATGATGGGAGTTATTTTGTAGGGCTCTGGCAGTGCTCATCCTATTCCCCTTTGCACAAAGAGGCATATACCCCTCCTGCTCCAGGTTTAAGGATTTTCTACGGGCCTGTCCAACTCTTCTGATGTAACTGCCTGTCTCCCGGAATTTCCTCTCTACTCTTGAGACTGTGCTAGGGGACGCACAAATATTCTTGCTACGACACGTATTGATGTGCTATCCTGGAGGAGTTGTACTACGTGAGCAACCTCTGTAGCGTCCAGGTGCATCCAAACCCAAATGAAAAACTACAGAAGTAATAAGTCAGTTAAGTAAGATAAGAATAGAAAATAAGTATCAGTGACTTCAACCATTCATTATTTATTTGGAGGTTGGGACTCATTGTGCTCCTCTGAAGCACCTGTCTCTGTGACTTAACTGACCAGATTAATATCCCAAGGGTTTGACTAGTACGTTGAAATACTAAGATTAGAAAATGTTCTAAGTTTTGGTGCACACACACACACACACACACACACATACACACACACACACACACATATATATATGTGTGTGTGTGCATGTGTGTGTATGTATCCTCTGAAAAGTGTGTGCGTGCGACTTTATGTGCGTGTGTATACATACATGATATATATATATATATATATATATATATATATATATATATATATATATATATATATATATATTAGTTTAATATCAGAAAAATAATTTATTACATTCTTCAAACTATTATGAATTCCGGGCGGTAAGGTTACGTGATAAACCTCTGAAACCTTTTGATTCCAATATTGTAATTAAGAGAGTGATAGTAATTGATGCGCTCAGACGAGCATCAGCATGGCCAGTGTCACTATCACTTAAACTAAAAGGTTGACTGTTTTAAAATCATTTTCTTTTAACACGATATTTTACTTTATCGATCATGGAATATATTTATTAGAACGCAATTAACAGTTCTTAAGTCAATCTTAATAACCTAATAGTAAACTATAATGCAGTACTGTTATATTCTACAAATAGTCGCACCTGTTTAAGGTTTTGGATCGAAAAAGTCAACATATTGTCATCCTCCACTTGCATAACTGGCCCTAGGTATGATATTAAAGTGCGACCAGTAGTCACGACCAAATGTAAGTGATTTGACGTGAAATTGCTTGAGACACGGCATAAAGCCACATCACATAAGAAGCTAACAAGAACGATAGATGATTATCGCAAGGACAGGAGTTGCCTATTAAAGTTAGTCTTGTAAAGTTTAAGATAAAAGGAAAATAGTAAGCATGATGAGAGTTGCACAACCTTTCAGTTCTTGTAAAGAAGCTACTGGAATAAATAGCTATATTGCAATGATATAACAAAACAATGAATTACTAGAAAACAAGTTAAACGATTTGGAACAAAGGAATCCGAGAATAGATCGACCAATTCTTAAGAACACATGTCATAATATTATTTATAAAAAAGACTGAGACTAACAACATCACCTCTGTGAGAGAGAGGTTTCTGTGAAGAAACAAGGGTGACGCCAATTAAATTGCAGATACGTTTATACACTTTATTAAGAACCCTAAAATAGGAGACAGATTCACCAGGCCAAATATGATAACAGCACTTCATACGTAGTTTGACATTAAATTTGCAAAGATTGAGAAATAGCCTCAGGTGTGAGAAAACGTTTAGAGCGATAGAGGTAACCAGTTTTATAAGAAGCAGAAGGACTAATGGATGTAAAATATGAAAAATTTGAAGAGTAAAAAGACATAGAATTTTCAGTAGATTTCTCTTCGATAGCAGAGCTAAGCATAATAATTTTCAGAAGGAAAAAAGGACACACCATACGATTTAAAGACATAAATTGAGTTTTAGCATAATTAAATGAAACGTGCCCTTTCTAATACCAACCCATAACTGAATCCAGATCAATTTCTTGATCATCTGCATATTTCAACTGATCCGAGAAAGACGAGCGAGACGCAATACCAGAATAGAGGTTGATATTATTAGCATAAATGTTAATTTTCTTAATGTTATTCTCTGAAAGGTAAGTTATATAGTTTCGGGTATACCCAAAATGGTAATTACCACCAGGGTTCCAGTATCGGTTTAATAGAACGCACTAAACTGTCTATGAACGGCATAATCACGTGGACACACCGGTTGTCGTTGGATCACCAAAGTTAAGAAACGTTGAACCTTGTCAGTATCAAATGGGTTACCATTTAGAAAAAGCAGGCGCTGTATGTCAATAGCACCGTTCAAAAGCTGCAAAAATCGAACGTCTTCATATTCACAAACAGGGATATACATTCAACTGGGAACTACTTGTGAATTTCATATTCTCATGAAACTTCCTCCTGTGGAGAAAGCCGATTCAACTTTCCCTCTTTTCTAAAATCCCCGTCCTTGCTACCCTTTTTCTACCTTATTTCCCAACCCTATCAACCACTTAACCGCCATACATCCTGAATCTGCAACTCAGTGCGAGTGACACTCAAAAATACAAATGCCAATTGCTTATGACTTCTACCTAGTCATGACTAACGGGATGAGAGCATGTTCCTGCACCCTTGGATTAAAGAAAGGGTTCCTTTCGAAATTCCGTTTAAATTACCAATTTCGACAGCACTTTCATATTATAAACGGCAAGTAATTAAAGCTAAAAGGAGAAAAATGGTTGGGATAGCTTCAACCCGGTGGTAGGTGACTTCCCTTAACCTTCCACGCTATGAATAATTGCGTGACACGCGCACTTCTGAAAAAAGAAATTACTTTGAAAATAAAACACGAAAGCTTTTTTTTTTAAAGTTGTTATGACAACGTTTTTAGAATCATGTATGCGAACATGATTTGTTTGTTTTTGGGGTGTAGTTAAAATAAATAGGAGCATGCTTAAAAAACATCAAAGAAAAAATGAAAAACAAAGTTTATATAAGGTCGCTTTAAAATGAATAATAGCTTCACATTTAAATAATTTATACAATATTTATTTATTAGTGATGGTAAGAGAACACATACACACACAAACACTCACATATACACACATTCATATATATATATATATGTTTGTGTGTGTGTGTGTGTGTGTGTGTGTGTGTGTGTGTGTGTGTGTGTGTGTGTGTGTGTGTGTGTGTGTGTGATCAACACTGCTAGGAAACCATGAATTAATATACTGTTTTGTTTTTAAATCCTCGAAATAGTGTTTCATGGTAAACAACTGATGCTCCCTTAAATTAACATTACTACTATAGTGAATTCGAGAGAGCAAGTTAATGCATTAATTGCAGGTGATTAAATGACATACTAACTAAATGATTTTCTAGCGAATGATAAAAAATATAAAAATCAAAGAAGGTTTTTTATATAGTTTTAAAGGATAAAAAAACTTCCAAGACTATATATATATATATATATATATATATATATATATATATATATATATATATATATATATATATATATATATATATATATAAACCATTGTTCTAGTTTTAAACAATTATTCAAGTTTTGATAAAAATTCATTGAATGATTTTTCTCTAGAAAATGTTTCAAATGAATTGTAAAACTAAATTAAACTGGATACAGACAACGTTACCCACTGTTACGCTCAGAAGCTCTCTTCAAAAGTTCATAATGATTAGTTAATTAATTTAAGTGTAAATTTTTTATTTACAAATATATAAACATATACACATACCAAGCATATATAATCATACAACTTTTGTGTGAATTTTAAAAAATCCATGTATGGAGAAATATATTTAATCCCTTCACCCTCAACCGGGAACTTTTTTACAGGAAGCGGTCGGTTTTTTCGCCGATAGTTTCGAAAGGCATCCCCTCTTTTCGACTGTCTAGCCTTAATTTAAACCTACGGCAATTAGAGTTTAGCGTTGGGAGCAACAGCAAAGGCGTCACTTTTTTCACGTTCTTTTCCCCTTTCGCGATATGGGTTCGAGCCTACCTGTCTACTACCACTTTTTTTTGCTTAACGCACACCTCAAAACACCCGGGCAACGCTGGGCACCCAGGCTAGTATATATATATATATATATATATATATATATATATATATATATATATATATATATAGTTGGCACTGCAACTACATTCAAAATTGTAAATTACATTATTACTATGATGAGGGGGTAGAACATCTTTTCGAGAGGATGGCATTAATATTCTCGTAGAGAACACAACACGTACATTTGAAGCAAAATAACAATTTTGCACTGTTGAACTAATTTGCTTTGCAAATTTCTCACTTACTGTCCCCAGCCAAGGTAAACGCAGGTATACTGGGCATTTATTGGCCGTTTGAATTTTACTTACAGATGACTCTGCTATTTTCCTCTGTATAACTGACCTAATCACATCCGATAGGTACCCATTTTTGGAGAAGGTGTCAGTAATCATTTTTAATTCCTCATCCAAGTTTGATTTTGAGCAGATCATAAGAGCACGATGTGTTAGGGTCCAAATTAAATTTATATTACGTTTTCTGGGGCAAAATGAATCCCAACGTGTATACAGTTCCGTGAACGTAGATTTATGGTATATTGATGTAAGGTTGGGTGTTTCGTTACCAATACATCAAGGAAAGCTATGGGCGAATTAGAATTTCCTTCATAAGTGTACTGTAACGCGGGATGCATCTTATTAAGTAAGGAGAAAAAATTATTTGCCTCTGTTTGGTTATCGAAGAGGCAAAATGTGTCGTCCAAATAGCGAAAATAAATCAATGGTTTGATGGGTCCAGAGAGCAATTTCTCTTCATGGAAACCCACGAAAATATTCGCCATTATCGGACCCAAAACTGAGCCCATCGACACACCTTCTATTTGCGATATATATATTCAACATCGTTGAAGCTGAATTCAACAGCTGTAGTGGCAAATTTCATCAGTTCAACGAATATATTTTCAGAAATGGGAGGAGACGATATCTGATTACGATATAAAAAATCTGGACAGATATCTATAGTCTCTGAAATCGTACATACCAAACAACAGACGGAATTGCAAATACAAAGGGTCTTCAATTACTGACCACCTTATAAAAACCCGTCTTATGCAGCGAAATTTAGCACGAATTCTTTTACAATCTTGAGTCGTTCTCACTCATTATTTCAATTAAAAATCTTGAAAACTGTTCACGTTCGATTGAGAAGGCCTTCACCCTGCTAGCAGAAGAAATTCTCTTAGCTTTGAGCGTGATTAGTCTCTAGGATCTTCAAGCAATATAACGTTGTATTTCAATTGCTTTCCATATTTTTCCGATACATAACGTAACGGAACGTTATTTTTATCTGTACATAATTTCGATTCCTATTTTGTTTTTCTCCCTTTTATTCTCTTCACCCCGTTAACTTTATTTTAAACGTTAACTTTATTTTAACGTTCTGATCATGAATTTTCGTTTTCCTTTCATGATTGCATTATAATATATATATATATATATATATATATATATATATATAGTAATTTATAAAATATATATATATATAGTAATTTATAATATATATATATATACATAGTAATTTATAAAATATATATATAGTAATTTATAATATATATATAGTAATTTATAAAATATACATATATAGTAATTTATAAAATATATATATATAGTAATTTATAATATATATAGTAATTTATAAAATATACATATATAGTAATTTATAAAATATATATATATATAGTAATTTATAATATATATATATAGTAATTAATAAAATATATATATAGTAATTTATAATATATATGTATATAGTAATTTATAAAATATATATATAGTAATTTATAAAATATATATATAGTAATTTATAAAATATATATATAGTAATTTATAAAAAAAAATATATATATACAGTAATTTAATTAGATATATATATAGTAATTTATAATATATATATATATAGTAATTTATAAAATATATATGGCGATTAAGCTCCACTAAAATACTTAAATACGCATAGATTTATACTTTTAGTATATTAATTTTATGTGAGTAAATCGAGTAGTTATATATATACATACATATATATATATATATATATATATATATATATATATATATATATATATATATATATATATATATATATATATATATATATATATATACATGATGATGATGAAGATTATGAAAAATTCACAAGCGGTTCCAACCAATCAGGGGGAGATGATTCACCGCCTAACATTCCCAAATGGTCACTCATCCAGTAGTGACCAGGCTTCGTGTCGCTTAACGTTGATGATCTAACGAGAAGCATGGTATATCAACACAATTATGCCGTATACATACACTGCTCAAAACGATAAGAGGGACATTGGAAACATATCATATCTAAATGGGGTAAATGATCTTGAATATCTTTCCTGATAATAAGTTTGTGATGGATTCGCAACAAAATGATGGCATATAGTTTAATGGAAATAAAAATGATCACGCTAGAGAAAGGGGAAATCAAAAACACCTCTTAAAATAAAAGTGAAAATATGATGCAGCAGACTGATCCATTTTGCCAAAATATCAATGTAGAAACACAAAATGATTCTCCGTAGTTTGTGTGCCCATCCCACCTGCCTGTACGCATGCCCGACAATGTAGAAGCATGTTCTTAATGAGTCGACGAATATCTCTTCTCACATCTGGATCAAGACATCATTTCGTTCCCTGACAGTCTAAGCGGCAACCTAGAGGTATCGGATAGACCAAAACATAATTCTCCAGAAATGTTTTATTGAGTTTTTGTCAGGTGAACGTGGGACCAGTTAACAGTATCAATTATTACATCTTCCTGTAACTGCTTGCATACTATAACCATCAGAAGTTGAGCACTGTCGTAGAACACAAGGAGATCAGCGTAGGGTCTGACAATTTGTTGTAGGACTTTATCCCGATATTTAATAGCAGATCGTGTGCCATTATCTAACCTCTAGAGGTCGGTGCCTTCACCCAGGGATATGCCTCATCAGAAAATCAGTAACCCATCACCAAACCTATCATTCTGAATATAGGCAACATACCGTTCTCCACAGCATCTTCAGACCCTTTTATGTCTGTCACATGTTTTCAGATGGAACATGCATAGTTACCAATTCTGATGGTCTATGGAAAATTCCAATAAAGCTCTAAGCTGCTGAGCAGGGAGCACAAAAGCCTCTACAGTCCGTCGGGTCCTTAAGCCACCTTCATGGAACCTGTTTCTAATTGTTTGGTCAGAAACAGTAACACCAGTGGCATGATGGGAGTTATTTTGTAGGGCTCTGGCAGTGCTCATCGTATTCCCCTTTGCACAAAGAGGCATATACCCCTCCTGCTCCAGGTTTAAGGATTTTCTACGGGCCTGTCCAACTCTTCTGATGTAACTGCCTATCTCCCGGAATCTCCTCTCTACTCTTGAGACTGTGCTAGGGGACGCACAAATATTCTTGCTACGACACGTATTGATGTGCTATCCTGGAGGAGTTGTACTACGTGAGCAACCTCTGTAGCGTCCAGGTGCCGCACCATGCTATCAACAGAAATGTTGATCCAAACCCAAATGAAAAACTACAGAAGTAATAAGTCAGTTAAGTAAGATACGAATAGAAAATAAATATCAGTGACTTTAACCATTAATTATTTATTTGGAGGTTGGGACTCATTGTGCTCCTCTGAAGCACCTGTCTCTGTGACTTAACTGACCAGATTAATATCCCAAGGGTTTGACTAGTACGTTGAAATACTCAGATTAGAAAATGTTCTAAGTTTTGGTGCACACACACACACACACACACACACATATATATGTGTGTGTGTGTGTGTGTGTGTGTGCATGTGTGTGTATGTATCCTCTGAAAAGTGTGTGCGTGCGACTTTATGTGCGTGTGTATACATACATGATATATATATATATATATGTATATATATATATATATATATATATATATATATATATATATATATATATATTAGTTTAATATCAGAAAAATAATTTATTACATTCTTCAAACTATTATGAATTCCGGGCGGTAAGGTTACGTGATAAACCTCTGAAACCTTTTGATTCTAATATTGTAATTAAGAGAGTGATAGTAATTGATGCGCTCAGACGAGCATCAGCATGGCCAGTGTCACTATCACTTAAACTAAAAGGTTGACTGTTTTAAAATCATTTTCTTTTAACACGATATTTTACTTTATCGATCATGGAATATATTTATTAGAACGCAATTAACAGTTCTTAAGTCAATCTTAATAACTTAATAGTAAACTATAATGCAGTACTGTTATATTCTACAAATAGTCGCACCTGTTTAAGGTTTTGGATCGAAAAAGTCAACATATTGTCATCCTCCACTTGCATAACTGGCCCTAGGTATGATATTAAAGTGCGACCAGTAGTCACGACCAAATGTAAGTGATTTGACGTGAAATTGCTTGAGACACGGCATAAAGCCACATCACATAAGAAGCTAACAAGAACGATAGATGATTATCGCAAAGACAGGAGTTGCCTATTAAAGTTAGTCTTGTAAAGTTTAAGATAAAAGGAAAATAGTAAGCAGGATGAGAGTTGCACAACCTTTCAGTTCTTGTAAAGAAGCTACTGGAATAAATAGCTATATTGCAATGATATAACAAAACAATGAATTACTAGAAAACAAGTTAAACGATTTGGAACAAAGGAATCCGAGAATAGATCGACCAATTCTTAAGAACACATGTCATAATATTATTTATAAAAAAAACTGAGACTAACAACATCACCTCTGTGAGAGAGAGGTTTCTGTGAAGAAACAAGGGTGACGCCAATTAAATTGCAGATACGTTTATACACTTTATTAAGAACCCTAAAATAGGAGACAGATTCACCAGACCAAATATGATAACAGCACTTCATACGTAGTCTGACATTAAATTTGCAAAGATTGAGAAATAGCCTCAGGTGTGAGAAAACGTTTAGAGCGATAGAGGTAACCAGTTTTATAAGAAGCAGAAGGACTAATGGATGTAAAATATGAAAAATTTGAAGAGTAAAAAGACATAGAATTTTCAGTAGATTTCTCTTCGATAGCAGAGCTAAGCATAATAATTTTCAGAAGGAAAAAAGGACACACCATACGATTTAAAGACATAAGTTGAGTTTTAGCATAATTAAATGAAACGTGCCCTTTCTAATACCAACCCATAACTGAATCCAGATCAATTTCTTGATCATCTGCATATTTCAACTGATCCGAGAAAGACGAGCGAGACGCAATACCAGAATAGAGGTTGATATTATTAGCATAAATGTTAATTTTCTTAATGTTATTCTCTGAAAGGTAAGTTATATAGTTTCGGGTATACCCAAAATGGTAATTACCACCAGGGTTCCAGTATCGGTTTAATAGAACGCACTAAACTGTCTATGAACGGCATAATCACGTGGACACACCGGTTATCGTTGGATCACCAAAGTTAAGCAACGTTGAACCTTGTCAGTATCAAATGGGTTACCATTTAGAAAAAGCAGGCGCTGTACGTCAATAGCACCGTTCAAAAGCTGCAAAAATCTAACGTCGTCATATTCACAAACAGGGATATACATTCAACTGGGAACTACTTGTGAATTTCATATTCTCATGAAACTTCCTCCTGTGGAGAAAGCCGATTCAACTTTCCCTCTTTTCTAAAATCCCCGCCCTTGCTACCCTTTTTCTACCTACCTTATTTCCCAACCCTATCAACCACTTAACCGCCATACATCCTGAATCTGCAACTCAGTGCGAGTGACACTCAAAAATACAAATGCGAATTGCTTATGACTTCTACCTAGTCATGACTAACGGGATGAGAGCATGCTTCCTGCACCCTTGGATTAGAGAAAGGGTTCCTTTCGAAATTCCGTTTAAATTACCGATTTCGACAGAAAGATTCTCGAATCCGACAGAAAGACCTGCAAATTAGACGAATAGAAAAGCTTTTTACTGTTTCGGTAAAAAATCACGTTTGGATTGACAGACCGTAAACCCTTAAAATCCAACAAGCAGCAAGCCCCATCCCTAAACAGTAAAGATCCTTAAATGTAAGAAAATCTTCTATTCTAATAGTTTCTTCCCTAGAACTACTCGACTTTTGAATTCCCTACCAGGTTCCTGCATCCCCAACTGTACTTACATACAGAAGTTCAAATGTAATGTGAACAAGCATCTTGCTGCACAAATCCCTACCGAGTATCCCTGCGACTTATGCCCCTAATAATAGCCCCTTACATCAAAATCGCACTGTGCGTTGTGAAAAAAATCCATCGCTTATGAGTAACAGGGTCATTTACTTTCTATTTTAGATGTAGATTAATGAAGTTATTAATCGAATAAAAGAGAAGTAATTAATGGAGTGCATTTTATGTTAATAATTAACAGTAGTTTCAAAATGGATGCACAGAAAATTACCGTTTCCTTTTCTTCTTCTCTCTCGCACTTTTATTGATGCAGATTTAAAACATTTATGCACGTTTAATCGGTTCCCAGTGACAAAATGAGGAAATCAAGTTTGGAAATATGCACGTTATGAAGAATAACGATGTTTGACATATTGTAATTCACAGTTTATACAACACCCTCCCTCTCGTTTTTTTTTTCTTTTCATCTTACGCATGATTTTAAGTTATATTCTCTTTCTTATATTAATACTCGTCTACTTTTAAACTCTTTTCTCTTGATGTGTTCTCGTTTTAGGTCTATATTCTTGTTATTCATTTTATCGTTACTGTAAATGGATGACTCCATAAACAGTGTAATAAACTATATCGATCTTAAAATAAAATCTTATAATATGTATCTACTATATTTCGCTTCTTCTTTGATAATTACATAATCCCTACCTATATTTACTGTGAAACTCTCGTAGTCCGTAGAGTGCATCTTGTTTTGACTGAGCTGTGAGGCTATTATAGGCTGGAAATTTTTCGACTTTCGGCAAAAACTCCATCAGCTCCTGAGAACAAAGAATACAGTTGATAGTAAGTTGGTATTAAGCAAATTCTATTTCAAAGCAGCGAATGATCATAGTTACTTCTGATCCCACGTTGTTTTTAAAAGCTTATTTGGTGCTCACTCTCTCACAGAACAGGTAGAAACAATCGTAGTAAGGCGTCATTAATTCTCTGCAGAGAATTAAATCATTAATTCTCTGCAGAGAATTAAATCATTAATTCTGTGCAGAGAATGAATTATCACGTCTTCGCGAAAGAGATATCGTCGTTGGAAATTATACATTTAACGAAAAGGTGATATTTTATATAAAATAGTATGATTTTGCATTTCGGAAAACATAAAATGTGAATCGCTGAGCAGACTCATGTAAACCCTGGATCATAGTTTCTCAACGACTGGTGCATTTCCCTCCCGAACTGACAAAAATAGACACAATTCAATATAAAGAAACTATGAATTAAGAACGGATAAAAAGAATAAGAGTCTATTGTGTTATTCTGTTGGACTGTCTACCCACACACTTTAGCATGGTTCAGATACTTTAGACTATTGACATTTCGGAGCACTGAACAATTCGGGTTTTGAAAAACAACTTGCCAGAAGAAATTGATTAGCGACGTGCGAAGCCGACTATTAATGTGGAAAACCCCAGCTGCGTAATCCTTTGTGGCATACTAAAATTTCTAAACAAATTTCCACACATATTAAATAGCAACGATAATAATAATTTAAAATATTGTTTTCCAGTTCCTGGATACGATCTTAAAATTCGTCCGGTAGCGCAATTTGAGAATTCTAGAAGTCTGGAGTAACTTCTTAGTAACCGCTACTCTTAACAGAGGTGGAGGCCTATATATCTGGGTTAAACAGAATCTAGCATATACAAAGTATTTGTTTACAAAATATTTCCTCTAAAACAATTAGCTTTAAAAAGCAAGTGTATCGAAAATATATTCATTGTTTGAGCATAAAATTAAACAACGGTGGTTGAAAATGTCGTACAGACTAACAATCAACTGACAAACATTATTTCTTTTTTTTCTATTCTTAATCTTACCCGATTCGCGTTGTAATTGACTTTTATGACTTATCGTTTTTCTGATCAATACAGCATAGATTCTTATGTGAAACATAGCGTGCAGAACATGCATATTACTGTAGCACAATCTGCATTATACACAAGAACATTTGAAAAAAGACGAGGGCGAATATATTGGTAGTTACTTGCTCCAAAGTACTGAAAACTTAACGATTACGAACAATACGAGTCGAAGAAGATAGAAAAATACACAATCGACATTTTATGATTTTGACACCAAAATGAGAATAAGTACACGTACTATAATTCTGATATTTATGTCTGTCTTTCTCTACCTCTGTCCCTCTCTCTTTTTCTCTCCATCTCTGTCTGTCTCTGTCTGTCTCTCTACCTCTCCCTCTTTCTCTCTCTCTCTCTCTCTCTCTCTCTCTCTCTCTCTGGAGACGCAATTGTAAACAGGATGCTATGTTATTAAATGCGCTGTTTCTCTTTTAAATTTTAGCAACAAATCCAGCGTGATATTAAGTTTGTATTAGTGTTTTCTTAGTATGAACGGCGTTGTGCAGTTCTTACAAACGCGAACTGTGAACGTGGACTGCCGCGTTCAGGTACACACGTTCACTATATCACTTTCACTAATACCCTTGGGGAAATATTATTTCATATACAATTACAGATTAAATAGTAGGACAGGTTAGACTACCATGTGTTCTTTGCACAACGAATCTAGGAGAAAGAAAAGAATTAAAAGTAAATACTTAGTGATGTCATGTTTATGTCGGATATCACGAAACAGAAAAGAAAACTTTTTTTTAATTATATTTATGAATTTAGAATGTAAAAGTTAACAAAATATTATGAACGTAAAGGATGGGAAACAGTCATTAACATCCAGAAAATCTAGAGTAAAAAAAACTTTCACTGTTAAATCTTGTTTCTATTTAAACCATTTTAACCACCACTAAATCCTGTATAATCTTTATAGTTTCTATGAACAATTTTGGATGACATTTTGCTTACAATTTCGTGAAACTTTAACTGTGACACGTCTTTGAAATAACTCAAAATTAAATAACTTACAAAATTCTCTGGTACTTCTGTATTGAACGATCTGTTTTTCCGGCATATGGCGACATATTATGTAAACCCCCAAAATATGTTGAGCGCTAATCTATTTTAAAGAAACAAAAAACAGCAATTATCGTAAAGTAATATCAATAAAGAAAAATGGAAATACAGTGAATAAGAATATAAGATTAGTCTACTGTAATGAATAAATATTTTTTAAGTAATGTGTAGCAACAAATAACAGCAATTTTGTCGTAAGAAAAGTTTTTTGTTAGAAAAGTTTTTAATGTTTTTGTAAGAAAAATTCTCGAAAACATTTCTTTGTTGTTGTTGTAATTTTATTTTGTTTTTTTTTTTTTGTTTTTTTTGTAAGGATGTTTTATGTAATGTTGACCGAGTGTAAACATTTTAATTTGTTTATTTTCTACTCTTTTTTTTCTGTTAAGTTTTGTGGATAGGTTATTTCGGTTGACTAAAGGGCAGCTGCTAACGGCAAAGAGTTAAAGTGTAAGGTAACTCCCCAAACGGACAGGTTTCTGCGATATGATTTCTGATGGAGATGAATAGATTTTTCCGAATTTTGTCTCCATACGAATTCTATCAAGGAGCTCCCGGCTGGTTTTCGCTATTTCTTGTTACATTATTTTGCCTCATTCCACATCTTCTCCACATGATTTGTAGTAGCCTTCCTCGTAGAGTTTACAAAATTAAGACTGTGCTTCAAGGCCAGGTAATGAAACACTTCTGATACAAATTTGCTGTAGGCTTTCCAATACGACAGTGGTTCTTGGCAGAATGTAGCTCTTTATTATTTGAAAGGTTGTTTCGGCCTTATGGTTTGGTACTGTCACTACGAAACTCTTATTCTCGGTGGGTTCATATCATATGAAGAATTAGAGCGATTTGAGAAGCCTCCCAACGTTGTGTTTCGCACCTATTCATGAGCAATTCGCCAATTTCAACAATGTGCCCCGGGCCCTCGATATTCGGGACAATTGTCTCTAAGAAAATTCTCCCAATCGGCTACGGAGTTTTCCGACATAATACCTAAAATTCTTGTTAGTTGCTATGTTGTAAGACTATATAGATATGTGATATATAATGTTGAGTATTTATCCGATTTCCGTGCAGACTTTGGATAAAAAGGTCTAGCTCCCCTCGTTTAAAAAGATTTTTCTTGCCCTTTTTGGGGAGACAAGTAAAGTTGAAAAATGTGTGACGGGCATGCGTGGAAGCGCTCAAGACTTGTGCCAGTTTCTTAGTCGAACCCACTTACGGCCAAAATGAGACACCAGAGTTGTTCAGCGAGGTAACGCAGGTAGTGTATTGGGTCGTATCGACGGAGTGTTCGCATCGTGTCAGGTCGTATCGACGGGGTTGTTTGGGATCGTGTCGAGTCGTGTCGTCTGAATTGTTCGGAATCCTGTGGAGTCATGTTGACAGAATTGTTCGCATTGTGTCGGGTCGTATCGACTGGGTTGTTCGGGGTCCTGTCGGGTTGTGTTGATGGAATTGTTTGGGACCGTGCCGGGTCGTGTCAACGGAAGTGTTTGGTACCGTGTAGAGTTGCATTGATGATATTGTTTGTGTTAAATCGTGTAGTCGGAAACGTTCGGTTTTTGTTCGTTGATTGAAAATAGCCGCCGTCGTATTGTCGCGTACCATAACAATATATATATATATATATATATATATATATATATATATATATATATATATATATAATAGTGAAATACAATAAATCTGCTGGTGTGAAAATCCAGTGATTATCGGTCTTACAAAACATTATTGGATGTGATATTTTATATAAGACTATCCCAGCTAAATAAAATTGCTCAATATACTAGATAGAGCAAATAATGTAGGAATTTAAAATTTGTGAATTGAAAAAATTAAATTTCTAATATAGAAATGTTATTGTATGTAAGACAAAGAATACAGTAGAGTAAAATGTATTTTCGTTAATATTTGCTAAATATAAACATCGAAAATTCATGGGTTACGGAAATACATTTTACTATACTGTATTCTTTGTCTTGCATACAATAAAATATCTATATTTGGAATTTAACTTTTTCAATTCACAAATTTTAAATTATATATATATATATATATAATTATATATATATATAATTATTTTTTTACTATAATAATTAAATACCTACAGACACTAGTGTTTCATCCTTTTGGAAATCTTCAGTGCAAGGTGTCACGATTAACACCAGTCGAACGATTCGAACTGGGCAACACGAGACATCTCTGGCTCGGTTAGCAAAGACCGTATCCATTCGGCTACCATTAACCGCGTGAAATAACGTAGAATTTAAACATTTTTAATTTTAAACGTTCATTGCGTCAGTCAGACAGTGATCTAATCGTTATAGGATGATCTATGCATAAGAGCTAAATTCACCGACTTTAATTCAACTGAAAGTGCTCAACGAGGTATATATATATATATATATATATATATATATATATATATATATATATATATATATATATATATATATATGGTCCGTTTCTCTTCTCTCGTGGAGTTAGAAAATGTGCTCATATAAACTAGACGGAAATAGCCATATCATCCCGTTATAAAACCCTTTGATGTAAGGGACGTTTTGATCCTCTATGGACTGTCGTTTATTTCATCGAGGAAGTGGGTTCCGTGCTAGGACGTAACAACTGTTCCAGAAACGTCCTCACAACAAAGATACACCAAGATGCTTTTCTTGTTATTGTCATAAGCAAATTGTTCAGATAATCAAATGCAATAGTCCATCATCATTTATTTGTTCTGTTGTTATTGTATCCAATCGCAATTGCCCTATCATTTAATTGGTTAATTATATTTGTAGGAAATAAATTATAGCCTGCTGTTTGTGGCACATAGACAAGAAGCAGAAACATCTTAATTTCGCCATATATAGGAATTAGACTGCGTGAATTCACGTGATCGGGTAACTGTCACGAGGCATGGTCCTCGTATTGACCTGTACCAGACTTACAACATGGCAACTTATTGCAGTTCGTTGCTTTATGCTTCTAAAGAAAAAGCTCATCGCTATGAGAATTCGCCAAATGTTAACAATATTGAAAATATTGCCTCTAACTTAGCTAGGATCATTTTAACTGAAGGTTTTCTCCCATCATATGAATATTTACTATAAGCCCAAATACTCTATTTGCTCATTTGTTTGTTTGTTTGTTTTTTAGAATTTTTAGCAACACAAAATTGTAATATTTTAGAGAAACTTTTTCATACACTTCATCAACTAAATCATATTTTCTGATGTTTAGAAATTTTAGAAAATATGACACTCAGAAAATTGCATGGTCTCACACAGGGTAACTTAGCATAATCAATAATAATGACATCGACAAAATGTGTAAATGACCTCATAAGAATATTAGAATCATAAGATTTGGTTTTAATAATTGGTGGAGACAATATTTATTTGTTTGTTTTTTAATTATCAATTTTAAATTTATTGGGAAAATTAATTAATCTGAAACAAGTTTGAAAAGCGAAAACGATACATGTATATTAACGTGGTAATCTATATAATACTAAAAGTCTATGGATCTTGTATGTTTGCAATCAGATTTCCGGTTTTCAACATCCGGTTGCGCATGCGTAAATAGCAACGTCTTCAATCCGTTATTCCAATTCCGGAATTTTTATATCGCTTTTAATACAAACAATTTCATTTAATTTGATCAAATAGTTATTTATATATACAAATAATACATAGATTCATAGATAATTATAATATATATTATAAAATCTATTTATCTATGAATCTATTAATAATATGAAATATTACCCTATACAATTTATGGAAAGAAAACACCTCTCACTTTCCCTCTAATAGATTTCAACACTCCTACTCCCTCTGTTTTCGTTACGTACGCGAGAAATAGTTACGTGGATAGAGTTATCCCCCTTAACTAATGCAGACCTTTTTACTAGAGGGCGTTATTACAAAAAAATTTCTTTTTCTTCTTCCCATGTTTTTTAAAGTCGTCTGCTTACATTTCCAAACGGAAAGCTGAATCGGTAAATGCACACATTTCTATTACATTAAATAGTGTTTTCCTTTACACAATGGGTACTGAATGTTTGCTTAAATTAAATGAAAAAAGTTACATTTTATTTTCATTTTCTATTTAAAAAGCCATTATTAACATGTGGAGAGTGTTTTTTTTTTATTATTCTGTACTTTCAACTAACAATTTCATTTAAAAGATGATATATCAAAATTTGAATTTAACTATAATAAGGATTATGATACCTGTTCAGTGCATAAGTATGACCAACCACTTATAATTCAGTAACTGTAATTTAAAAAAAAAAAAACAATTATAATAAACAGAACGACTCATAGAAATCTATCTATATTCTTTTTTCATTTTAATATACTTTCATAGAAATGCTTCTGTTATGTAAAAAAAAACTATTTTCTTTATGCCACAAGTGTCACGCTCATACATGAATTCCATAGCTAATATAACGTACTGACCCAACGGGTCACGGGTGGTCTAGTTTAATTTTAAATTTTCAAAAAGAAACTCTCAAAAATCTACCTCCTAAAACTTTTAAGTCAATCTTTATCCGATATCTAAGCGACTGGCAGAATGTCATAACATTCACTATTCCTGACTGAGAATATATGCGTATGCTATATAGACATATATACCGAACGAATAAAACTTCTCATACTATACTTCTATACACTTACAGATATACTATTTGCCCATATATTGTCACATTTGGGCTAGAGCACTAATATCTTAAAAGAGCCTCTAATCAAATAGGTCTCACACTATCTAGCAACCTCCTGCCCCTGTCCCATCACTGTAATGTTGTATCCCTGTACTTGTTTTAAAAGGCATTTCAATGTGTTCCGATGAACTTGTGCACTTCACTGAAGATTTCCAAACCGTGAAGGCTTTCTACCATAATGGTTCTTTTCTTCAAAATGCTATCTTTGTTACGCCCTCCTCGATTCATGTTTCCCTACCTGCTTCTGGGGTTCTGATCTTTTAATTTTCATGGTGCAAATATCTTCAGAAATAAAATAATACTGATAATAATTGGGTCGGTGTATATTCTAGCTTCCTCCCTTAAACTTAAACAAATCGATGTCATTTGCTTGAAAATAACGATGTAAATACTTATTTCAGTATATGTTTAGGAGCCAACCCTTCTCACCTCCACACGCACAAGTAACTAAAAAAAATAACAGTTTATTTGCTTGAAAAAATTTAATAAATTAAAAACTATTTATTTTGATATACTGGGTGGGGATCTAAGCTCCTATTTAAAACTAAAGAAGAGAATACCAATCGCTCGTAAAAAATATATGTTATTTATTTAAAAGCATCATCCTAAATACTTGTATTATTTAATCATCTTCGTTACTGTTCTCGTGAGCATTTTACTGGGAAGTTCACCACTTATATATATAACTACTTAATTTACTCACATAAAATTAATATACGAAAGTGTAGATTTATGCGTACGCTTTAAGTATTTACTTCAAAAGTGCTCAATACGTAGGTAGAGCTAGTTAGTAAGTTATAAAATGTATATGGCGATTAAGCTTCACTGAATATTCCGCGTTTCATCCACCCTGGGATTGCTTGAAAATAAGCCTAAAGAATGCTAGAGTGGATGAAACGCGGAATATATTCAGTGTAGCTTAATCGCCATATACATTTTATAACTTACTATATATATATATATATATATATATATATATATATATATATATATATAAACATTGTTAAAAACAACAGAAATCTTTTGTTTAGTTATACCTTTTTTTATTTTCCAATTTTTCTGATAATGTTTTTATGTGTTTAGATCAAACGCCTTAGATTTTTCTCTTCAAAGCATAGCGCGTTTTTTATTTTTTTTTTTTGCTTTTCATCTTCTGACCATTGCCTCACCTCAAACCTATATATATATATATATATATATATATATATATATATATATATGTGTGTGTGTGTGTGTGTGTGTGTGTGTCTGTGTGTGTGCGTATATATGTATATATATATGTCAGGTCATGTTATATGCTACTGGTACCATGTAACCAAGTACTACCTGCCTCATGGTCGGGTCACCAGCGACTAAACTGGTTCCCCCACCAGACTTGTTTGATGAGGAGGGTGGCTAGTCTCCCTGAAAAATTAAAAACAAGACCATCCAAAGGGCGAATGAACCCTTTTTTCGGGGTCAACGGCCAACTAGCAACTAGTGTGTTTGTGTGTATGTATGTGTGTGTTGGGGTGGAGAAGGCTCCCATAAGTCGTGGTGAAGACAACCTTTCTAGGGGAAGCAAATCTCTGATTTAAAAAACCATAAAGCGGGAGATCAGTACCCGCATTAAGCTGGGCTGCAGTTTAACTTGTTGCTGGCTATCTTGCTCTTGTCTGTTGCTGGATCTCAACATTTTGAACCGAGAGAGAGATTTAGCTGTCGTACAAAGCTAAGACTCTGTAACATCATCTGTGTATAGATACTCCCTCAGGCATTTGTCTATTAAAATGGTTCTGTGGAGATGGAAGTCATTTTTGGGCTCATGGACTAAGTGTCTGAGGGAGTGGCACTCGTCTGACAAGACGTTGCAATCATCATCATCATATATGTCTATACATGCGTATATATACAATATATATATATATATATATATATATATATATATATATATTTATTACATTTTCACCCCAAACAAGGCAAATTGCCACTTTGGTGTAGGGGGCTACTATCAGGGGCAACAACTACTGGGGTACTATGTATAGATTTGGGCAGCAAGATGTCGGTTCACGTTACACTTGAACTTCTGCACGTCAGTACTGTTGGGGAAGCAGGGACCTGGAATGGAATTCCAGAGTCTAGCGGTTCTGGGGAAGAAACTATTGGAGTAAAAAGATCTTTTACATCTAGGGATCTCTACAGTGTGGGGATGGGATTTAGCAGCCTGTCGGGTTTGTCGAGGGTGCTCACGTCGTGGGGGAACAAGTGATTGCAGTTCGTCAGAGCATTCACCACTAAAATACTTGTAGAAAAGGCAACGTTTCGTCGATGGGACAGAGGCTGAAGCTTATATGCCAGTTCAGGGCCTATCAGGTTTGCGACTCTCTTTTGAACCTTGTCAAGGAGCGAGAGACTAGTAGCAGATGCACCAGCCCAGATGTGACAGCAATACTCCATACATGGGCGAATGGTGGCCTTATAGAGGTACAGGATACATTCGGGTGAATTAGAGAGAGCCCACCTTTCTTGCAGCGTCCCTGGCAATGCCTTCAATGTAATTGTTCCAGCTCATGTTTCCTGTGAACGTTAGGCCAAGGAGTTTGAAAGATGTACTCTCAGATAAAGAGTCGTTGGCCATTGCTATAGGTGGTAGAGAGGGTTCCTTGTAATTATTGAATGAAACTAGTTTAGTCTTGGCAGCATTGAACGCGACCAACTACTTTTTCCCCCATTCCACCACAGATTGGAGGTCTTCCGCTAGTGTTTCTGCCATTTCTTTAGAAATGTGTTCATTCGTCTTCCTGTCGTGCCTGCCATAGAGTGTAGTGTCATCAGCATATATACCCATCTCAGAGGCAATTTTGTCGGGGAGGTCATTTATGAATATCAGGAACAATAGAGGTCCAAGGATAGAACCCTGTGGCACCCCCGCATTTATATCATATTGTTTAGATGTACGACCGTCGAGGTCAACCTGGATTGTTCTCTTATCTAAGAAGGATTTAATTATGTTAAGTATTCTACCAGTGATACCGTATGATCTAATTTTTCTGAGGAGACCCTCATGCCATACCCTGTAAAAGCCTTAGATATATCTAGATCTACCGTTCTACCCTCCCCCGCTTTGTCCAGTGAATGGTATATACGTTCAGAGATTACAGTTAGGATGTCTGCTGTGGAACGGGCTTGTCTAAATCCATATTGTTTGTCAGTCAGAAGTTTAGCATCTGTAAGATGATGGACTATAGCATGGTTAATCAAGGTCTACAATTTTGGCAAAAAGTGGGAGGAGGCTAATGGTGCGATAATTTGATGGGTCAGTCCTTTCGCCAGAATTCTTGAATACTGGTACAACAGAAGCAGTTTACTAACAGCCCGGAAAGCAAGCTTCATTAAGGCATTTGTTGTAGAGTTTGGAGAGAACTGGAGCTACTTCGGTTGAGCAACTTTTTAATAGCACAGCTGGGATAAGATCGGGTCCACATGCTTTTGAAGTGTCAAGGTTTTTTATGATAGCATGCACCTGAGCAGGGGTGGTTTTCAGATCGTCTAGCGTGGCGTCTGTCCGCATAGGAAAGTCAGGTAGGGGGTGGTTTAGAGGGTCCAGTGTAGAGTTGGAGGCAAACCGACTGGCAAGCATGTTAGCCTTCTCGGTTGCTGAGCAAAGAACCTCGTGATTGTTAGTTAGTGGGGGAATTGTTGATTGCCAATTATTTACTACACTGTTGTAGATTTTCCAGAAGTCTCGAGTTCCTACTTTTTGTGCTTCGATGCGCTTTTTAGTGGTTTCCGTAAATTCTCTCTTAGCTGTAGCTATTTCTTTCTTAACGCTATTTCTAGCTTCTATATACTTCAGTCTGTTTGAACTGGACTTATGTCGGTTAAACCTACGGTATGCATGCTGCTTTTGAGCAATGGCAGTTGCGTAAGTCGACGTAAACCATTGGGGAGAGTGGGGCTTACTATAACATTTCCGCATGGGAACATGCGCTTCGATGCAGTTTTGAACCAGTCAGTGGTCTCGTTTGCACATTGTTCAGCAGGGAGAGAAAAAATATTTCTCCATGGGGCATCTCTGATTAGTTCCCTGATGGCTTTCCAGTCAGCCTTTTTATAATATCTCGTTGATTTGAGCACTGGCTCTTCAGTTTTGGATCTAGAGTTTAGGGCGATTTCAACCATTATCACTGCATGATCAGCGTTCCCAAGTGGGCTGTAGGCCTTCGTTATGCAGTCATCGGGAACTGTGGTCAAAAACAGATCTAGAAGTGATGCGTGTTGTTCTTCCTGGTCAGCGAAGCGGGTTGGAAACGTAACAATTTGTGATAGGGAGTGAGATATAGTGAAGCTATGAGTTGTGCTGCCCGCTGCATCTGTGTAAGTAGAGAATCCAAGCCAGTTTTTGTGGTGAACATTAAAGTCACCAAATACATGTATTTGTGCGCTAGTGTCGAGGGACAGTGCAGTGTCTATGCTGTCAGATACTTTGTTTATTATGGTGCAGTCCTGAGTCGAGGGAGAGCGGTAGAGAAAATAATAGTAGCTAATATTGTGTTGCATGTTTAGTCTAAAGCACATAAAGGCTTGATCATCTGTTTCTAGGTTTGTTTCTCTAGTCAGGGGGGTGCGTATTACGAATGTAAACTCCAAGTCAGTGCATGTGTCTGTCAGAGTCCTTACGGCAGAGTGGGAGATAACCAGGCATGTTAAAGTTGTTAGAGGGGATGGAGGAGTGTAGGTTAGTCTCACTTAGTGCTAAGATATCCGGGGTATTTGTTAAGAGAAATGCTTCAACATCAGCTAAATTAGTTCTAAGCCCACGCATATTTGTGAATGCGAGCCTCAAAGGAGGAGGCAAGTTGAATTTGTTTGTCCCTAAGCCTGGTTTAAGCTTATTTTTAGATTGTACTGTCGTCATATGTTTTTTTTAAAGAGTTTCGGTTTTGGTAAGGGGGAGCTAAACAAGAGGTTATGCAGAGCTTCAGACATGCATCACAAGTAGACCATCAGTTGACCTTTCTCCAATTAGGATTGTGGCCTCAGGAAAGCCCACTGGGGATGAGTGCATGGTCCCTTTCCATGCGCGTCATGGCACTACAAACAACCCGATATTATTCATCTGTTGATGGAGCAGCCGCTCTAAGCGCTACCAAAGAGTTAGGGTACCTGTACTACCAGTCGGGAACAGCAGCCAGGAACTGTCAATCCGGTACCCTCAACCCATTAAAAGAAGGTCAACCCAATCTAATTGCTCAGACATATCTCATACTCAAGCACTCCCAAATGTTCAGTTTTAGGGGTAGGGCGTGCTGGGAATGGGAAAAAACGGAAACAACATCTACTGTTGGGTGTTTCTGTTGAATCACTGAGCTAGTGTCTCTGCGCTTGACTAATAGGCAAAGAAGGAGTATGGAAGCCGGGCGATAGACAGAGCCTATCTACTCCTTAAGCAATTTAGGTTTGCAAACCGGTGAATTTGTTTGAGTCACCAGCTCTAGGAAGGTTGTCATCCAAGACTGAAGAGGCCTCCCTCCCCTTTGGTTTAGTTTCAGAGTTTTCCTTCTCCTAGACGGATGATCTGGGAAGACCTACTGGGTCCGTCAGCACTGAGAGGGTTTTCTCCGCGCCTAGGTTCTAATCCAGGTATTTCTGCGACCCCGCGTGGTTAGTTAGTGTTACTGCTTTTTTCCTCATAATTGGAACGTATAGCTGCAATTACTGACTCTTCAAGGGTTTCCTCCATTTTCGGTATAAGCCTTGACAGGCCATCCGCATGACCTATTTTTTCGAACCCAGATGTTTTATTTGAAATTCATAATTTAGCAAAACCGTACCCCAACGGAGTAGGCGATATGCCGTATATACTAGCAAACCCTTTTTTGAGCCGAAGATTGTCACTAGGGGTTTGTGATCTGTTTCCAGTATAAAGTATCTCCCGTACAGGTAACGGTGGAATTTCGTCACCGCGAAAATAATGCTTAATCCCTCTTTTTCTATTTGAGAGTAATCCTTTTCTGCCGGAAGTAGTGTCGTTGAGGCGTTAGCTACGAGCTCGCGTCGCTCGCAACACTTATTTCTAATTTTGGGTCGTAATAGGTTAAAAATAGATCGGACGTCAGCGTCCTTTTAATTTTCTCAAATGCGTCTTGACATTTTTTAGTCCATATCCATGGTGTTTCTTTTTTTTAATAACTCGTTAAGCGGAGCTCTTAGGTCGTGCATTCCTTTGATAAATACTTGGTAGTAGTTTGCGAGTCCTAAGAAGCTCTGTAGAGTCGTCACGTTATGTGGTGCCGGCATGTTTTTAATTGCTGTTGATCTTTCCGGGTCCGGGCGTCGACCGTCTTTATTTATTATTTGCCCTAAATATTTGATTTCGTCTAAACAAAATTCGCATTTGCTTTCTTTCACATTGACTCCGTACTCATTTATTCTTGTGAATACTTCTTTTAGATACTCTTGGTTTTCACTTATGGACGCGCTCCTTATGACTATGTCATCCAGGTATGCACAAGCACAATCTATTCCGTTCAGCATTATATCCATTGCTTGTGGAAAATTACCGGCGCGACTTTGATCCCGAAGGGTAGACGGTTGTATTGAACAACTCTTTGTGCGTGTTAATGCATAATATCTTTGAGCATTCTTCTTCCATCAAAATTTGTAAATAGGCGTCGGACAAATCTATTTTTGAAAAAGTTTTGCCACCATTTAGTCTGGCAAATATCTCCTCGGGGCTTGGTAAAGGGTAGTGGTGGTCTTTTAATTCATCGTTTAGGCCGTAGAAAAGTCTTTCACAGACTCGAATTTGTTCCGACTTTTTTTACGTACACCGTAGGGGCTGCCCAGATGCTAGTTTCGATTTTTGATAAGATGCTTGTTTTTTCGAGTCTATCTAGCTCGCTATTTATTTTGTCTAAACCGGCGAACGGTACGTTCCTTTTTTTCTTAAATACCGGTGCTGCATCCTTCTTTAGCTCGAACGAAGCCTTAAATTTATTGCATCTTCCCAGTCTAGTAGTAAATATTTCTGGGAATTTCTTCTTTAGATAGTTTTTAATATTTTCTAATGTTGGGGATCAACTGGTTATTTTTCTACCAAAAGCGTTCATTGGTTTATCCCAAAGATTGAATTTTTCAATCCAGTCAATTCCCAATAAGTTCTCGTTTTCTTTAATTACGAAGATTTTCAATTTCTTCGTCGTGCCATTTAAATTAATGGGCAAGATGACCTCTCCTTCGAATTTTATTTCGCCTCCTGTCACTGTTCGTGCACCTTTTGAAGAGTCGGTTTACTCAGCTTTTTCCAAGTGTTGATGTTTATTGACGACACATCCGATCCAGAGTCAAGCTGAAATTTCACTTGTTTGTCAAAAATATTTACTGATACATATTTTCGTAAATTATTTTTCCCTTTGTCGTTTGTTCTCATTTGGTGTACTCTATTTTTTGTTCTGCAGCAAACACTCTTATGTCCAACTTTATCGCAATTGTAGCACCTGATATTTTTGTAAGGGCAATCCTTTTCCAAATATTTTTCATCACATCTTCTGCAATTATTATTTGATACTGTTTTTTATAATTCCTTTGATTATTATCGTAATTTCGTTTTCTGTAGTTATAGTTTATAATTTTAGTATTTATAATTTGGGTATTTTTTTGAATTTTGACTAGTCTCAAAATTTCTTTGTCCTGAGTTTCTGAAAGGTTTTTTTATCTTCCTAATGTACGCCACTCCTGCTTCTTCTATATCCCTGGAATCTTTTTTTTAGTGATACTGCCCTTTGACAATCTTCTGCTAATTTCTGCAATGTCAGGCATTGTTCTGTCTCTAATTTTACGAGAACGCGTCTTCGAATCTCTGAATTTTTGTGGATACTAGACCCTGGGCAAATATTAAGCATTTGAAATCGTCCACCGTGAATTCCGATAATTTGAATTTGTCGCAGTTTTTCTTTACTACTGACGCGTATGTCAGGTAGTCCTGCTCATAAGTTTTCTTAAGATTCATACATGACCATCTCTTGTGGAAAAGAGACATGTTCGGTCCGAATAACTCCTTAAGAAGCTTTACGGTCTCAGCGAAATCTAACTGATTTGTTCTCCTTGGCAATACGAAATCAACAAATTTGCAATGTTCACTGGTACCAAGCTTTCGAAGTAATAAACTTACTTTCTTTCCATTTGGCCAGTTTTCGCAGTCTGTTTCGAAAATATCTTCATACCTCTTGAAGTATGCATCAAAAGTTTTATCCTCTTCCGGTAGGTATGTGGACACATCTATGCTGTTAACAATTGTTGTGTTGGAGAAGGTTGTATTACTTTCTTGTATGGAATTATCTGTTAATCTTTCTAAAGTTCTTTCTGTTCAAGTTGCATCTGCGCGAACCTTTTTTCCTGCCTTTTTAGGCATTTTATGAGTCGTTCATTTTGTCTTTCGTCTCTTTCTGCGTGTAGCGCTTGCTGTTCTTTTTGTAAGATCTGCTGATTCTGCATCAACTGTGTCATTATTTTAGCAAATTCCTCCATCTTGTTTTTTTAAAAGATTAGAAAAATCAGTCTATTTTACTAATTCACTTTTTACAATAACTACGAACAACCGTTTTTAGGTTCGTTTCTTTTTTTTTTGTCAACCGAATTCTATCGATATATTATTTTTTGCATTGAACCTTTCTTTTCCCCTTTTTCTATTGAGGTATAAAAAGATGTATTTTATTTTTTTCTCTTAATCCGTTAAGTTTTGATTGCGTACAAGAAAAAAAAAACTTTCTTGGTACAGCTGAAAAGAATATCACTTTTCTCCTTCAAGACAATTTGCATAAATGAGTTCACGGTGTACTAGCGAAAACACCTTTTTTTCTATGACATTCGTAGTCACTTTGAAATGGTTATTGGTATTTTGCTTTCAAGTATCCAGTGTTCGAATATCTCGTTCAACAATTTTGTAGTTACTTTCGTTTGTTTTTCTTTTGTTTTGCTTTTTTTTTTTGACAGTGATAACTTTCCGCGTAAATTATTTTTCGAATACTGTTGCTGTGTCTGACTGTGAATTCCCGAGTAAATCTTTTTCAAAATCCTCGATGTTACTGTTGTGTTCAACAGTAGATTTTTTTTTTCTTCGAGTACGTATTTTTTTTTTCAATCTTTCTTGAGTATGTATTTTTCGTATGTTATATAGGGGGTCTTATTAAAAGAGGTGGGTCTTGAGAGAGATGCTTAGAAAGAGTCTTATTACAGTGAGTGATGTTGTAAGACTCCGAGACTTAGAGAGAGTATGTACAATATATATGTATATATATATATAAATATGTATATATACGCGTGTATATATATAACTACTAAATTTACTCACAAAAAATTAATATACGAAAGTATAAATTTATGCGTAAACTTTAAGTATTTACTTCAAAAGTGCTCAATACGTATGTAGAGCTAGTTAGTAAGTTATAAAATATATATGCCGATTAAGCTACACTGTATATTCCGCGTTTCATCCACTCTAGGACTGTTCAGGCTTATGCGCGAATTTTGTGGTTGTTTGTCGTTTTTATATACGCATGTACTATTGAGATTTTAGTTAGCCAATCAGCTTTCTAGTATCATTGGCTAACTAAAATCTCAATAGAAGATGCGTATATACAAAAGCAAACAACCACAAAATTCGCGCATAAGCCTGAAGAGTCCTAGAGTGGATGAAACACGGAATATTCAGTGTAGCTTAATCGCCATATATATTTTATAACATTTTATATATATATATATATATATATATATATATATATATATATATACATACATATATACACACAATATATATAAAATATATGTATACAATATATATATATACAGTACAATATATATATATATATACAATATAAAAAAATAAAGGACGTGCAATAACTAATGCCCCTGGCTCACTTCCGATAGGAGGGGAGCAACGAAACTTGGCACAGTTATTAGTCTTTCTCTACATAGGAACCACCCAGAGTTATGCATTTCTCCCATCGTTTGATGCAGCTCTGGAGACAACGAGGTGACTTTAGAAATGAAGGCTGCATCATCTGGGAAACGCTTTCCTCTCAAAAACAACTTCATAGCTGGGAAGAGGTGAAAGTCAAAGGGGGCAAGTTCAGAAGTGTAGGGAGGATGGGGAATATTCCATAACCACACGCCCGTGCTTCTGATCTGGCGACATGCGACTTGTGGACCGGAGCGTTGTCCTGCAGGAGGAGGGTACCTTTGCTGATCTTGCCCCGTCTCTTGATTTTGATAACTTCTCTTAATTTCCTCAAAAGTGAAGATAATAGGCTTATGTAATAATACGTAATTGTGGTACCCTTTGCCAGGAAATCTGTCATCACTACTTCGTCCTAGTCCCAGAAGACTGTGAGCATGACCTTGCCAGGGAGGGCTGCACCCTTGCCTTCTTTGGAGGTGGTGAGTTCAAGTGCTTCCACTGCATTGACTGGGCTTTGGTCTCTGGATCATAGTGATAGACCCAGATCTCTGTGTAATCAGTCTTTTGAAAAACTTTGACTCATCTTTTTGGGACATTACTAAATTCATCCTCGAGCACTCGACGCGTTCTCGCTTCTGGAATAGTGTGAGCAACCTGGGAATCCATCTGGCAGACACCTTATGCATATGCAAATGGTCATGAATGACAGTTTCCACAGACCCTGTACTAAGATTGACATCTTGGGCTATTTGGCAAATAGTAATGCGCCGATCTTCCAAAATGGCAGCCCCACTTTGACAGACAGATGCCTTATCAATGGCAGAAGTGGGGCGACCAGGTCTGGGAGCTGTTTCCACGGACTTACGGCCATGTTTGAATTCATGATGCCAGCGTTTTACAAGGTCATATGATGGGGTATTATCACCATAAGTTTCTCTCATTTCACCAAAAGTCTCCTGTGGTGTGTGTCCTTTCAAATACAAAAACCGGATCACTGCTCGATATTGAACAGTCTCCATTTCACACCTGAGTAAGTTCAAACACCTGTAAAACAGAAACCACAATAGTTCAGAGCTGTAATTTGGCAAATACCCCGTAAGGATATAAATCATTACACATGCAAAATTTCGGCTAGATCAGACAACTGGAAGTGGGTCAGCGGCATTACTTATTGCACGCCCATCGTGTATATATATATATATATATATATATATATATATATATATATATATATATATATATATATATATATATATATACATACAAAGCTGAATGTCTGTGTATGTATGCGTGTGGGTGTGTGTGGATGTTTCTGGTCACGAATAGGCTCCTATATGGTTGACTATTTTAAAAAACTGATTGCATATAATGATAGAAGATGTATCGAGACACGGGAATGGGTATGTTTGATCTGGCAGAACGATGGTTCATTAAAATTGTGGGGTCGGCGTTCGCGACTGGTCCACAAAGTATGGAAATAAAAAATTTAAAAATTAAAAAAACGTTTACAAGTGTTTTTGATATAGATATACATAAGACTACTTTGATACGTATGTTTTAACTTGAATAGGGATGGTATAATAAAATTGTGGGGTCTGCGTTCGCGCCTGACTTCCATAGAATGGAAATAGGCACAAACTTTAATAAAGATTTTCATATCTATCTACGTAAGTATACTTTGGTAATTATGTTTCAGTTTGAAGAAATATGGTATAATAAAATTATGGGGCGTTCGTTCGCGCTTGACCTCCATAGAATGGAAATATGTCACAAAGTTTAACATGGTTTTTTAATATAGATCCACAGAATATTGTGATAAGTGTTTCAGTGTGAACACGTATGGTATAATAAATTGTGGGGTTTATTTATTTTATTTTTACTTTCATCATATTTTGCTTTGGTTTTGATACCACCAAATTCGAAGCTATCTCTTTACAACCCTTCATTTTCATAACCTATTATACTTTAATAAATCAGAGTCCATTTTCTGTAGGCTGCTTTTGAACCCATTGATAGACGGGTACTTTTGCTAGTATATATATATATACATATAAATATATATATATATATATATATATATATATATTCTAGAGTGACCTTCGTTCCACTCTAGAATATGAGTTAGGTGTCACGTAGATAGAGGGACAACAAGAACAGTCTTCGAGGGGATTGGGATTTTGGTTATCTAAGAGGGAGAGTCACCAAGTTTTTTATGCGCACATAAGCAACTATTTTTTATTAACTTTTTTTTTACTTTTTTATTTAAAAAATTAGTAAATTTCAATGAATAGAATAATAAATCATTTATCATTAATATGTGTTTTTGGTTTTGTGTTGAATGAAACTTTTTTTTTTATTACAACAATAATGAACCAATTTAAATCTTCCGGCATGCGTTTAAGGGTTACGAAATTATCAATAAATCATTTAGTTACTAAGCCAACGTCAGTAAATAAAAAATGTTACGTGCGCATGCATTAGCCTTGACTAGGGGGGAAGGGGCTAAGGGAGCGACCATTAAATAATTATGCTGGTCGCCATGGAACTCAACGCCCAAGGAGTACCTAAAGTGGCACTTATGCACTTATGTTATCGAGCTATTTTTAAAATAGTTTTTTTTTAGATTAGGTCCACCTTATAATCACCCCCCAACCTCCTCATCTTAAGAACAGCTTCCAGAATGAACATAACTTTTGGAGGGGGGGGCTATTTGCAAAATTTAACTGATATTTGTTGTCAGCATACCCACCCGAAAATACTATTAAAAAAAAGGAGGGGTTCAGTGGCCGTGGCAGAGAAGTAGATTTATTTATCACTAAAAGTTGCGGAGAAGTAAATTTATTTATCAATAAAAGTCCTCATTTAAAAAAGAAAATTGTGGAGGTGGACCTAAATGTAAATATTTACCCAAAAAATTATCCCAAAGTTTATTACAAAAACGTTTTGTTTTCGCACTATTCAACAATTTGTTCATCCGCGCATGTAAATTAAAAATATTTGTAAAAGTGAGAAGTTATCAGTAAATGATTTAGTTTGTTTTTTTATTTATTTATTTATTTATTTACATTAGGTCCACCTCCACAAATGTTAAGAACGGCTTTCAGAATAAACACCCTCAACCTCTCCATGTTAACAACGGATTTCGGAATAAACACTATTTGGGGGGGGATATTAAAAAAAAGTCGATAAAAGTCGTCATTTAAAAAGAAATTTAAAATCAAATGTTTGTAAAAGTGAGAAATTATTAATAAATGTTTAGTAACATTTTTCGGTGCTAATGCAGAGAGTGATCCGTGCTATTTTTCAAATCGTATTTCCACGTTTAATTAAAGTTTTATGATATGTTTTTTTTTTATTCAATTACAAGGTTAAAGTACAGAATAGGTACAAAACACCCTCCCCTCCCCATGTTAAGAATGGCTTTTTAAATAATAACGTTATTATTTCAGCATTGATCACTCTCTGCATGAGTACCCATTTTTCTTTTAATATTCATAAAAAGTAAAACTTTTTTCAAAATAAATAAATGTTTATAAATGTGACAAATAATCGTTTAGTTACGGCAACGTCAGTAAATAAAATATGTTACGTGCGTGGTGGGTGGGGGACTAAGGGAGCGACTATTATTTTTTCTGCTGGTCGCCATAGAACTCAACGCTCAAGGAGTACAAAAATGTAATTTTTTTTTGTCAAATAAATAAATTTCAAGCAATTTTTGCAATAAATAATAGATAGCAACTTCGTTAATTTTACGACTCGCCCCAGCATATTATAAACACCCTAACTTCCCCATGTTAAAATGGCTTTCGGAATGAACACCTCCCAACCTCCCCATATTAAGAACGGCTTTCGAGGTTTATGGAAGGGCGTTTTTTTGTTTTTTTTAACATGGGGAGGTTAGGGTGTTTATAATACGTTGAGGCATGTCGTAAAAATGACAGTTTAGAAAAAGTTAAAACAAACTTTTTTATGTAAACAATGCCGTGAAAAGAAACTAAACAATTAAAACGTAATATTTTATGAGTGAAAGCCTTAACATAAATAAAGGAATTTAAAATTAAAAAATTGGTAAGTACATAAATGAATTTAAATTTTTAAAATATGGGATTATTTTTTTGTGAGTGTGTGTGCTAATGCAGAGAGTGATCCGCGCTATTTTTTTAAAATCGTATTTCCACGTTTAATTAAAGTTTTATGATATGTTTTTATTCAATTGTAAGGTTAAAGTACAGAATAGGTACAAAACACCCTCCCTTCCCCATATTAAGAATGGCTTTTTAAATAATAACGTTATTATTTCAGCACGGATCACTCTCTGCATGAGTAAGTTTTTTGTTTTTTTTACTTATCTGGTTATTCGAGAGTAGAAACGACTTCGAAAAATATTTATATTTTATTTGATATTTTAGTAATTCGCGAGGCAAATTTATTTTAATGACATAAGAACATCCCTCGACTCTAAAGATGGGTTGTCTGAAAATTTAAAATAAACTGGTAACGTAGAAATATGGTTTTATTCACTTTTAACGAACCAAATTTACATTTATATATATATATATATATATATATATATATATATATATATATATATATATATTCGTAGCTTATTCTTTTCCAGCGGTTAAGTAACCAATGAAGTTTAACAAGGTGTTGATACAAGAGTGCTCAATACCGAAGTAGAGCAGGGTATACTCTTTATTAGTTTTTACATAAGCAGTAATATGTTGCGACACAGTTATGAACATGTTTCAATCAGTAATTAGAGAGCCCTTCAGGCTATACATCTTATACTAAAGCGAAGTTTACAATGAAAATACCAGGTCTTCCTCCTCGCGGGGAGTTAACATCAGGAGGTTCCGTCAAATGTTGTGAAAAATATGATTTGGTTGTATGTAAATAAGACCCAATAGGGATGAGGATTTGAGTCCGTGTTTAGATAGAGAAATGAATGGGAAAGGGTCGGGAGTTAAAGATCGACAGAGGTAATGGAAGACTAGACAGAAAGGTATTCGAATGCGTGTGTGATAGCCGCCTTACATCTTAAACATACTAGTGTGTATATGTTCAAACACTAAGGAAATGTGGAGTTGAAAATAGTTTTAGATTAAATCGGGGTTATTCAGTTATAAAAATGATTTTAATTTAACTAGAATTTTATGTGATCAGAAAATGTACAACTTACATTTCCCTCTTGCATATATTCTCGCCCCACCACTATCATCCCTAAACACATCGGTAAAGCGGTTAATAGTTAAGGAAGAAAAGGAAAAATCCAATGGAGAAAAGAAGAAAAGAAAAAGAAAGTAAGAATGAAAAGGGGAAACCATAAATGATCTATTGGTAGTGATTTTAAGGCATGTTTTTCTCTTTCCTGTTCGTCCCAAACATGTATATATATATATATATATATATATATATATATATATACATATATATATATATACATATATATATATACCCGTTCACGTACAGTTTTTTCATGATAAAGCTAGAACCCAGAATTAGATGGAATCGAGCAATTGCATCGACAACGAACAACGCCAGATCCGAAGTGGGTTTCGATGTACTGCATCTCATCAGTGACGTGCTCCAACATAGGCGCGAACCCAGGTCGTCGCACGTATGAAGTGTGCAATATTGACGATCTAACCATCTGGGCCACAACGCAATCTATTGGCTATGCCTCAATTTTAATTTTTATATTTTTATCTAGTTCTACATTCTACTATGTGACAAGTAACGCGTCATATACAACTAAAATAGTTAATGCTGGTATGCAGGCGGTATATATCACATCTACGAACATTAACTGAAATTAGCCGACTCCCCCGACACGATTTTGGAACAATCTATTTATTGTAACTGTAAGAGTTAATTTGTGACGTAATCCCCCATTGGAGAGCTTTAGAACTACGCTGAGATAACTCATCGTTCCTGGGTGATGCTAGATGACCAGAGGATTTAAAATAGAGAATATAAATATATATACTTTATTTCATGTCAAAATAGATATTGTCTGAAACCAGAGAAATATATTTTGCAGTTAAGTTGATGACAGGAAACTTGAAGCATAACATTGTCTGGCCTTGGTGAACTCAAAGTCGGATGTCAGAACTGACATCTAACCTTAGCGGGTGGTGTGAATTTGTATGCCTGTAGAATTCAGATCCCAGATTCGGGAATTGCACACACGCAAAAACTTGAAGGTTTTCGATTTCGTGGCGAAATCTTATTGGCTGAGGAAACTTCCACCCCATCCATATACCTCACTATATATACGAATGTCGCGCGAAAATTAGTGAGAAGAAGGAAGAGAGTTTTTCGTGAGATTGCTGGTTGATTTCGGGGAACACAGATCGTATAGAAACCACCGTTCCCTAGAGATGGAACTCCTCTACATCCTCATCCCCACCCGTCTGTCGCTGTCAGTGAAGACATTTGAGATTTTGAAAAACTTACTAAGAACTGAATGATATTTGTAAAAACATTTGTACATAAGTTTGTGAAAATTAACTCTGTAGACTATAGTACGCGAGTTTGTTTTTCTTCCTTCCTGCGGCTTCGATATTCGCTTTCAGCATACAGGATTCAATGTAACAACCATCAGAGAAGAACTAGACGACACGAGCCGAGGATTCCAGATAAACAGGGGTCCTAGACAGCTTCATCAGTGAGGGGTTACAAGGGGCATTACGTCTCTACGAAGGATGAACCGCTTTTTTCTACATAGATTATACATTAGAAGGAGATAGATGTATATAAATACCCGTTCATACGTGCGACGACCTGGGTTCGCGCCTATATCAGAGCACGTCACTGATGAGATGCAGTACATCGAAACTCATTTTGAGTCTGGCGTTGTACATTGCTCGATTCCATATAATTCTGGTTTCTAGCTTTATCATGAAAAAGTGTATGTGAACGGGTATTTATATATATATATATATATATCTCCTTTTAATGTCTAATATATATATATATATACATATATACATATATGCATATATGTATATATAAAATTAAATATTTAGAAATTCAAAAGAAAATCAGAATCTATATCCATAGTGATTTTATCGGAATCGTGAGAATATTTAAATTGTTAAATCAAGAATATATATATATATGTATGTGTGTGTGTGTGTGTTTCTGAGATTGCGGGGTGTGTGTGTGTGTGATTCCGAGTGTATACATATAATTATTATACTTGAGGTACCTCAATCAATATTTTTTTTCGTTTTCTTAAGGATAAATCACCCTTATATATATTAACTAAACTTATATATATATATATATAAGTTTAGTTAATATATATGAATATGATAGGTTATAAAAGTATATATGGCAATTAAGCTACACAGAATATTTCGCGTTTAAGTCTCGTAAGAATTCGTAATAACGTATTACCTAGCTCTCCCTATGTATTCAGCACTGTTGAAGTAAATACTGAAAATTTACGCATAAGATTATATCTTCGTATATTAATTCATGTGATTAAATGAAGTAATCATATATGAATATATCTTTATGAATATATATATATAAATATATATATATACATGAATATATTTATATATGGATATGTATATATATATGAATATATATCTATCTCTGTATATATATATACACACATATATATTTATATATATGCATATATGTCTGTATAGATATGTATATAAATACATATATATGTATATGCATATATACACACCCATATATATATATATATATATATATATATATATATATATATATATATATATAGTCCTATAAATCTAAGAGATGGGTTGTATTGATATTTATCTTATATTAAAAACGCTTTTTTCTAATAATTTAAAACGTTATTTGTTATATATGGATCGTGGAATTGCATTCACTAGCAAAAGATCTAATTTCCATATTCTTTTAAGCATTCATTTTAATTAATTCCCTATTAGTTTTTTTTGCAGTTTTCTCATGCGATTGTCATATTTAGTTCACTATTACATATAATTATATTCATGCAGATATTCTACGTAATTTATACTTGTGTACAATTTACCTAAAAAGTTATAGTAAACACAAAACATTGTTAAAAATATGTTGCCTACCAAACCCCTCTCATGTTTTGTTCTACAGATACGAAGCTTAATATATAGGATATTCGAACCCATATATATATTTCGTTTTAACCAGGAGAAAATCGGTGCAAAAATGTGAAAATTATAACACTGTAGCTTTTTTTTAATGGAGAGTAGATAATGTATGTGGATGTGTTATCGGCAGCTCCAGTAACTCTCACTTCTCCTTTTTTGTCTTTCAGTCCTCATTTCCAATGAGTAATTTTTCTGATAAAGAGTAAAGAAAAAGCGATTTTCTAGGTTGGCAGTACTTGCGTGAACAGTAGCCTGACATACCGGAAATTTTCTGTTTCTATGTCTATCCTTGTGGCCATGTCACTAGTAAGGGTGCTGGAGGTAAACGTTCCATCTGGCCTTACGTTATCCGCCTGATAGTCAAGGACCCGAACCTTAGATTAACCACTAAGGAGGTTGTCCAATCAGCAGGTGCAAAGTACTGGGGCTGCTGTATTGCCATATGGTAAATGAATTCTTGACCATGTAGTAATTTCTGGTGGGGCCTCTCGATGCCACACTAGTGGGTAATTGTTTCGGCTTTTCATGTGCTACAAAAAAATTCCTGTATTTGTCTCCTACTTTCCCTCTCTGTCCTGCTCTAACCAAGTCTGTCGACCTGTTCCACAAATTTCAATACCTCAACATGAAATATCTTCAGATTAAATACACGAATACACCTAGAACCCTATCCTCCAACGTAGACCCATACTACCATGTCTCCTTCTCCAACATCAGGGGTCTACGTTCCAACCTTCCAGAAGTTGAATCCCAATTGCAGGAGACGAAACCGGACATATTCTTTCTAAGCGAAACTGGAATAGGGCTGACCACTTCCTTAGATGAGTTCATAATTAAAGCATACTCTAACTTAACATCTAAATCTGACCCCCAAGATCGCTATGGGTATGGAATATTAAAGATATCTTTCCGTGTGGTAAGGATATCTCTTGATAAACCCTAATTTACCTTATATGTGCTTCCGGGTTGCACTAGCTTACACCACCGCATTTATATTTGCTCTTTATCGCCCCCACAACAGCGGAGTTACTATCTTTAAGAGTATATCTGAGAAAATTGACCACATCCTCGCTGCTCATCTTTCGGCTAACATTCTCATCAGTGGTGACTTCTATGTCCACAATATGGAATGGCGGACCCACTCAAACAAGACAGATAATGAGGGAAGGTTCTGTCATGATTTCTCCATTGCCTATAACCTCACTCAGATTGTTCACGAACCCACTCGTGTGCCCGATACTACCGGTCAGTATGCAAGCCTTCTAGACCTTTTTCTCATAACTTCCCCTGAGCAGTGGCTTGGTTCCCACCAGTTTTGACAAATAGCAAACAGGATCCGGAACAGAGGTATGCGTTCTATCCCAACCATCATCAATGGACCTGAGGTCATCTCGTCAGCATCAGACAAAGCCAAACTATTTGCCAAGAACTTTGCAGCTAATTCTACCCTATCCGACCAAGGCCAGCAACTCCTCGTATTTCCTCCTCTACACGCTATGCAACATAAGAAGAATTTCTTCCCAACACCCTGGAAACCTCATCAGTATGTCCTGTATTTAAGAATTCAGGTGATAGATCATCTCTCTCTCAGTCTCCTGTGTGTTATGAGTAAGTTGCTGGAATCCATATTAAATAAAGAAGTAGTCAACCACCTCAGCAGAAATAACCTTCCTAGTTACATGCAATATAGTTTACATTCTGCTAGATCGACAGCAGATGTGCTAACAGTTATATGTCATAGGATTAGTGAATCTCTCGACAAAGGCTTCCTTTCTAGGGCAATTGCTCTTGGCATATCAAAGGCCTTCGATAAGGTATAGCATAAAGGCCTACTTCACAAGATCTCAAGCTACGGTATAACTGGAAATATTCTCTCTGTCATTAAATCATTTCTCCTTGATAGGCTCATAAGAGTAGTGGTTGATGGACAAAAATCAGAGGCCTGCAGTATTAATGCTGGGGTCCCTCAAGGGTCCATCCTGGGCCCAACTCTCTTCCTGATCTACATCAATGATCTCCCTAAACACATACTTAAATCATTCGTTGACATCTATGCTGATGACACGACCATCTACAGAAACACATCAAAGGCTGTAAATGACAAAGCTCTCTCTGATTCTCTTTCTCTGATCTCGAATGAGTGGTTCAGTGGAGGAAGACGTGGCTGGTTACCTTTAATGCATCTAAAACCAAACTCCTCTCTTTACATCATCAACGCTCTAATGATGTTTTCTGCATTATTAAATCATTTCTCTCTGATAGGCTCATAAGAGTAGTGGTTGATGGGCAGAACTCAGAAGCCCACAGTATTAATGCTGGTGTCCCTCATGGGTCCATCCTGGTCCCAACTCTGATCTACATCAATGATCTCCCAAAACACTTAAATCATTCGTTGACATCTATGCTGATGACACGACCATCTATAGCAACAAATCACAGGCCGTAAATGGCAAAGTTCTTTCTGATTCTCTCTCCTCTGATCTTGAGTGCGTGGTACAATGGGGAAAAGGTGGCTGGTTACATTTAATGCATCTTAAACCAAGCTTCTATCTTTACATTGTCAACGCCCTCATCCCCATCTGGCATCAATGTAAATGGATGGCTCTCGTTTTGGGGAGGTTCCATGTTTTGACAAGCTTCTGGGATTGACCTTTACTCCTGGTCTGAAATGGAACACGTACATGAAATCTGTTGCCAAGGTCGCTAGAAAAATGGTGGGATCCTTCTACCGGTCCAGTATATATCTCACTGCTGATGCAATTCTCTATCTATAATGTCAAGGATGGAGTACTGCTGCTACATCTGGGCAGGAGCTGCTAAAAACAGCCTATCACTGCCTTGACAGAGTACAAAATAGACTTCATAACTTGGTGGGACTCCCTTTTTTCTTTCCTGTAGCCTCTATCCCACAGAAGAGGCGTTGCGAGCCTGTCTTTGTTTTATTGTTATTTCCATGGCAAGTGCTCGTCTGAGCTCAAATCTCTGGTCCCCCCTCGCCAATCTTTCACGAAAAACACCCGTCTTGCTGAAACCACTGTCAATAATTCTCCCCACTCTTTATCTGTGCCTAAATTAAAACGTAGATTCCATGAATAAAGCTTCTTTCTTAGAAATGCACACCTGTGGAACTCTCTTCCGGTTGCCTGTTTCCCACCTGACTACAACTTGGATATCTTCGTCCAACATAAACAAATTCCTGATAAACCGCTTTTATCAAATCTGCATTACTAACGATTTACTACGATATTATCCCATTTATTACTGTACACGCAATAACCGAGTGACGTCCGAGCCTTGATAAGTGGTGACTACCATGTAAAAAAAAAATGTTAATGGAATTTGCCGGTGAAGGTCCAACAGCAGCATTACGAATATGCATGAGTAACGTAATAGCTATTGGTTCATGTTTTTATTTTTAGCCGTGCAGCAAACATGTCTTCATAGCTCAGGCATTAACGCCAAATGAAAAAGTAAATCGTAAGCTAAACGTTTTGGCTTCGATTCTCAGTGGTGGCACACGAGACATTTTATTTTAACTTGCTAAATCTTTACTATATATTGGGTTCAATATAATATAATAATAAATATGAAATCAGCATTAATCAAAATATCATATTTAAGTGTATTTTATGACCGGACAATGCCGGGCGGCCTGCGAGTATATATATATATATATATATATATATATATATATATATATATATATATATATATATATATATAAATGGCAGATGCTATATATTACGTTATTTTATTTGCCACTTAAAATTTGAGTGTTACGTAAATTCAACTATAATTAGAAAACAAATAGTAATATCTGGTTGAGCAGTGGTCTTTGTTTTATTCCTGTCAACACTGAACATACTTTTCAACGGATAAGCTTAGCTTTTATCCGTTGCCATGCAATAATAATGAAACACAAGATCAAACATTCACCATACCGGTGAATTTCTCCTTCATTTAAGAACGGACTGAAATAATACAAGTTTACTTATGTAATAATGAAGAAACGTTTGGTGAAAATTGTGCATTTGTATACAAGAAAAACAGCAGTCGTTTTTAAAGGAAAATTTCTCTCTATGTTAATTCTGAGAGAGAATTTGATCAACTGACGTCAGTTAAAATCTGATTTCTTCTCAACTTTCAACGATCATCAGAAATTGTATAGATATGCATTACAGCTGTGTTGCGCCGGTTGTTAAAAGACATTACACAACTTATCTGAATTACTTAGACATAGTATGTTTCCTTCCCTCATAATGAAAACCTAATTACCGTTTTGCGTTGCGCCGTGCTATTCAATGCAGTCAACGTTAATGGCTGATAGAAAATACAAACACGAATAAAACTGAAAAAATCACCGGTCTATTTTTTTTTTTAACTAACGTCGCACTCAATCCTTAATCAATTCAATAAAGCTTTTGTTTGCAATAACATACAGCTTGCATTAGTGAGGGAGAGTCATCGTGCATTCACAGTATCGTCATCGAAAATATTTAAATATACGTTATTTAATCTGTACATGTGTAAACTATTCACTTGCGATTTATACAACACGGTGTTTTCTTTCAATATTATTATCCGATCCTGGTACTTTTACCCTTGAACTGTTTGTGCCTTGCTCATCAGGAATCTATTTCATGACAACAATTGGAATACTTTTAAATGCAGTATTAACTTCTTAACTTTTAAATTAGTATTAAATTAGTATTAAATTAGTTTCAAATGCAGTATTAACTTCTAAAAGGATGCAGCACCTGTTATTTAATATTTTGACAAATGTATTTTTTTGTTAAGTGTTTCGTTTAATAATGTTATTACATGGATTGTATTTTGGGGGGTAATTAAGACTACTGTTTACATATCAAGTGATTTCCGCACAACGATTCGGCCGATACAACTTTCGACCTTCTTAAAGTGTATTTTGTCGAACTCAAAAATCGTAAAGAAATTTCGAACGGAACCATTTATTTTATTAATAAGGGGTAGTATACTCTCGTTCCATTAACCATGACTGGATATAAGTCTTATTAATATTATTATTATTATTATTATTATTATCATTATTATCATTATTATTATTATTACTAGCGTGACCTGTGGAAATTCCACAGTGGGTTCTTTCATATGTAATATATTGATGTTGTCATTTTTGTGGATGTTCAGCGCAAATGGAGACACCCTGATATTATTGTAGTTCTTTTGTTAAAACTGCAAAAGTATATATCTTAGCTAGCAGTGACGTCCGGCATAGCCTGGTCGTAAAATATGCTTAAATATCATATTTTAATTTATGAAGATGTCGTATATAAGAGTCAATTTTCGATCCATTCTTATATATTATAAACCTGTGATTTCAAAAATAAAAATATATCTATATGGCTTGGGTGCATCAGTTTGAATCGAAACCGAAACCAAAACTTATGAAGAAAATAAGAATGTATGTATATATAACTTGATTTCTTTCAGCTATAATCGAAACCGAAACTCAAACTGATGAAGAATTCTTGGTAAAATTATTTATTACAAGAAATGGAAAGGCATAACAATTAAACGACAGCCACTTGGAAGAGAAAAAAATGTTATACAGAAAATAACACACACGCTATCGTATTAATATATAGATTAAAATATGGTACTCATGCAGAGAGTGATCCAGACGTAACTCGGCGGACGCGCATGCCGGCTTTCCTCGTAACACGACGTCAACAGCCGGAGTAAGCCGATGAAATTAAGCTGTCTGACGTAACATAAAGCTCAGCCAATGACAATGTAGCACGATGGTTTTCAACTCGACGCGCATTCGCGTCGAGTTGAAAATTCAAAGCAACAGACGACAATTTGGAAGAGGAAGAAAAGAAAACAAATGAGTAAAAATAGCAAACAAAAAAAAAGCTCACCATTTCGTACTTTCGCGTCAGAAAAAAAAAAAACATGAATTTTACAGCCTTAAGTGAGCAGCTGAAAACACCAGCCGGAGTCCTCGATTTTGTCAAGAAAAAATTTACTGGCACGGACGAAAACTTGTGCACCATGTGGACACAGGTGAAATCTTATTATAAGAGGAAAGGTATGCGATGGCTATGCCTGAAGGTGTCATGCTACCAAATGCCGAACCCTTACATCATCCGGATTGGTAATTTTTTTTGCAAGTCTAGGCTGACAATTGCCATCATATTTAAAATCATCCACTTGTGGGCGTTCGAGCGAGCAACACAGAAAGACCTCCAGCGCGAATGCGGAATACGATCTATCTATATATATCCCTCTAAATTACCAGTGTTTTCCACTTCTTTTGCTACCCTTCGCAAATTATTATTATTATTATTATTATTATTATTATTATTATTATTATTATTATTATTGTTATTATTATTATTATTATTATTATTATCATTATTATTGTTATTATTATTAACATGTTAAGGCATTGTTGAACCCCTGGCGAGATGATTGACATCCTCGAAATGAATTAATCTGCGTAGGGTTTTTTGATGCTTATATAATTTCTCTTATAATTGCTCTACATATATACTGAGCACTTTTGAAAGATATTGTTTTTAGCTAAATACATTTGAGCCTATTTAATTTATATCTACACACACACGCGCGCGCGTGCGCGCACACACACACACACACACACACACACACATATATATATATATATATATATATATATATATATATATATATATATATATATATATTCGTTATTCGTTCTCAGCCTCCCCCAAACCCTGTTAAAGTCGACAATTCAAAGTGAATGCCGAGGGGTCGGTAAACTAAAAAAATACTGATTTATGGTAATAATTATACCACAGAGGTGTATGTGATATTATATATGGTAAAAAAATTATATTTTATATAAACTCTATATAATTATAAAACTCAAATGACCTTGTAACGGGTATTGTAACTCAACATCCGGTTTACGACTTCCGCTTGTGTATGCGTACATAAATATAAACCCATAACAACGTAAACAAATAAACATAAATCGCTACTTTTGCAGAATTTGACATGCGCACTAAAATATTAACGCTATTATTTAGAAATTATAATTTAACATGGGAAGGATGTTGATGTTTTGCAAATATTCTGTATTACAACTATACTGTCACAATTTTCTTACAAATAAATCAACTTTAAACCGTTGACAACGTATTGTTTTACTGTGTACGTTTTTAGTGTCCCAATTGTTTTTTTTTTTCGCGTTTAAATGATCCAAATCAAAAATTATTAATACTTTCTGCATTATTATTTTACATCGTTCATTTCCGTATTACGTTTAAGTTATTTTACTGCAATTTTCTTACAAATCTATATTAACCCGTTAACAACCATAAGAGCATTTTACAACGTATTGTTTTACTGTGTACGTTTTCAGCGTCACAATTGTTTTTTGTTTCGCGTTTAAATTAAAACATATATCAAAATTTGAATTTAAGTTTAAGTATTATGCTATCTGTTCGGTGCACATTTACTTATAAGTATGGCAAACAAACCACTTATAGTTCAATGGCTGTAATTTATTTTATCAAAAATAGACAATTATAAACAGAACGATGAATTATATCGGCGTAAAACTACTAAATACAGTGAAAAAAAAACCGGATAACTCAACAATAACAAATAAAAAAGGTTGGTACTCATGCAGAGAGTGATCCAGACGTAACTCAGCGCACGTCCGGCTTTCTCCGGAACAGGACGTCAACAACGGAGTAAGTCGAGCGTCGCCGATAAAATTAAGCCGTCTGGCAAAACATAAAGCTGAACCAATCACAAAGTAGCACGATGGTTTTCAACGCGACGCGCGTTCGCGTGAGTTGAAAGTTCAAAGCAGCAGACGACAATTTGGAAGAGGAAGAAAACAAAACAAATTAGTAAAAAAAAAACACACCATTTCGTACTTTCACGTCAGAAAAAAAAATAAAAAAAGACATGAATTTTACAGCCTTGAGTGAGCAGCTGGAAAGACCAACTGGAGTCCTCGACTTTTGTCAAGAAAACATTTACTGGCACGGACGAAAACTTGCGCCCCATGTGGACAAGGAAAGGTAAGCGATTGCTATGCCTGGAGGTGTCAGGCTATCACATGCCAAACCTTTACATCATCCGGACTGATACCTTTTTTTTGTGCCAAGTCTAGGCCTACAATTGCCATTGTGGGCTTTTGAGCGAGCAACACATAAAGACCTCCAGCGCGAATGCGGAATACGATTTACGCACACACACCATTAATAAAACAACGGTCTGTGGAAACAACAACAATATCTGTGGTAATATGAAAAAAAAAGAAAAAACAATTTATCCCACCCAGTTTTGTTTCAATTTTTCTAGTTTTCAGGTATTTCCTTGGGAAAAAAGAAAAGAAAGAAAAAAAAACAAATAAAAATAACACCCCAAAAAATAAAGATAAATTTGTTTTCAATTTTTCTTGAAAAAAAAAAACTTTACAAAAAAAAAGTGTTTATTTGACTTACATTTGACCTTTTTCTCGAATAAAAAAAATCGGTCAATGTCAAGTTTCTTTCCAACTCCTCAAAAACATTTTTATAGATTTTCGGTGGGGCTGAAAATGAATATCACGTTTTAATTTGGGACAGATAAGTAGTTTTCTTGATATGAAATGGGGGATCACTTTCCAATATAAATTTAACGTAAAATGAGCACCTGCTTTCTGGCCACCTATTAATTGCTTCATATCAAAACAAATTTAAGAGCCGGTTTTCGGGTGTTCTAAAAACGAATATCACAGTTAAATTTGTTTTATGATATGAAGAAATTATTATGGTGACAGAAAGTGGGTGCTCATTTTACGTTAAATTTATATAGGACAGTTATCCCCCACTTTTTGAAAAAGTAATTTCTTCATATCATGCCCCAAATTTAAATGTGGTATACGTTTTTAGCACCACCGAAAACCTATACAAGTTGTCATTTTAAAGTTTTTTGATGAGTTGGAAAGAAACTTGAAATTGACCAAAAAATCTTTAACATTAATTATTAAAATATATATATATATATATATATATATATATATATATATATATATATATACATAAAGCAAAAACAAAACAAAACAAAAAATTATTATAAAATTTTTCTTAACAGTTAATAAAATTTAAAATTTAAGAAAGGTTTTCTTTTCTTGTTATGCTTTCATCAGCGACGCTCGGCTTAATTTCCTCAACGACGCTCGGTTTACTCCGGCTGTTGATGTTATGTTCCAGAGAAAGCCGGGCGGACTCTGAGTTATGTCTGGATCACTCTCTGCGTGAGTACCAAAAGGTTACTTAAAAACTAAGAATAGGCGAAAAAAAAATTACCTCCGAATTAAAAATAAAAATAATAATTCAGCATAGAAGAATATTTCGAAATGAAAACAGATCGATTAAAGAAAATATTTAATCACGTACTCAAAGAATTAAACGATCACAGTTATTCCCCTTGGTTTTCTGGTTTGAAAATCAAACGGTTTAAAATTTACGATAATAATAAGTAAATTTAAGTTAAATAAAATATAAATTGAAATGAAAATAAACTAAAGAATTACATTTTAAATTATATTTCTAAACAGTACAGTATTAACGAGGCTATTATGTCGAATAAGTGATATAATCGAGCTAATTATTTAAAATGATTTAATTTAATGTGATATGCTAATAATCATAACTCAGTCGATGTATACGTGACCTGAAGAATGCTATATCTAGAAGTTACGCAAAAAATATAGATGTCTCCTTTGACAGAAGTATCCTACAATGGGCATTAGTATTTCTTGACCAGGAGAGATGTATACATACTATATACACTTTATATTTCTTTGATCATAGGGAGTTGTACACACAGACAAACACACACACGAACGCTATTACTTTATATATATATATATATATTATATATATATACATTTTAGCAAGTTATAAAATATATGTGGCGATTAAGCTTACTACCTTGCTCTACCTACGTACTGAGCACTGTTGAAGTAAATACTTAAAGTTTACGCATAAATTTATACTTTCGTATATTAATTTATGTGATTAAATGAAGTAGTTATATACGCTTTATATATATATAAACGAAAGAAACTTAATTGATGATGAATAAAGCCAGTCTTCGTAATCGATGATGTAAACGTTCTAATATCTTCTAAAAAACGCTTCGAACGTTTTGTCTTCATCGGAAACGTAAGCAAAGGTCTCCATGGTGTTCTACATAGTGTTCTATGAAAATGCTCTTTTGCTATCCATGGTTGGCTTACTGGTGAGGCTTTTGAGAAGTAATTCTTGATTTTTTAGACGTTCTATCATTTAGATCTGTTTTTGTAATCCGTGTTGCTGTTGTTAGATCAATCTTTCTTCAGTTTTCTGCTGTTATAGGATCCGTTGATTTTTATAGTTCTTGTTGGTAAATCATCAGATTTTTGGTTTTGAATTCATCCATCTTGTAGACTTTTTATGAATAAAATTTACTTGTTTGAAAAAAAACCCCTGTTTTCTCTAATAGTCGCAGTAATATTCATAATTACAGTTTAGTGCTGTACGTTAAACAAAGCTTTTTTTTTTTATTAGAGAAATACTTTCTTACAAATTTATCTCTTAGATTTTTCTTTTTTACATTATTTGTTGAAGTTATATCTAATTGAAAGACCTATCTGGTTACTTGAGTATGTCACTCCATTGTCAGATAGTTTTAGTGTGTAAATACTAGTGTGCGTTTATCCGTTTCCTTTTTTTTGTCCGAAGACGGGTTTGTTGCCGTTGATATTACTCTGTTGTAGGTATTCCTATTATGATTTCAAGTTCTTCATTACAAAAGTTGTTGTAAGCATAGCTTTATGAATTCGAGTTCCTCGTCAGCAAGTTATTGTTGCCCGAAAGAGTTATTAAGAGACTCTGACACAGATATGATTTAGAAAATGGGATTTGTATTTACGACAAGACAGAATACATAGAGAGCAAGAGTTGTGGGGAGATGTGACACAAGGTCGGAAAGTGGGATGAATGAGCTAACCCCCTTTAAGGAGAAGCACTCCGGTTATGCAAAAATAAATCTGGATAGCCCCGTCAGCATTGACCAGTGAGGACACCTTAGACAACAAATGAAAAACTTTATCCACCCGGAAGCTGGGAGGCAAGGTATGTGAGGATGGCGTGACGTACTATGAGATACATGGTATTTATTTCTCTTCCACTACGAGGGATGTGAGACAAGGTCGAGAGTTGGAATGATGAGCCAGTCTCAAAAGGAGGAGCATTCCGGCCCTGTACAAATAAGTTTAAATAGCTCCGTCGGAATTCCTCGGTAAGGATGCGATGAACTCTGAAAAACCGGAAGGCAAGGCCTAAAACATGGACCGCTACTCAAAACATTGTCCCTAGTCCTAGACATTTAAAAGCCCACTCTAATGGCCCAGTGTCTGTCGGGGCTCGATTGACGTAGTACGAGATATACACACAAAGTGGTTATCTCTCGATATATTTATACGGTTCGAAAGAGTTCATATTGTGTGTATGGGTGAGTCCCGCAACATTAATGTAGTTTTAGAATATATTTGGTTGTTGGGGGTCTGCATACAAAACACTTGTAGAAGTTTGTGACGTATCTCCATTTTATAGTTGACCTGCATACAAGCAGGCAACACGATATTATTATACAATCTTTGAACAGAACAGATGCTACATTTTAATCCTAGCTTAAAGCAAGAAAGACTATTTTATTTGGTTTTCTCGCAAGCCAGTTATCTCAAAGCTCCTGCTGATATTTTCCCACGCGCTCATACGCGCTCTGATACAATATCCCAAAATGCTATAAAGTATTAGATCGGTGTCTTTTTGATTTTTGAAAATCTTTATTCACCAAAATAAATAACGACCGTTGCTTGTATTACTGTGTACTTGTACTGTGCAGGATGAGCTAATATTTCTCAACTTTATTTCTTAGAGGAAATTGCGCAGTAGTGTTGCGAGGATGAGCATTATCATAATAGAAAATGACTTCCCTAACCCTAACCCTAACCCTGCTGCCGACAAAAGAAAAGCATTTTCGGGTCAACATGGGTGAGAATATTTCAGAAAAACATGAATGAGTCTTTAATAATATGAAAGAATAAATTATAAATTAATCATGGTGATATGTTTAAGTAATAGCAATAAGCGTAAAATAAATTACAATGTTTTAAAATACAACTTCTACAAATCAGTAAAAGCTTTTCACTTATTTGATAGAGTTGTATATTGAAGGGAACAGATCCCGGTTTTTAAATAGAAAAGAAGTAATTAGGATCGAATATTATTATTGTAGAATTCTGAAATCAAACGAGCTTAAAATGAATAATAATTTTGTTAGTTAGATACGATTCCAGGAATACAGTGACTTATCTATTGTAATGATGAATGCAATTAATAATAACTTATACAAAAAATAATGTAGGTAAACAGAAAGTTGTGTTAGTTTCATTTGGGTTGGAGCAGACATACTGGAATAATGGAATTAAAGAATGTCCACAGAAAAATCTGGACACGTGTTGGAAGCAAGTGCATAAAATTCACGTGTCTGGCCCGCGTACTGACGTCACAAAGAAGTATAGAATTAATATATGCACGTGAGTTAGACAAGAAAAGAGGCAGTACGAGACAGTGACTTGGAATGAGCCGGGAAGACTAACAGATGACAATGTAGTAACATAGCAGGTATCGAATTCTTAGCATTTGTCTTCGTTCGTCATTCAAAGGTATTGTGTTTTGTCTTCATCGTCTTGTATAAAGAACTTTGTATGCCCCCTTCGATAATGCATTTCTCGTATGTTTAAAGAACTGTCATTAACACTTCTTTTCACATCTATCTGTCAGCTCCACTGTCACAAGAATTACTCTCTCCATCTCTGTCTCCCATTTGCCGTCTCTGTGCAAACCCGAAACATAACACCTTGTGATTTAGTAACCGTTGACTACAGATTTCTACAAGAAGTAGTAAAGAAACCCGAGTTACCACGCACAAAAAGAAAAAAAAACATAAAATAAAAGACATAACGTGAAATAAGGGTTCAAAAGACAAATATATATTGAATAAGCTGATAAAATAGTATTCACATGTTAAACTATTTGCCGTCTCTGTGCAAACCCGAAACATAACACCTTGTGATATGGTAATCGTTGACTACAGATTTCTACAAGAAGTAGTAAAGAAACCCGAGTTACCACGCACAAAAAGAAAAAAAAACATAAAATAAAAGACATAACGTAAAATAAGGGTTCAAAAGACAAATATATATTGAATAAGCTGATAAAATAGTATTCACATGTTAAACTGTAATTTAAGAAAGGTAAAGAAAAAGAAAAGAAACAAAACAAAACAAACACTCCGCACACGGAAGAAAGTATTTCCAAAAGAATTAAGAAAAAGGGCGATATGCCGTAGTTTGAAAAAGAAGAAAAGGGTATTATTAATATACACAGATGATGCGAAAAAAGAAAGCATAAAAGAAATACCCACAGTCACAACATGAAATAAAAGGAGAAAACGAAGTGTTACAGAGTGAGAAAATGAAATCTGTGTCGAATACGTTTTATTGTTTTGAAAATTGTATAAAAATAACAGGATCGTTTTCTGTTTGCTGTCAATCAAACGGACAAAGTAGCAAATTGGCCTGATGTACTTTTAAGCGTCGTTTTGTTGCTTTTTAAGCGTTTGCATTTTTAACGTTGAATCGAAAAAATAAACATTGTTTTAAAAAAAAAATATTTGCAAGTGAATTGTTAATTGTATTTTGTTTTCAGGAATTTGATGGTGAAATTAAATGAGAAAAGTAAATTAAAACGAAAAAAAGAAGAAGAAAACCAAAACAGGTTATAAAATTAAAATCGAGTTTTTAGACGAATGGTTGGTCTAGAAATTATTAGAATTTAAAGAGGGGGACAATAGTAATATTTACGTAGACGGTTATTTATGTAAAGTTTCCTGGAAAGTGATAAAAAGTAAGTGTTACAGAGTGGAAAAATAAAATACTTTTCATTTTTCCCCCGCTCCCTCTACTTTACTGCTTTGTAAAGTGATAAGCAAAAAACGTTATGTATTTTTTTTCATGTTTTTTGTTTTCTGCAAGAAAAGTCACTCGCCAGGTTTTAACACGATATTAGGTGCACCTGGTGAGACGAAATATGAACTCCGCATGTTTGTGCTTATAGGACAGACTGCAAAAAGCCGATTACGGATCAGAGGTCATTTTCGACATACAATTAAATAGGCGGACGGGGGAAGGCACGAGAGACGTTTCGGCTACATAGATGGCAATGTAGTCATTATGAGGGCAAATCACTCAGATTAAATAGTAAAGGGAGAGTAAAATATACCGCCAATACTTTACATGAATAATAATGTAACAAGATAGCTTATACATTTTTCTAGAGTGGTATGAATCTGGGCTAATCTTGTCTTGGGGTCTTGAGCGCTCTGGTGGAGAGGAAGGAAAATTCACACAAGCCACCGTCATAGTTATGGATTCAGTATGCGCAGTATGATTTGGCACAGGGAAGGAGTTTATTTAGTGAAGGGTTATATTTTCCGGTGTTTCTGATGAGTTCTAAGCGTCTAAGCTAGAAGATCCGAGTGAATTGATATGGTAGAAGGTATCTTGTATAATTAGAAGCCGAATACTAAAGATTTAAGTAAATGAGCTTTGCTGTATGTTCTCAAAAGAAATAAAATAGTGTAGAAAACTAGATAAAGCTCTAATTAGTAGTAACACCCACGGGAGAGAAAGGGTCAGAGAAGCCATCAGACGGGGAATCATCGAGTTTGGGGAACAGGCAAATGAGGTCTCTGTTGTTACAGCAGAAAGAGTGGCTGGATTAAACAGCTGATATCGACCAGAGGAGGATGTACCCTACACCTAAAAGGAAATATGCCAAGAAGATCGGGTGGAGATTCCCATCTGAATAAAATTAGGAAAGTCAGTTGGTAAAGGGATGAACAAAAAGTTTTCTTTGTGTGTGTGTGTGTGTGTGTGGGGGGGGGGGTCTGATATTTCTTAGCCCATGTTGGGTGTGAAGACTTTAAAGAGTTTGTTCAGGTTTAAATGAAGACTAGAAAAATGTCCTGGCATTTGAAAATGTGTTTGGAAAATGAGAAGGAAAAGAGTGTTTTATATTGAAGGGGACAGATCCCGGTTTTTAGTTAGAAAAGAACTAATTAGGATCTAATATTTTTATCGAAGGAGAATTCTGGAATCAAACGAAGTTAAAATGAATACATTTTCGTTAGTTTGATACAATTCCACGAATGCAGTTAATTATCCATTGTAATGAGGAATGCAAGTTAGAAATAACATACAACAAAGGATGTAGGTAAACAGAAAGTTGTGTTGGTTTAATTTCGGTTGGAGCAGACATAATAAAACAATGGAATTAAAGAATGCCCACAGAAAAATCCTAGACTTGTATTGCCAGGACACGTATTGAGAGCATATGCATAGACTTCACATGTCTGGCCAACGTGCTAACGTCACAAAGAAGCATAGAATTAATATATACACTTAGACTAGAAAAGAGGCAGTTCGATGCAGTCATTTGGGGGAGTCTGAGTGAGTCGGAAAGATTGACAGAAACTCCTTAAGAAACGAAGGGAATCAGGAAAAGATGACAATGTAGCAAAATAGCAGGCATAAATTCCAATCACGAACTGGATGAATAAAAGTCTTGTATTTGTCACCTAAACATATATCTTCGTTTGTTATTCAAAGATAATGTGTTTTGTTTCATCGTCTTGTATTAATAACTTTGCATGAAAGCCCCCTTCCAGAGGTTGACTGTATCCCCCTCTTTGATAATGCATATCTCTTATGTTTAAAGAACTGCCATTAACACTTCTTTTCACATCTATCTCTCAGCTACACTGTATTTCTCTTCTATTATAAATGTCGTCTCGCGTCTGTGTGACCCCCAACACTACAAAAGCACTAGAAATAATTTCGAATAATTTAGAACAATTTAGAAGAAGTAGAACTTGGAAACAAAGGAAAGATTGACACTATAAAACGCACGTTACTAATGAAAATAACAAAAGTATTAAGGAAAATCATCGAGTGCAAAAACCAACATGTGAATCATTCAAAAGTAAATATAAGTAAAAACAGAAGGCAAATATAGAAAAATGAACACATTGCGTGAATCAAAAAGAACTTAAACGTACAGTCATAAATATGTATACATTCAACTATAACGTTTTAAATTTAGTTTCGCAATTAAAATATTTTAATGAAAATTTTTAAATGTTGTTAAAATTTATATTGAATTCTGATTCCTATAAAAATTGGATCAGTTGTGATGATGGAATACGCACGGAAACGCGATGTTGTCTTATAATCTTATGAAGGAAATAAAGATATGTTTTATTTCATGGAAATCGCTTCAGACAAGACATGAAGCCATTTGATATACGAGGTTAAAATATTATTTAAAGACTACAAAGTGGCCAACTATAAGTTATATGGATGGATTCCTACTTAGAAAACAGCAATACTCACCCCTTTGTCATAACCATCGCTCATAGAATGTGAGAAGTAAAGGACAAAATCTAGGAAACGAGAATGACGAGGCTGCCAAAAGTAAAGTTTACTTTTACTTTTACTTACGTTACAAACACATACACGCGTAATGTAGTGTTATGATGATGAAACAAGTGTCCGTGGATTTTAAATACGTTTTAAACAAACACATATAAGTTGTTTTACATGTTTTAGTTTTCATATTTCAACTTTGGTTCACTGTCCAGATAATTGCGTTAATATCGGATGTGTTTTTTTCACCCCAAACAAAACATATTGAATGGAATATCACGGCCCACTAATACCTAATAGGGGACTGTAGGGAGATTAGCACCGAAATGTTTGTTAATATTACATTTAAACTCCCGAGGGTTAGTACAGTCAGGGAAGCAGAAAACAGAAAGAGAATTCCAAAGCCTTTCTGGAAGAAACTATTAGAGTAGAAGGCTCTACGGCATCTAGAGACCTCAACAGATAAGGATGCTAATTTCCTGATTGTAAGTACCCGATGTTTTTTTCTTTTTTTTTTTTTTTTTACAAGGGGTCATCACTTATCAAGGCCCGGAAGCCACTCAGGGATAAGGGTTATTGTAAGTACAGTACGTTAGTGTGGATATTTAAAGTGTCTACTTAAGGGGGCGGTTCATCAGGAATCTGTTTACGTTGGACTTGAAGACATCCAAGTTGTAGTCAGGAGAGAAGCAGACAGGCGGAACAGAGTTCCACAGGCGTGCAGTTCTAAGAAAGAAGCTTTGTTCATAGAATCTACGTTTTGATTTAGGCAGAGATAAAGAGTGGGGAAAGTTTTTGACAGTAGATTCAGCTAGACGGGTGTTTTTTGTAAAAGATAGACGAGGGGGAACCAGAGATTGGAGTTCAGACGAGCACCTGCCATGGAAATAACGATAAAACAAAGATAGGCATGCAACGTCTCTTCTGTGGGAGAGAGGTTGCAGGGAAGAGAAAAGGGCATCCCCCACTAAGCCACGAAGTCCATTTTGTACTCTGTCAAGGCAGGATAGGCTGGTTTTAGCAGCTCCTGTCCAGATATGGCAACAGTATTCCATCCTTGGACGTACTTGGCTTTTATATAGATAGAGAATTGCATCAGTAGTGAGATATCTTCCGGAGCGGTAGAAGAATCCCACCATCTTTCCAGCGACCTTGGCAATAGACTTGATGTATGTGTTCCATTTCAGATCAGGAGTGAAGGTCAAGCGCAGAAGCTTGTCAAAACATGGGGCTTCTCCTAGACGAGAGCCATCCATTTCAATTGATGCCAGATGGGGATCAGAGCGTTGATGATGTAAAGATATGAGCTTGGTTTTAGATGCATTAAAGGTAACCAGCCACGTCTTCCCCCACAGAACCACTCGTTCGAGATCAGAAGAGAGAGAACCAGAGTATCATGTATTTCTAGAAAGAATTCTAACTAGTAAAATATCGGGAAAGCGAATGGCAAAAATAGTCTTCTGGGACATACAGAATTAATTAATGTTGCTCAACAACCACAACAACAACAACAACAACATTGAATTGACATTGGTGCAACGCCTTCCTTTCCATCTTGTATAACACTATTCGAATGTTTAATAATGTAGTTTTTTGTTATTTAAGAATAGGATGTGATTCATCCACTTAGTAGAGGAGGATTATGTTGAAAACAAGTTTAGAATCATTTCCACATGCTAGACATTCCATCATTCTTTATTATTATTAGAAATGTCAAAACGTAAATGAATAATCAACAACTTTCTCGCCAATATAAATATTGAATTTGTTTAAAAGCAAATCGATGTTCCTCTCTGTGGAATCTACTTTGATTGTTAAGTACATTTTCACATATCTATCTATCTATCTATCCATCTATTTATTTATCTATCTATCTATCTATCTATCTATCTATTTCTCTCTCTCAATATATATATATATATATATATATATATATATATATATATATATATATATATATATATATATATATATATGAAAACTGTAAGCCAAAATTTACATGTACAATTTATTTTTCGACAGAATCCTTCCATAAATAAAGACAGTTAAAAATATTCTTATTGCGCGGAGTTTGTAAAATCTTTATCTTCAGAGGAAAGAAACAGGTTAGAAAATTATATAAATAGCAGAGCTACAAATTTGCTTGTTTTAGCATTTTATGAAACTGCATTTTATGATAGTGGCCATAGAATGCAAAATAATGCTTATAGAATGTTTGTCAGGTGACTAAAGAAGAGGGGGGGAAGTAAAAATGAAAAAAAGAACAAATCAAGCAGGACCGGGTAATTCGAAGGTGTGATATAGTCTTTTGTAGACATCAAGAAGCGATGGAAGTATATATCTGTTTTCAAAGTTTTAAACATTCACAGAAGATGATGGTGAAATTTGGTGATACTTCAATCCTATGTAGTCGCGTTGAGTAATCCAAAAAGCCGTTAAGGGATGAGATGAAATCCATCATTCAAAGGAAATTCGAAGAGAGTATCAAGTCCAAGTTGTAAGTAAAGATGCCAGCCTTACTGCATCTAAAGCTGTTATGAGTGAATAAGGTTAAGAGCAGCGTTATATATATATATATATATATATATATATATATATATATATATATATATTGTGTACAGAAAGTTGTTAGATGAGACAAATCATTGGTACCGTCGGTTTCAAGCCCGATAATAAGGACCGTTTAAGGTATCCTTATCAAGCTCTCTTCAGCCAATATTCGTCTCGAATATTGGCTGAAGAGAGCTTGATAAGGATACCTTAAACGGTCCTTATTATCGGGCTTGAAACCGACGGTACCAATGATTTGTCTCATCTTACAAATTTCTGTACACAAAATATTAATACGCATTTACATTTCGGATTTTCCTTTTAACTGAGCACTCTGCTGGATTTCTTTTTCCAAAAAAACTAATCATATATATATATATATATATATATATATGCAATTTAAAATAGAGGCGGTGAGGCCGAGAGGCTGGACGTTTCCTCCGTGCTATGCATGCTTGATCATGCCCTCTTGAGAAAGCACACACAAGGCGGGCGTAACGTCGAGCCTTTAGGTCTCTTCGCCTCCATTTTAAATTTTATATCGTCGAGTTTTATCCATTTAGTAGTCATATCTATGTTGTTGGCGTCCTTCTGTCTAGATAGACGATGGAGAATCGCGCCTGAAGGGGGTCATGAGTTGTGGCTACTGTTGCTGTGACTGAATAGACCGATGCGGGCGCGGCAGATTCTGTTGCACTTCTCTCAGGGATACCTTCTGTCATGCTCTGCCGATGCTGCTGCTGATGCTGTCCTTTTGCGTCTGCCTCTCTTCTTCTCCCACTGTTCATCTCTTCTCTCCTCGCTCAGCCGGACACATTTCTTGACTTTGACCCTCCAGGAGTCACGGTCTTCAGCATAGGATTCAGGGTCAACAGGGTTGATGTTGCCTGATTTTAAGTCCCTTTTGCACACATCCTTAAATCTGAGGAGTAATCTACCGGTTGGTCTGCTGCCGGCTAAGAGCTCGCCATACAGGATGTCTTTGAGGATTCCGCTATCCTGCATGCGAACGACGTGTCCTAGTCAGTGCAGACGTCTCTGGGAAAGGAGGGCAAACATGCCTGGAAGCTTTGCTTTGGCAAGAACGTCTTTGTTTTCGGAACGCGGTCCCGTCATGTAATGCTTAAGATCTTTCTTAGATTGCGCAGATGGAAAGTATTTAGTCTGCACTCTTGATGCTTGTAGAGAGTCCATGTCTCAGTGCAGTAGAGTAAGATGCTGAGGACACAGGCTTGATATATCCTGACTTTTTTTGTATATGGTCAGCATGTTTTTACTCTACGCTCTCTTAGTCAGGCAGGCCATAGCTGTTGCTGCTTTCCCGGTGCGGGTGTTTAGCGCAGCGTCCAGTGGGAAGTTGTTGGAAATAATGGAGTCTAGATAGGTGAAGTCGTTCACCACCTCCAGTGTGTGATCGCCAATGGATATGCAGAGGACTTTGCTGACATCTTGAGCCAAGACATTTGTTTCTTGAGGCTTATTTTCAGACCAAACTCGTTGCAAGCATGGGCGAGACGCTCAATGAGTTGTTGGAGGGCTTCCATAGAATGGGCCGCTAATGCTGCATCATCTACGAACAGCATTTCCCTGATGAGGGCCATGCGAACTTTAGTTTTGGCACGTAGATGGACCAGGTTGAAAAGGCTTCCATCTTCTCTTGTGCGAATATAGATGCCAACTTCATTTTCATGAAAAGCGTATGGTAGCAGAAGTAAGAAAAATATGCCAAAAAGAGTTGGGGCAAGAACACAGCCCTGTTTCACACCACTTAGGATGGGAAAAGATTCTGAAAGTGATCCATTGAATTTGACGAAGCCTTTGTTTGGGGGAACATCCTATTTTTTGTAGTAGCATGAAGAGGCTGCTCCTGCTAACTAGGTCAAGTGTCTTTGTGAGATCAATAAAAGCGAGGTACAATGGTCTCCTGCAGTTGTAAGAAAAATACCATGTCAACAGTTAACCTTTCTGCTCTAAAACCACATTGCGCTTCTAGGTAAACTCTCTCTGCAAGTGACTGAAGTCTTTTCAATAAAACACGAACAAAGACCTTTCCGACAATGCTGCGCAGAGAGATGCCATGGTAATTATTACAATCACCGCGATCACCTTTATTTTTGTAAAGCGTTGTAATGTTGGTGTCACGCATCTCTTGCGGAACCGAACCTTCTTCCCAGCACTGTAGCAGAAGTTGATAGAGATGATCAAGGAGAACTGTATTTTTGCCGGCCTTTATGATTTCAGATGGAATGCCATCACCACTTGGAGCTTTACCACAAGTAAAGGTTCCAATGGCTTCTGTGAGTTCGTCAGGGGAGGGGGATACTATACCTCATCCATGACTGGCAGGGGAGTGATGCCTTCAATTGCTGAGTTAGTGAAGATATTTTCATGTGAGTATAGCTGCTGATAGTATTCAGATCATTTGCTTTCCGCAGTGTGTGATGATGTTGCCTGATGCTGACTTCAGTGGTGCAGTCTTCACTATACTTGGGCCAAAGGCCACCTTCAGTCCCGTATACATCCCACGAGCATTTCCGCAGTCAGCAGAAAGTTGGATGCTGCTACATAGGTTTAGCCAGTATTTGTTGGCACAGCATCTGACAGTCTTCTGGGTATCACTTTTGACCTTCCTGAGTGCAGCGAGTGTCTTCTCGGAAGGGTCTCTTTTATGCTTTAAAGCACAACGCGCTTAGCTGAGATAACTTGCTCTAGTTCGGTGATTCCTGCTTAAAACCAGTCTGGATTCTTCTTCTCCTGCTTACCAAAGGAGTTGTAAATGGCCTTACGAATGTGTCCCCATCTCTCTTCTGCTGTATTGGTTGGACAATCTTTTAAGACTTCCTATGCAGAGTCTGCAATGCGCGCATGTGTTGGGAAAGGCTATATTTATGAGGGGTCGTCCTTTTTGTTTGGCATTGTGGATTTTCTTAGGCTTGATACAGACTTTAACTGCAACTAGCGTGTGGTCAGTATCGTAGTCTGCACTGTGATAGCTGCGAGTATTCCGGGCACAATTTAGCGAGTTTCGTCTGGTAATGATGAGATCCATTGGTGCCAATGGCGGGACCAAGGGTTCTGCCAAGACACTCTGTGATATGGCTTTGTTAGGAAGAATGTTTTTGTTATGCATAAGTCAATGAATATACACAGCTCGAGGAGTCTCTGTCCATTTTCGTTCATCTTGTTGATGCTAAAATGACTGATGCAATGAGGCCAGGAGTCACGGGCGTCTCCAATACGGGCATTAAACTCATTGAGGAGTTTATCTGAGGCAGGAATTGTCTTTATGGTGCTCTCCAGCTCATCGTAAAACTCGTTCTTTACCTCAGCACTGGAGTTAAGAGTAGGAGCGTATATACTCAGGATATTCACTAGGCCTGATTTGCTGGAGAGACGCCTAGGGAGGATTCTTGGCGTGCCTTTGAATGGAAGTTCAACTGCGGACAGTAGGCTGTTCTTCACTGCCATTCCAACATCGTATAAACGGGAATCCTCTGGTTCCTTGTCTTGCCAGAAAAATAAATCCTGTTCTCTGATTCTGCCACTGTCTGCGCGTATTATCTCCTGCAGGGCTGCAATGTCACTGTTGAGCCTCTTTAACTCATGGTTTATAATATGATAACTTGTAGAGGATTGGAGAAACCGCAGCATAGCAATTTTTTAATGGCACGGCCGAGATAAGGTCGGTGTTCTGCTCCTCGGCATTTATTCTTAGAAATTTTGCTTCAGTATCAGCGTCGATACATCGGCCGTCAGACCGAAGAAATCGTGCGTCAGGCAGGCAGTTTCAACTCAAATTAAATTGACATAACACCGTATTACGCTGAATATGCTTTATTAACTAGGTAAAAAAATCTGAAACAAAACAAAAAAAATAAGGGAATTAAAATTTAGATAAACAAAAATAAAGTAATAAATAAACATATATACATATAAGGCACTATGCGCCATTGAACTGTGCCGAGATGACGACAGCATTATTTTGGAAGTTATTTACAACGTGGAGAAAAAAGAATATCGTAACTATTCCGTGCTTTCACCTAACAACACAGTGAAAGATTTTGTATTTAAAAAATAGCTTGGTTAAACAACGCTTAACCACGTGAAACAAATCTGTGCAAGCAAAGGAACAACTTTAAATAGACTAAAGAAATTACAACTTGGTTCAGCATGGACCAAAAAAAAAAGAAATGGAAATAAAGAAAAACAAGTAAAATAAAATAAATAAATAAAATGAGTGACTAAAAATATTGTCCGGCAAATAGGGCAAAAGTGTAATGTTCTTTAAAGGGAATGACGGAGTCCAACGTACCTCATGCTGTATGGGGGGGGGCGATTGATCGGAGCGAGGAAAAAACGCGTGCGATGCGTCTGAAGTCACATTAAAAAAGGGCTCGCTTAGCCCTTCAAACCGGAAATCCCAACGAGATCTCGCAAATCACGAAAAGTGGGGAGGGAAGTGTCCGTATGAAAATAAATCTATATAAATATTTATTTGTCACTTAAACCACAATGTTTACCCGAAATAGACGGGCTGACAAGGGAATAAATAAAAAAAAAATAATATTCAAGAAAAAGGCTTGCATAGAAAAGTTATTCACACGAAACTCAGGCCTCTCTCCGGTGACGACCGACTGTGTCCCTCTCGCAAAAAACGCCCGGCCTGAAGACACAACAGTCGGGTTCACATGGTTTTTAGATCATACAGTGTTGTGTCTACTCACAAAGAAAAGTCAGGGAGGGGGTCCAATGTGCAATTTGACGCAAACCGACTGGCAAGCATGTTAGATTTTTGGGTTGAAACTTAAATAACCTCGTGATTGTTGGATAGTGAGGGGATTGTTCATTGCCCATTATTTACTACACTGTTGTAGATTTTCCAGAAATCACGGGTTTCTAATTTCTGTGCTTCAATGCGTTTTCTGGTTTGTTTCGGTATATTCTCTCTTAGCTGTCGGTATTTCTTTCTTACAATTACTTCTAGTTCTTATAAACTTCTGTCTGTTTGAATAGATTTATATCGGTTAAATCTGCAGTACGCATACTGCCTTTGAGCAATGGAAGCTGCACAATTAGAAGTAAACCATTGGGGAGAGTGGGGCTTGCTATAGAATTTCCGCGTCGGAACATGTGCTTCAATTGCCGTTTTGAACCATTTAGTGGTCTCATTTGAGCACTCTTCAGTGGGAAGAGAAAAAATATTCCCCATGGGGCATCTCTGTTGAGATCCCTGATAGCTTTCCAGTCAGCCTTCTTTTAATATCTTGCCGTTTTGAGAAATGGCTCTTCAGTTTTGGGTCGAGAATTTAGAGCGATTTCTACCATTACCATAGCGTGATCATCATTCCCGAATGGCTATGGGTATTCGTTACACAATCAGTGGGAACTTTGGTCAGAAATAGATTTAGAAGTGAAGCATGTCTATCTTGCTGATCTGGAAAATGTGTCGGAAACGTAACAGTTTGTAATAGGAATGAAATATAAAGAAGCTATGTTTTATGCTACTAACAGCGTCTGTGTAAATAGAGAATCCAAGCTAATTACTGTGATGAACATTGAAGTCACCAAATACATTTATTTGTGCACTAGTATGGAGGAAGACTGCTATATCTATGCTTTCAGAGACTTGGTTAATTAGGGTGAAGTCCTGGGTCGAGTGAAAGCGGCAGAGAAAATATAAGTAGCTAATGATATGGTATATGTTAAGTCTTAAGTACATAAAGGGCTGGTCGTCTGATTCTAGTTTTGTTTCTTTAGTCAAGGGGAGGGTGTTTCGAATATAGACTCCAAGTCCGTGCATATCTCTGTCTGAGTCCTTACGGCAAAGTGGGAGATAATCAGGCATGTTAAAGTGGTTAGAGAGGATTAAGTAGGTTAGTTTCAATGAGCACTAAGATATCAGGCGTGTTTGCTAGGAAAAATGATTCAATATCATCTAAATTAGTTCTAGGATATTCATGAATACAAGCCTAAAGGGAGGAGGCGAATTAGTTTTCTTTGAGTTTAAGCTTGGTTAAATTGTAATTTTTTATTGAACTGCCATTTTATTTTATTTAAAAGTCTCATTTCGGGTGATAGGTGCTGGACAAAGTGGTTTGTGCAGAATACCAAATATGCAACACAATCAGCCGACTCATCATATACAGGGTTGTGGCCTCAGGAAAGTCCACCGGAGATGGACGCAAGGTCCCTTTCCATGCGCAACATAGCACTACAGCCATCCCGATAGTATACAACTGATGATGGAGCAGTCGGTCTTAGCGCTGCCAAAGAGTTAGGGATCCTGTACTATCAGTCGTACACAGCAGTAAGACAAACTGTCAATGCGGTACTCTCAACCCATCAGACAAATATCAACCTAATCCAACTGCATTGACATAAATGTTACTCAAGCACTCCAAATACAGGTATTAAGTAGCAACATGAGTTTTGCATTTTTATGGGATTATAAATAAAGTACCCTATGTACTGTTTATAACTTTATGTGGATATGTATATATCAAAAAGTGGGCATATATACGGTAATGCCTTTCTATATAAAAGACTTCCTTAACTACCATAGAGAAAAGTTGGTAGGAACTGCAGATGTGTATTTTTTTTTTAAATTTGGACCCCTATTTGAACCCCTTTACATTTATTGCATTGGATTCAAATCAAATTAAAAAGTTTGACCCATGTTCAAGTAACCTACATCTAAAATTTCAAATGTTTAGCCCCAAAATTGGGGAGGGAGTATGGTAGAGTCTGCAAAGGTCAACTTTTTAAACTTTGACCTTTTTGCAGCCAAATTTTCGCACAAAAACTGATTAAAAAGCTTTCCGCATGTCTGACTACCCTTTCAAATGGCAAATTACAAATGTTTAGACCAAAAATTGGCTAAGTAGTTTGCTAAAAACAGCAAATGTCAAATCTTTTGAACTTTGACTCCTTAGCAGCCAATTTTTTTACCAAAAACCGATTATAAAGTTTGCCTTTCAAATGTCAAATTTCAAATGTTTAGACCAAAAATTGGCTGAGTAATTTAGTAGAAACCGCAGAGGTAATTTTTTAACTTTGACCCCAATTTGGATCCCTTAACATTTATTGTTTTGAGCTCAAATTAAATCAAAATGTTTGATCCATGTCCAAGTAACCTACATGCAAAATTTCAAGTGTTTAGACTCAAAATTGGTGGAGGAGTTTTGAAGAGCTTTCAAAGGTCAAATCGTTGAACTTGGACCACTCGACAGCCAAATTTCTGGACGAAAACCGATTAAAAAGGTTTCCCTAAATCTTAATACCTCTTGTGTCAAGTCTCGAGTGTGTAGACCGAAAATCTCTGAGAAGTTTGATAGGAAAATGTACGCACACAGACACACACACACACACACACAATTTCGCCTTTTTAGATATATAAATTAATAAACATTTGATATTAAATATTTTGTATTTAATATTTTCGATAATCATCATTTACTTGATATTTTAAGATAATCATTATTTACTTGATTTATTATTAAAGAATCTTATTTTTAGTTGAAAATGATAAAACTTTACTTAAATTGGATTTTCAAATTTAATGATTCTTCTCTGTTCAGTCTAGATCACGCACTTTTTATGCAGAATCTGGGAATTGTTTAGAAACGAATGTTTCTTCACTCGGTTATACAAAACAAATCTACATTAAAACACCAGGCGTTCTGTTTGGGCTTGTTGGAAACTGTACATCGTTTTCTATTTGAAGTGAAAAGATCGTCTAATTGGGTTGAATTTTTTTTTTTTTTTGTTACTTTAAAAAAAATCACAGTTCTATTTTCCAAATAATAATGAGATTTTGTGATAGAATCAAAACTATAAGATATCAAACTTATTGAAGTTTGACAATATAAAAAAAGCATTCAGTAGCTTTAAGATTTATCTTTCCCTTCTAATGCAGGTGTTTCAGTTTCGTTTAGAAAAGAGTGTTACCAACAGGTGCGTACCGACTAAAAGCTTTTGAACATTTGATTCATAAACCTACATACTCTAGACTTAAAGAAAATACGAGAGAATCTTTAGCTTTTGATGTTAGCCATGGATTTTCATCTTTATCCGTAGACTTTATCGAGGTAAATTTGAATATATGACTATTTTTAAATCGGATTTATTATTTAAGAATTTTACGTATTATCAATTAAAACGCCAATTACTATGTGACCGTTACGCCTTTCATTATTTGCTTTTTCTTCTTATGTTAATACTGCACAGCTTTACATTTTAGAATGTTTGCCCGTCCAAACTCGCACCTGGCTATGAAACAAAAAACTTTTAAATTAAGATAGATACAATAAATTAAATAGATAATAGAATTGCTCTATCATAATTTGAGTTATATAAATAATACATATCTTAAAATGAACCGTAAACTCCTACACTATGACTTATAAAGTATGGGATATGTATTCTAGTCAACAAAGTGAGTAACGTGAGCATAGTTTTAAAACTATATCATTTACATTTATATCATTATGTACCATAATCCACAAAGAAATAAAGCACCTTTCTTTAATTTATACCCAAAATAACCTTTAAAATATGTTAAGTACAAAGAATTTAAAGCGTAAAGAATTACACATGAAATGTTATTAGTAAAGTTTTGTAATAGGCGATGAAACTCTTTATCATTGCGTGGTTTAAAACAATCTACTATACATGCACACATAAAAAATACTGTTAGTCTTTAATGTGAGTGTGTGTAATATCACTTCCCGTTACAATCGGTTGATACTTCTAGTGGCAAAATACGCATTAGCTGTTGTAGAAAATACAATGAAAAAACATTTTATATGTGTATTTTACTCTTATAAGAAAGTATCATAATCACGTTGACACATCAGTTTTTGTTAGATCACCGACGATAATCAAAGTTGAGTCAGTAGCAGTTGGGAGATCATTTGAGAATACCGGGCGCTATATGTAAGAGGATGTCGATACCTCCCTGCAAGAACTCTAAAAACATAACGTTGTCATATTCCCTAACCTGGATATACATGAAAATGAGGACTGCTTGTTAATTTAATATCTCCTGGACACTTTCTATTTCCAGGAAAGCTGGTTCAATCCGCCTTATGTGAATACCGCTGGATATATATAAGTAAATTTTGTCAAAAAATCCGGACAATAAAAGAAAAGACTCTTTGCTTAGATGAGAAGTGTACTCTTTCAGAAATTGACCTTGATTCTCGGGAGTTTCCCTCAATTATGGCTCAGGCTCGACCGGCAGTCACCGGATTAAGCTGAGCGTTGTTCAAATGTTGAAAAGCTAAATCGACACTTTTTGCAAAAAATGTAATTTTTTAAACTATTTTTTGGGTGATAAAAGATATTTTCTTCTGTTTATTTTTTAACATTTATTGACAAAAACTAATTTGTAAATTTTTTTTTAAAAGACTTTTCTGTACTTTCACCTAACAATTTACGGTTTTCATAAAAACTCATTCATCTTTTCTTATAAAAAAAGCTTCTTATAAAAAAAGCTTTTTTTACAAAAAAAAACACAAAAGTGTTTACTGCCAATTTACTAAAAAAAAAGTAAGTTTTCTTGAACAGAAAACTGTACTTTCACCTAACAATTTACCGTTTTCATAAAAAAATCATTCATTCCTTTTCTGTTTGGCTTTATTTTATTTCTGTAATTAAAATTAAAACTACGTAAATTGGTAATATTAGTTAAGAGTTGAAAGTACTCGTCTTGATTTATTCTCGGATATTACCGAGCGTGCTTGCTAGTTAGCACGTAAGAACTAACTTCTATATGATATTGAGTATAGACATTGCATCTCCAATCTCCATTAAAAAATACTATAAATCCTTCTTTCCTTATGAAAGCCCAACTAAGTTGATATTCAGATTGAACATTCCACATGTTCAAATAACATGATCGTTCTTGCTTGATTGTTCAGGTAAAAATATTCAAGAAAACAAATAAATCTGTTATTTTGGCTTTGTTTATCCTTTATTAGTTATGTAATTACGAAACGCATTACTTATTTTGCTATATAGTTGGTGCGGCTGTGTTTGATCGGCATATCTGTCCGTGATTATTGCCATTACTTAAACTTTTAGATACTGCTGGTAATGCTACATTTCTGTAAAAGCACACATAAAGATTAGCATTTTCAATAACAAGATAAAGAAGTGTTTTTTATACATACTTGTCGAGTGCTTATACAAGTTGTTTTGTCGCTGCTTCGCTCGCCGACTTTTATGGGTGACCGTCGATCGTTTCGTCTTTTTTTTTTTTTCTCACCTTCACTCCAAACAAGGCATATTGCCAATTGGACGTAAGGGGCTACTAATTTGGACCATGCCTTGCAGGGTGCTATGCGGTAGGGAGTGAGGGGAGTAGAGCACAACAGAAACCTGATTTTGGAGGGAAGGAGACGACACAGAAAACAACACCAAAAGGCCGCAGACCCCCAGCACACACCATCCACTTTCCTGTGTCCATACGACAGAGATTGTCATTCCCGAATAGGCCTCCAGAGTCACGCCGAAGATGTCTAAAGACTATCGGCTGAAACACCTAGGTGCATGCCATTATCTCCCGAGATAGAAGATTGTCTACTATATATATTCATTTGAAAATAATTTTTGGAGACAAAATAGTACTTACAGTGGTCCTACTATCTATTCACTGGCGGAAAGGGAGTGAAAGGAGAGCAAATTGGAATTGACTCACCATAAAAATAAAACAATAATAATACAATGCTCCGGCAATACTTTTTCTTTATTACATCCATATAAGCATTCATTTTCACATTTTCTTTCTGCGACTTTGATAGTTCTGTGTATAAAACATTAGAGTGAAGAACTGAAGTTCGTGGTTTAAGATGTCAAAAATACTTAATTGATCCATAAGAAAAATTATACAATATGAAAGCCATGTAAAGGTATCTCTGTAAAATTATACAAAGTGGTAAACTTATCTGTCTTAAATATTACTTCATTTTTATTATAATCCCATCATTTATTTTATATCAGTAATTGGTTAATAATAATAAAAAAAGTACTTAATGATTAAATGTATCTCCGTGTATAGTTACACTTTAAAAGTAACAGTGATAATCGCGGTGGGGTAATTAAATGTATCCCCGTGTATATTTGTATCCGATATACATCGGGTAGTGAGAGAATTGAATTCCTTCTTGGACAACAGTTACTTAATTACGAAACCCATCAAAATACATGTTGGTGTATTCAGGAACAAGTCAACCAAGTAGTATTAAGCAAAAAAATAAAATTGCTGAACTGTAATGTAATCTGGTTGTGTGAAATATCAAAGTTCATATTCGATTAATAATAAAAATGAAGTTATATTGAAATCGCGTAAATGCATCGTTACGCATTCAATGAGTGATGCCTTTAACCCATTATTCATAGCAGTACAGCAATGAAACTTGGCATAGTTATTAGTCTTCCTCTACATATGAACCGCCCAAAGTTACGCATTTCTTCTATCATCTAATGCAGCTTTATAGACCGATAAGTAGAACACACCCGAAGTTTTTCCTCCAATCACGGCGTTACTTCGGAAATGAAGTCTGTATCATCTGAGAAATGCGTTCCGTTCAAAAACAACTTCATGGCTAGGGAGATGTGAAAATCAGATGGTGCAAAGTAAGTAGAGTAGGGGGATGGGACAAATTTCATAGCTACATGCCTACACTTCTGATTTGACGCCATGCATGTTGTGGATTAGAGCGTTGTCTTTTCAGAAGGAGAATAGCTTTGCTGATCGTGCTTTGCCTCTTGATTTTGATAGCTTCTCTTTCAAATATTTACATAATTCTCTTCCTAAATTTATTGGACATTCCTCTAAACACACAGTATTGTGTGCAAACTAGGTGCGGTCAAGATGACAACAATATTACAGTTTTATTGATATATGAATAGAAGCCCTTTCCCTGACCCGTTGGGTCACAACCACTACCACTATTCTACAGGGTGGAACGATAAAATTGTCGCCCTAGAAAAAAAAAACGACAATTCCAGTTCCGTTTGATAAAACCGGTTTCTTTTTCTTTTTTTATTGCAGACCATCTACTAGTTGATCAGTGGTGTAGAAATCCCACGACGGACAGGAGCCTTCTATCATGTTCGAAAGTGACACAAAGTTCAAAGAGCAAGATCGGAGATGCGCCGTTGTACAACTCGTGCTCTTTACTGATCTAAGTTATGACAACAGGACAATTGCCAGCATCCTCAAAATGCACATCCGGATGGTTCAACGCTTGAAGGCAGAGTTCAACGAAGTTTCCTGCCATGATTATGGTCTTTGGTGTGGTTTTGAAGTGAGGATTATATCTTCGAAGTCGGCTTGAAAGTCAACACTAAAGTACCTGAATGTGCTGAAGAGTGTGGTGTTTCTTTTGATGCAATCAGGTGGCCGCTGGCAGACGCTGGGTGTGGCAGAAGGATTCGGCGCCTGCCCACAAGTTCAAAGACACCTAGGCTTGACTTCAGAAGGAGTGCTACGACTTCTTACCGTTCTCTCACTGGTCTTCCTCTTCACCCGAACGGAAACCGCTGGACTACTTCGTTTTGTCATATGTCCAGAATATCACCAACATAACTTCACACAACACAATGCCAGCCTGACTGCCACAATCAGCCGAGTATTCGCCAAGCTTCCGCCAGCTCTTGTGGAAAGGGCATGCTTCCAGACCCGGGCCTGTCTCGAAGCGGTGATTGAAGCTGAAGGTGGCATTAATAAAAATTATTTATCACAATATGTTATTTACTCTAGAAATTTTCGCAGAAACTACTGGGCCGTTCTCGCTGAAATTTTGTATAGGCCTTCGCCATGATACAATGTAACAAACTAAACATATTGATATCTTTTCGATGCACAATTAAGTATAAATAGGGAGTTATAAGAAGTAGTATTTAATGCACACATGAGTATAAATTTAAACATTCAACTATCAATTTAGCATAAAAGTATTAATTCTAATTCAAGGGGGTTGTCCGTTCTTAACGGACTAAAAATTCTAGTATATATATCATTTAGAATTGGGCAGTGTGAGATGGAACAATCTTGGAAAGTATCTCCATTTGTCAACTGTCATGTTCGGTTTGCATACGCAGAAATGATCGATTGATTGTATCGGAAAAAAGACATTTGAGAACAATCGTTTCTAATCAAATTAAGATTGCATTTGATTTTGACAGCATTTCTTTATTTTAAGCAAGACAAATAAACAGCTACCCGTATCGTATTCACTTATGATTGACGTTTGTTCCAAAGAAAATTAATGTCTATTTTTAACGAATGATTAGAATTAACATTTACGCTGTATAAATTGATGTCAAGACAAATGTGAACATATGTCACGTGGTAATATAATCTGAGTCCTTTTCTTGAGACTATAAAACAAATGTCGGTGCATGAGAAATAGGAACGTCAGCATTAGTGTATCAGCAGTATGTGTAGGTCCTGAGAATTACTTTAAAGTATATCCGGTAGTACGTCCACGATTTGCGATTTTTGCGGAGTATGAGAGTTCAACACAATTGCAATTACCAAGAGCCAAGGATGTCTCCATCGCCACCAAATTCTACAGAATCTATGCCATTTCTGATATGGTATTTTCCTTGTTGACTACGGTACGTTGTTGGTTCTGCGCAGTTCTAGGAGACTTCACTTTCTCTCTTTGAGAAGCGGTTAATTTATTACTAAACACCAGAGGCGCGACTACCGGGAAATGCGGATAAGGCTGCCCAAGTATTTTTTGAGGGTTCGTACCTTGGGGAGCTGAGTGTTCAATCCCATTTTCGGCCCTTGTGTTACATCTTTCTGTCGTAGGAGGAAAATAAATACCTACCAAGTTGTTTTTCTAACAGGACTGGTAGTACTTTCAAAAACTATCTGTATCTCCTAACATGATTGTATATGACACAAAATTGGATCTATTTCTAGATCACATCTGGCTCGGAGTCGAAGTATCTGTCAGGCTCCCATTTATAGAAATAAATAAAAACTATCGTTTAGTGACTATTTGTTTACAATATATAAATTTGCAAAACAAATTACTATACAATCTATTTTCTATTCATGTATAAAGGTGTACAGTTTCGGCATAAATGGCTTACTGATAATTAAAAATGCCGTAAAAAAACTAATCCAAAAAAACAAGATTCAGAGGAGCAAGAGCGCATTAAATCCAGTCTCAGTAATTATAAACTTGCCAATTTATTCATTTCTTTACTCTTGATGAGTTTTTGCGATAACTAGTAAAACTTCGCTCATAGATAAAAAAATAAAAAATAAAACCAAGTCGCTCCGTATATTCAATGCCCCTGGTTTCTTTTCATAAGTATTGCTGTTTACTTGTGTTCTTGCATCGGCCGTTTACCTAGAAGCTAGAATGTAAAATAGACGTTAAACCAAATATGACGATAATTCCGTTTATCACGATTAGTGGCTTTCTCTAGAATTTGTTTTTTGACGATAAGCATCAGAAAGGTCACGTACTCTCTATACCTTTCTAATGGAAGTTTGGGTAATTTCATTTTCATTAGATCCGTATAATATCTGTTATATATTTCTCCTTGTGCTACGCAGTCTTCTTCTATTTTAATATACATATGTTCAGTAAATGTTACGTTGACTTCTGCACGAAATGATTTGTGAGAAAAATAAGTTAAACAACTCCCTTGACTTTAGAAGGTTGGATGAGGGTCGGATTCTATTTTGACTTAAAAGACCTGATGACGTTTTGGCTCTAGGTTACACCTGCTGCTAGCTGGAAGATATTTGCATATGTGGTAGTTGTTACTTAAGAGCATTGCTTCCTTCCAGCCGCACTTGAGTGGCAGTCTTTGAGTGAGTCCGTTTGGGGCGTAATTCTGTTACCTATATACCGAGCTTTTGTGGGGTGGGCGGGTAAGGTGCTCCTTCTGTGGCTTACTTCTGGGACTCTTTAAGAGGTTTTGATGACAATTACTTTTCGGTAACCTTATTTGTTAGCTTTACGACGGTTACTTCTCGAGAACCTCAATGTGTTATGCACACAAAAGTTCGGACGCACAGGTTTATGATTTATAGTTTTGTGTTACTTGACTCCTGACAGAGCTGGGGTCGCGATTTAAGAATATTTCGCAACTTTAGCACCAGACCACACTCTGATTTATTCACTACTTTGGTGTCGGAGGATTCTCGACAGATTTTTTTATATGTTAGATGTTTTCATCAAGTTATGTTTTGTATGATGTCAATCCTCCTATAATTTCAATTTCTACTCATTCTTATTTCTTGTTTTTATTTCGGAACTGTTTGTAGTGTTTTAACAATTTTTTGTGCTACAGTATTTTCTTCATGTTTTATATTCCCTTAAGCTCTCGAGCAAACTTCAAGTGTCTGCTTATTTTTTGCTTCCTTTTTCAGCTTCAACCTGTTATCTGCACAGACGATTCACTTTAACAGCATTTTCCTTTCTCGTTGACTATAATAACGTACGATCTTCTTGCTTATGTACTTTGGCGTATTGTTGTAGACTTTGTATATTTAATATTCTAATGCTGGCTTCGTTTTGTGCGTGTACTATTTGTACGTATATTAAGACTAAGGTCGTTTGCACAGTTCAAAGTAGACTACATTTCAAGCTCAGTCATGTGTTTATTATTATTATTATTATTATTATTATTATTATTATTATTATTATTATTATTATTATTATTATTATTTATTCATTCAATATTTATTCCTTATCTATGTGTTTATTTATTCACTAGAAGTTTTCACATGAATTATTAACACTGAGCGCTCACTGACAATAACAAATAGCCTTCTTTGGCATCTGTGTGACAGCAAGTCTCCTAAAAATTTTATTATTTTCCACTTCTATTGCTAACCATGGCAAACTACATTATCTCAATTGCCGTTTACGATTGTTTGATCACTGGTAAGGCCGTTGGCCATTTCTGAAATTTAACTTGCAATAAGTCTTTCCAAGATCCCAGTACTCCCATGTGTCTTTCCTGTCGAGGTCTGGATAGTGCTTTCCCTCCTTGACCTTTCCATTATCCTACTCTTGTTCTCTGGTGTTTATGGAAACAATAATAATCGAAACAATAACAAGCATCAGCTGATTTCAATGTTAGAGGATGGCGCAATTGCTAGCATTGACTGAGGTCATGTTAAGGTAAAAAGAGTTAGTATAGTAACGGGAATCGAAGACGGAATCACGGGAGTAAACGACTGATCTTCAAACATGTAGTCGACAAAATAATCAGAGAAATTAGCGATGCGTCTCCGATTTGAGGTGAATCAGTATAAACTCACCTACATTCTGAAGACACAAGAATAATTGCGTCATTATTGCTGTATTAGGAAAGAGAGCAGATCAAAATGCTAATGTCGCAGGTAAGCCCCAGGGACGCACGGTCGCGAAAGAAAAGAACAAACTTAAAGTATATGGCACACACACACACACACACACACATTACAGCTGCTCGAACGAATAACTAACACGGGTCACAAAGTGAAGAACTCTATCTTTATGTAAGAATATTGTTGTAAACACCAAAAGGGCTAATGTGCCGTAATTGAACTAAAATAAATAAGAAACACCGTATACACTTTAAAAGCAGTATATAAAATTCATACTTGATCGAACTTCTTACATTTCTTGTTACCGACGTGTTTTCTTTAATCAATTCGATACCTTACCCTCGAGTCCAAGTGATAAAGGAATCCTAGACTTTCAATATTTATTATTATTATTATTATTATTATTATTATTATTATTATTATTATTATTATTATTATTATTATTATTATTATTATTATTATTTAGTTTTATATTTATTTGCTTTCAGGAAACACTTCCTTCAAAATTGAAATCAACAATTATTTACATGAATATTAATATCTTAATTAATATATTAATGAATAATATATCTCCTAATTAACTACGAACAATCCTCTTCATTAAAAATACTTCAGTGCATTTTTATTCGTATATTGAATTGTAAATCTGACACTGACATTTCGGACGCGTTGCAAATAACCTATAGCAATATTAAACGTGAATAATTCAGAGCGGCACTTTTGATATGAACTTCGTAATTGCAAAATAATTATTACCACAAAGAGTGAATAGCCAAACACGCACTTGATAGCCCAAAAGTCTTATATATATATATATATATATATATATATATATATATATATATATATATATATATATATATATATTTGTGTGTGTTTGTGTGTATATATATATATATATATTTGTGTGTGTGTTTGTGTGTGTATATATATATATATATATATATATATATATAAGCTGGCAGTTCGACGTTGCCCGGTCGTACAATACGCTTAAACAAGATATGTTAATTTATGCAGATTACGTATGTATAATCATAGAATCAATCCTCTATTGAATATTATATATTACGAGGAATAATTTGCCCAGTGGACTAATTCGCAAAAAAAAATAGATAATAATGATAATGTCGTTCATCAAATTCCGTCTGTGTTGATTTACAATATCATCTCGGTTGATAGCTGAGCTTGGCGATGAATGCTCTGGAAAGCTTACTTCTGATTAATGTTTAGTTTGAAAATTTGAAAATATGCAAACGAAGAAATGATTTGCGGCGATTTTAAATCGTAGTCTTCTTTTATCGTAAACTGAACTCATTATTAAGAAAAAATAAAAAATAAAATGGTGAGGTACACCTGGGTTTGAACAGAGGATCATTCGATTGGTAGTCGAATGTTCTACTACTAAGCTATATCTCTAGATTATAATAAATCTGTTTTTTCTAAGAAATGATTTACTGATTTTTTTTTATTTCCCTCGCCGTAATGTGAAATACTCCCACTGTAATTTTTTTTCTTTTTTATCTATACGAGAGAAAAGCTATTTTTAAGATGGATTTTTTTTTGATTTTTGGTACTTATCGGATGGATTTCTGTACAAAACATCTAAGAATGCTGCCAGACATATAAATTGGTTCTGTGTGATATTCGCAAAAGATAGGCTCAGCCGTTTTGGAACCTATAAAGAAGGAACTCTCACACACATAAAGTAACTCTTATATATAAGTAGAGATAAAGTTAGACAGAACGGAATTAAAACATGAAATATTAAATATTAAACAGGAAAATAGCTGACATCTAAAAGATCTATATATCATTACTTGCTTGTGCAGTTTACGTGCAGTATCTGTTGCGCATCAGATAGACACCCTCTGAACCTCCAATGCTCATGTCCAGTGGAGCGAACCCGTGATGACTGGCAGCAGAGGAGGCCGCAGTTTTTGGCCAAAAGTAATCTCAGTGAGGTAAACAGTCGCCCTATCGTGCCTGCTACTACGCCTTTTCTTTCTGGATGAGGTTCCATAGCCTTTTAATGAAAACTGCAAGGCAGCAGTAGGATTTGAAGTTAGAGTTCCCATCTCTTAGCTTTTTGCTGTGATAAGGCCCACAAGGCAGTGGTGTTTGATTTTGGGGTTGGTTCCCCTAGTCTTCGTCCAACCAAGGGCACCCACAAGATAGTGGGGTAGGGGTTGGTAATGTGCTAGGGCATGTACACACATCGGTGGGCCATAACACACTACCTCTGAGGTCCTCTACTACTCCGATATCTCCTACAAGTTTGGCCTGGGGCCGCAAGGCATCCAGTTACCGTGTGTGGCCAACGTGGAGGCACTGTAGGAGTCTTGATGATGGAGAGTCTATGTGCTGGCAAGGAAAACTTATGCACAACTGCTCCCTTTTCACCGTGAGGTTAGCCAGCGGTGTTAGTTGGAAGCGAGAAGGCATGAAAGAATGAACACTAACTTATATACCCCTGCCGGATTAAGAATCCAAACGCACACACACACACACACACACACTATATATATATATATATATATATATATATATATATATATATATATATATATATATATATACAGATGGCAAAAAGAAAGTCCGCACTTGTAATTTTTTCAAAACCTGTAAATTCTAGCTAAATTTAACGAAACTGTTTAAACAACCTATACCTCATTTGATTGGCCTTTTATTGTTCTATAATTTTACCTGTTCATATTTGACATTTAATTGAAATATTCTAGTGTTCACGTCAATTTAAAAAAATAACTTCAAATTGAGAAGGCAAAAAGAAAGACCGCACAATGGAAAATTGTTATTTAAATGTAACTTTAGGACATTAATGCAACACAAATACAACAGGAACACAATAAACTAGTTAATATTTAGTAGCGTAGCCCTTCTGAAATTTGACAGCCTGCAATCGTTTGGGAATTCCTTGAATTAGACTGCAGCAATACTCCGGGGAAAGGGCATCCCACTTTTCTTTAATTTTTGTTCAAAGTTCTTCCAAATTTGAAATTTTATCATTGCGTAGCTGTTGCTTGATGTAATGCCATACGTTTTCGATATGATTGAGGTCTGGAGATTGTGCAGGCCAATCTAAACACTGAATATCGTGCTCTTCCAGGAACCTCTTTACATTACCAGCTGTGTGAATGGGAGCATTATCCTGCATGAAGATGGGCTTATCATCAAAATTCCGACCAAAGTAGGGTAGAAAATGCTCAGTCAACCAATTAATGTATTTGATCAAATTATTCGACCTTGCAAGCGAACTATAGGCCCTGGAACATTAGTAGTAATAATGCCCTACATCGAAACTGAACCTCCACCGCCTTGCAACGTCGACATGAGCACCTAGGATTAAATTCTTTGTCTTTCCTCCGACGGATGTACTGCCTACTATCACTGCCTAGTCTATTGAACTTGCTGTTGTCGCTAGAAAGCACTTTTGACCAATATGAAGAGTCATGATCTTCATTGCATCTGACGAAGTCCAGACGGCGCTTTCTGTTCTTTACAGAAATCATTGGCTTGCATCTTGCAAGATATTCTCGCAAATTTAATTCCTTTGCCCTGTTCTCGACAGTAGAAAAGGAGCATTTTTAAACAAGATTGCACTGGTGTTGGATTTGGAGAGCCGTTTCAAATCTGTTTCTTAGGCTGCAAATCTACATAGCATTGTCTTCCCTGTTAGAAGTTCTAGTACGACCAGATTTAGGCGCATCACGAACACCACCGGTGTTTTGGTGCTTTTGCGCAGTCTTTCATACCATTTTCTCATCACATTTCAATCTGCGGCCGATGTCTCGATTGGATAACCAGAAAGGTGGAGATTAATGAGCTCCTGACGATCACTAAGATAAAGTCGTGGCATATATATATATATATATA
>NC_136483.1:25089377-25169377 GCF_053919585.1 Euprymna scolopes | reverse complement strand
CTTTTTCTTTTTTAATTTCTTTAATAAATATTTTGTGGGGTTTGTATTACTCTACACATAGATTCGAAAAAGTTGTCCAAAAAGAAATATATAACAAATAAATGTTATCAAAGGCAACATAAGTTACTTTTCTACTAAACTGGATATATTTTTCGTGTTTTTATTCAATGTAAGATGTTTATTCAGCTCGAAAACCATACAGTGTTTACCGATGTATTGGAACATTCAAGATGGCGTCTGATTCTCTCTTTAACACGGTAAGTGTGGGAAAAGATGTTATAAATTTTGTATAGTTTTTCATTTATAACACCTTTTTCCATACTTACGGTGTTAAAGACGGTGTGAGACGCCATCTTGAATTTTCTAATACATCGGTAAACACTGTATGGTTTTCGAGCTGAATAAATATGTTACATTGAATAAAAACACGAAAAATATATATATCCAGTTTGGCAGAAAAGTAACTTATCTTGGCTTTGATAACATTTATTTGTTATATATTTGTTTGTTTTTTCACAACTTTTTAGAATCTATGTGTACAGTAATACAAACACCCATTTTGTGTTTTATATACATAAAGTACAATTGTTGAATGTTACTGTTTTGATTATATTCGTTGGGGGGGCCAATTAAAAAATTAAGAAAGATTAAAATGAAGCGAAATTTAACTTTATTTTTTTTGCATAATTAATGATGGAAGTATTTTTCTGTTTATTTTCTTAACATCTGTTAAAAACAAATACATAATTTGTACATTCTCTTGAAAAAAAGAACAAAACTTTTCTCTACTTTCACAGGTGTTCCATTTTAACAAACTGAGCCGCAGCAACGCGTGGCCGGGTACAGCTAGTAATAATAATAATAAGGTGTCTTTTTTCTTCAGTAGTGTGGTAACCCCTTTATATATGAAACAGCGTACCACTCCCGTCCCCACGGGCGTATATATACATACACAACTTACATGTATATATACCCAGACACCCATACATTCTTATAATATACATTATTACAATTATCGTATACGAGACAGCCTATTTTAATAGTTCAGATATATATATATATATACATATATATATACATACATATATATACATATACATTTATATACTTACACACATATACACATATACACACATATATACACACACATGCATACAGCTACATACATAAATACACTTATACATACATATTTACACAAAATACAGACATACATTTATGTACACTGCCACCAAATGATACATCTAAAATAGAAATAGAAATGAACTCATTCACTACATAATTCTCTTTTCTGTCAAACCCCACACGCAAAATTATATTACCCGCCCACACCCGCTTGTTATTTTTTCATAAGTTGTATGTTTTTTTACTACGTAAAAATTTATACTACGTAAAAATTTATAGTGAATTCAGCTTGAAGTCCATATGTCTATCCTCATTTTTAGTAAGCACTCTTTCGAGGGTTACACAGATATACATACGATATATAATGATATAACAATAATATATTACATATGACAAAACTTCAGAGTATTTAGGTTATATAAACAGAGTATTAAGGCTTATATATTGTAGTACTTACCTTCATGTTTATTCATTCCCCCTATTTCTTTACTTCCTTTTCTTCTCTTTCACTTTTCATTTTTTACTTGTTTTTATCTATTTATCTATTTATTTATTTATTATTATTATTATTTATTATTATTATTATTATTATTATTATTATTATTATTATCATCATCATATATTTATCTATTTATCTATCTTTGTATTTTATTTTTTTTTTAATCTTTCTTTCCCTTTATTTTTTATTTCTTTATTTTTTCTACCCACGTATGCATACATATACATACAAATCATATACACATACATGCCCACACCCAAACATATCACCTAAACAATCTATTACTCGTTTGGTTCAAATATACTTTCATACAGGTGTTTGTTTAGGTTAGTAATATTATGATTGCTTGAGAAAGTAGAATATTAAGCGACTTATGTAACCCATACGGGTATGATCATAGTTACGATCTCACTTATCCTCTTTGGGGGGGGAGGTTATTGGTTGGGGGATAGTTGTACTCATAGTTGTTCTGATTTTCTAATTAAGAGTTCTTTAAGTGCATGTATTCTGAAATGTTTGCAGGATATAGCAGTTTATTGTTTAATATTTAGCAGTTTATCCCTATCTTTAACACTAGTTATTTCAAGTTTTTCTGATAAGCATAATGGACATGGTGAGTTTAATGAGTGGCAAATATTGACTCTTCTAATAATCTTCCATTCTATTCTAGGTGTTTTATTTTCTCTAACTAATTTCCAGTAGTATAACGATAAGGAAGTGTCCTTTTCATACGTTTGATTATTCATCGAGCGTGTGTGCCCATAGAAGCTATTTTTGAAAATCATTTGGGTACTACCTATGTAGAATCTTTCATCCCTTGGGTTCTCTACTGGGAATATCCTAGCCTGGTATACCGCTGATGAGGTTAGACATTCATTTTTATTGGGCATTCCTCAGGCTTTTGGCAGTTACATTTATTCACAGCCGTGTTATCACTAGTATTTAGACTTTCTCTATAATCCTTAAGATTCTTCCATTATGCTTTTTTATAATTCTTTCCAAGCTATCACCACAGATATAACTTAATTTTAATGTATTTTTATTAAATATTTTATATATTTTATGTAATAATAATAATAATAATAATATATATATATATATATATATATATATATATATATATACATATATATATATATATATATATAAGTTTCGTGGTTAAATTTTAAATTCTGAAAAAAAAGGATATAGAGACATATATTCGATTTAAGAATTTATTGCTTGACAAAAGGAATATATAGAAGGGGTTATTTTAATTTCCTTAATCCATGGATTTTCAACAATGGCACATATCATCAGAGCAAATGAAATTCAGTTAGCAAAATGTTCAGCTGCAAATAGACGCTATTTTGCTTTTCAGCACAATTATTGAAAATAGTTTTTTTGAGTGGTTGTGGACAATTATATGGAGAAAATTATACATAATTGTGCAGAAAAGCAAAATAGCGTCCATTCGCAGCTGAACATTTTGCTAACTGCATTTCATTTCCTCTGATATGAGCCATTGTTGAAAATCCATGGATTAAGGAAATTAAAATAACCCCTTCTATATATTCCTTTTGTCAAGCAATAAATTCTTAAATCGAATATATTCCTCTATATGTTGTTTTTTTTTTTCAGAATTTAAAATTTAACCACGAAACTTATATATTGCTCTATTTATAAATATTGAGCTTTTCCATTTATGGCTAGGATCTCCTTGAAACTATTACTTCAAGTAATATCTATCAGGATTTTTCATCTGAATTCTATCAGTGTCTTATATATATATATATATATATATATATATATATATATATATATATATATATATATGGCAGAGAGAGATTTAAAGGGTGGTCGCAAGAAAAGTATGAAATTTAAAGATGTATAATTTATTGTTTATATTTCTTGCGTCTGTCTATTCATTTCTTCGAGTTTGTAACTCACATTATGGGCGGCTGCAGTAGAAAAGGACTTTCAGGCTTTCAAAAATGAAAATCCGACTTGAGGATTGACAAAATAGATAGCTGCATTTTTAATGATTACAAAGCATCAGTTTGATAATTTTATTTATTTGCGAACTATTATCCTCATCTTTATAGTTGTTGTTTCAGGGCGTTTCGGCCAACTATTTCTATACAAATGTTTTATTGCAAAGAATTCCAAATATTAAATTATATATACTATTCGGTTCTTACCCGACAATAATAATTTTAAAAAATATACAGTTTGATAATTGTGTAACTTTTAAACGAGAATGACCTGAAGCAGTTGCCACTCGTAAAAAAAAGAGTCCAAAAAATATATTGTCTTTTTTTTAAAAATAAATTACCTTTTGCGAAATAATCAACTTTTCTAGGGATCACACTGTATAATTTAATGCCTGTGTATGTGTGAGTTATATCTGTGTGTTAGGAAATCGGCATAAAATCTAAAATTGTATTCTTATGTTAAATGTACTGGGGAAGACAATGGAAGTGCCCCGCATAACTCTAATAATCCTCTCTAACTGCACCACTTAGCAACCTATGACAGCATACCTCCCATAAAACTTCAAGTATATTCTATTTTTATTAAATGTTAATCATCTGTATACATTTTCTAGCAAAGGCAATAAGGACGGTTTCAAATCTCTAGGTGACTTCCTAACCCAAACGACGTGTGAGAACAAACCTCGTTTATAAACTTCATATATAGTCGACTTTGATGAAATTTATATCAAATGTACAAAATACTTTAGGGAAGACAACGAAAGTGTTCCTGATTCTCTACGTTACTCATTATGTCCCAAATATCTACGTGTTCCCACCTTTTACCTCGAATTGCAACGTCAAGTTTCTGAACGTCAGTTTCTCCCGGTCAGCCATTAAAGTCGATCAGTTTTCTAATCAGTAAAGTGCACTACTGCTAAGAAGATTGGCCAAACGACGGGTCAATCATCTTGTTGCTGGACACTTGCGCGATCGAGACATACTTGTCTACATCGACTGTCCTTGTGTGTGCACATTTATGGCTATTCATCTGCTCTCTGGTCACTTGCAGTTTATGTCTGCTGTTAGAAATATCTTCCTGTAACTTTTGCACATACTTTGTAGTCAATCTTGTTCAGATTATTGAGGTTTGCGCAACTATTAAAGGAACTTGCAGATGTGGAATTGAATGAGTTAATACGATATACAAAATGTAGGCGTTTCCATCATTATTCAATATAAAAGTAAAACGAATGGAAATGTCCTTGGAATAGATCAATTATAATAAATTGGTAAAAATCTAACACTCTTGTTAACAGCTGTTTTCCTGTCCAATTAATATGAATGAATATTTATACAGCATAAATGAAGCTATTGCTCTCTTGAAAAGAGTCGATAATTAATGTAATCGGCCATGATAATTATTCCAATATTCATTGTTCAATTTTGAGCTCTTTGCTCCAAATCGTTTTATTTTATTTACTCGACGACAAATGTGACGGCAAAATATCTATAAAACGCGAAACTTCATTATTGAATAGTTATAATATTGAAGATTTGGTCAATGTCATGTTCACAAAATTTTTAAAATGATGACGTTTGTAGGTTTTCCGGGGTGCTGAAAACAAATATCACATTTAAATTTGGGACAGATTCATTATATTAAGAAATTACTTTTTCAACAAATGGGGGATCACTTTCCTATATAAATTTAACATAAAATGAGCACCTACTTTTTGGCACCCCTAGTTGAGGGGGATTTTTTTGTTGAAGTTTTTTTGTTTGTTTTTCAGACATCGTTGAGGCAAAATGTAATGGCTAACCTGTACGAGAGTCCCCCCCCAATCAGAAAATGGGATGGGCGTACTGTCGTAAAGGTCCACTAATGAAATAAAATACAACAAATACCTTAACGAATCTTGCTTTCTTAACTGCTGGAAAACTAATTCTGTGGTACCAATTTGCAAGAATTCTAGCGAGAAAACTGACCCATTAAATTATCGCCCCATTAGCCTCCTTCCGCTTTTCGCCAAAATATTTTAGTCCATAATTAACTAAGCTCTAGTCAATCACCTTACAGTTGCTAAACTTCTGACTGACCAACAATATGGATTTAGACAAGCCCGTTCTACAGCAGATATCCTAACTGTAATCTCTGAACGTATATACCATACATTAGACAAAGCATGTGAGGAAAGATTTGTAGCCGTAGATAGATCTAACGCTTTTGACAGAGCGTGGCACGATGGTCTTCTCAGGAAAATCAGATCTTACGGTATCACTGGTCGAATACTTAACATAAATAACTATTTCTTAAATAAGATAAGAATCTAGGTTGTCTTCGACGGTTGTACATCAAAATAATATGATATAAATACGAGTGTACCTCAGGGGTCTATCCTTGGAACTTTATTATTCCACATATTCATAAATGACCTCCCTGATAAAATTGTTTCTGAGATGGGTATATTTGCTGATGATACCACACTCTATAACAGGAACGAGGGGGAAAGAAATGAATACATGTCTAAGGCAATAGCAGAAACACTAGAGGATGACCTTCGATCTGTAGTGAAATAGAACCAAAATGGATGGTCACATTCAATGCTGCCAAGACTAAGCTTGTTTCCTTCAATAATTACAGGAAACCTTCTATACCACTAATAGCTATGGTTAAATATACATTATCTGAATATACTTCTTTCAAACTCCCTGTCTTAATGTCCACAGGGAACATGAACTGGAAAAGATACATTAAGAGCATTGCCAAGACTGCTACGAAGAAGACGGGCTCTCTCTACCGTGCTAGAAAGCTAATGCCTGAAAGTATCATGTATCTCTACAAAGTCACCATTCGCCTATGTATGGAGTACTGTTGTCACATTTGGGCTGGTGAACTGCTACTGGTCTCTCGCTTCTGGATAGGGTTCAAAGGAGAGTCGCCAACCTTATAGGTCCTAACTGACATCAAAGCTTCAACCACCGTCCCATCGACGAAATATGCATCCCTCTGCCTGTTCTACAAGTATTTTAATGGTGAATTCTCCGGCGAACTACAAGCCCTTGTACCCTTCGACGTAAATACCCCCGACAAACCAAACCAGCAGCAAAGTTCCACCCCTATGCAGTAGAGATCCCTATATGTAAGAAAGCCTTCTACTTCAATAGTTTCTTCTCCAGAACAGCTAGACTTTGAAGCTCCCTTCCGGGTTACTGCTTTCCAAACTGTCCTGACATGCAGAAGTTCAAGTGTAACGTAAACGGACATCTTGCTGCTCAACTCCCTATATAGTATCCCTGCAACTTATGCCACCGATAGTAGCCCCCTACATCATAGTGGCACTGTACCTTGTTTGGGGTAAAAATGGAATAAAAACACTAGCAAAAAATAAAAAGAAATGCATTCAATAAAGACGACATTAAAAACAAAGATAGAGAAAAATAAAATATCTATGATCTACTTGCCCTTGACAGAAAAAAGAAATGTTCTTGTTTTTTTGTTTTTTGTTTTTTTTTTTCTACATGGAGGTCACCACTTATCAAGGCTCAGAAGCCACTCGGGGATAAGGGTTATTGTGTGTACAGTAATCAATGGGATAGTATAATAGTAATAGTTAGTATTGGAGATTTGATAAAGTGTCATTAGTTAAGGGGCGGTTCATCAAGAATTTGTTTATGTTGGGCTTGAAGACATCCAAGTTGAAGTCGTGGGGGGGGGGGCGGGCAGGCAAGCGGCAGAGAGTTCCACAGGCGTGCAGTTCTAAGAAAGAAGCTTTGTTCATGGAATCTACGTTTTGATTTAGGCACGGATAAAGAGTGTATAAATTATTTTCTTTCACACACGTTTAAAAAATTGAGATCATCTGATCACCAAAGATAGTGAATGGTGATTGATGTCGCTAACGTAAGAATATTTACACTCTGCCTCTTTTTAATTTTCAAAATACAATTATGTCATCTCCTCGAGTAAAACAGTACAATTTTTAGTGACTGTAGCATAATAGCATTCACCCACCGTATGGCGGTGGAGTGATCCGATGCAAAATGAGTTCACCGCGTTTCTTCTCAAGGCGGCTCATCCCTGTTGGTCGGCAGCTGAATCCTTTACATGCCTCAGTCATTTCCAATTCCAGTGTCGAACGCTAAAAACGACGGATCCAGCCACCAGCTCCATGTCTGTTCTCACTGCTCTATGTCTTAAGAGGACCGCTTCTGCGCTTCTTGGAGCCAACACGTGCGATTAGGGCTAATAATTTGCAGATAAATTCTTCCTTAGATCGTAGCAAACTAGTGAAATTTCCTTTTAAGAAGATTCTTCTGTCATTCTCTTGACAGAAAGGTAATTTTTTTTATTCTGTATTTTATTTAAAAACACTTTTTCTTATAAACGCATTTTTAATTAAAAACAAATTTTGCAAATAAAAATCCTATTAATAAAAACACTTTTTTAAATAATAAAACTTTTAACTTTACTCTCGTGTACAGGAAAGTAAATTTCAAGTTTTTTTTTTAAAGATAAGTTATAACAAATGCAAATTAAATGTAATTTTTAAAGATTTGCTGAAAAAACGTAAATTTTTATTTATTCTATAAAGGTTTAAAAGAAAGAAATTTATGATTTTATTATTATTCTCTAAAGTTAACAAATATTTAAAGAATATTTTTAATTAAAATCATTCTTGTGTATTTTCCGATTTTGTCTACTAACATTAAATGGCAAAAGTTAAAATCATAAGTATTTAAAAAAACAACAACAACATAGTTTTAATGACTCATATATTTTGTTATACGTCTATTTTTAATTAAAAAAAAACTTTCTGTAAATAAAACCATTTTCTTATTAATAAAACCTTTTTTCTTTAATAAGAATATGTGATCTAAATGTTATAAAAGTACAGTTCATTTCACTTGGAACTTCCGGTTGAGTTGACTCGCAAACGGAACACTACATAAACATTGTATGAATCCATCTAATTGATATTCTACTAATATACTATCTAGTGCCTACCTTTCCCAACCCAAATTTTATAAATCTCGATTTTGTAATGTTGTTCATGTATAAAAAGTTCGTTGTGAACTTTTAACCATAACTTAACATTAACTCGCTGCCATGGGCAGTTAAGGTTAGTAGTAAAAATGTTAACTTCTCTAGTATGCAGAAATAACACTGGAGATAATTTAACATTAAATTTATGTAGGAAACTGATCCTCTACTCTAAGTTCTAAAATAACAATCGTGCATGGCATCTCGTGAGTGCACAGTGAACGAAGCATAAAAAATTACTAAGTTCAGCATTTGCTCCCTCCTATTTAGCCCCAAAGTCCCCAAGGCCTTAACATATTTAAATTTGAGTTCAGCACCATGCAAAACTGCTAATAAATAGATATATACGGAAAAATTTGGGCAAATATGGCAAAATAGTCCAAAAAATGGAGTGTTTTTATTAGCTGTAAAAGAGCCCCTGGGGCACACCCAAGAGTTATAGACAAACAAAATTATATAAAAATCAGAAATTTTTATAAAAGTCCAAAGCATCAATTTTTTTAATCAGCACAAAAGTGTCAATTTTAGCCATTTTAATCAGAAAGGCACCTCTAGAGGGGCAACCGGAGTTTCTCCAGAAAATCCGTTCTAGTACTTTTTTATTCGTATCATATTTAATGTTTGTGCAAAAATTTCAAAAAATTACAAGGTGTAGTTATTGAGAAAAGTGCGGACAGACGAACGGACAACAGACGATGGGCGAACGGACAAGGGTGAATTTAAAGGTCCACCTTCCTTTTGTCGGGGGACCAATAAAATAAAACCATCGCCTAAAAAGTCGAATATATTAGTGGGGGGGCGCATTCAACTGAGAGAATTACCTACAAATATAAGCACAAGAAATTTTGGTCTCATTCTTAAGTAAAGAAAATAACTTAATATAGTTGAAATTGATTATACAAAAATGCAAATTAACCGAATCAAAATTGCCAAAAAAAATTCAAATGTTCCCAAACTTTACCACTCTTCAAAAACATTTTACAAACTTTAGCAAATAAGAAAAGCTACTACATTTATTTTTGATCGTTTACTAATTTTAAAAAAATATATTAAACCCATCCTTAACGAATTGGGAGTAAGATGACACTGGAATTAAGTAAATGAAAAAATGAAATATTCCTGTCGATATAACTCCTGTATTATATTTTAAATAATATGACTTTTTCGGAACTTGTTGTTTTTTTTTACATGAAGTTCACCACTTATCAAGGCCCGGGAGCCACTTGGGGATAAGGGTTATTGCATGTACAGTAATCAATGGGATAGTATCGTAGTAATCGTCAGTATTGGAGATTTGATAAAGTGTCTTACTGAAGGAATTTGTTTATGTTGGACTTGAAGACATCCAAGTTGTAGTCCGGTGGGAAACAGGCAAACAGAAGAGAGTTCCACAGGTGTGCACTTCTAAGAAAGAAGCTCTGCTCATGGAATCTACGTTTTGATTTAGGCACAGATAAAGAGTGGAGAAAATTATTGACAACAGTTTCAGCTAGATGGGTGTTTTTCGTGAAAGATTGGCGAGGGGGGACCAGAGATTGGAGCTCGGACGAGCACTTGCCATGGAAATAACGATAAAACAAAGACAGGCTCGCAATGTCTCTTCTGTGGGAGAGAGGTTGCAGGGAAGAGAAAAGGGCATCCTCCACCAAGCCATGAAGTCTATTTTGTACTCTGTCAAGGCAGGATAGGCTGTTTTAGCAGCTCCAGCCCAGATGTGGCAGCAGTACTCTATCCTTAGACGTAATTGGCTTTTAAACAGATAGAGAATGGCATCAGTAGTGAGATATCTTCTGGAGCGGTAGAGTGATCCCACTATCTTTCCAGTGACCTGAATCTTGCTTTCCCGACTGCTGTAAAACCGACTCTGTGGTACCAGTCTTCAAGAATTCTGGTGAAAGAACTGACCCACTAAATTATCGTCCCATTAGCCTCCTTCCGCTTTTCGCCAAAATATTTGAGTCCTTAGTTAATGAAGCCCTAGTCCAGCACCTAACAGCTGCTAAACTCCTGACTGACAAACAATATGGATTGGGCAAGCCCGTTCCACAGCAGATATCTTAACTGTAGTTTCTGAACGTATATACTGTTCATTGGACAAAACAGGGGAGGGTAGAGCGGTAGCCCTAGATATATCTAAGGCTTTTGACAGGGTATGGCACGATGGTCTTCTAAGGAAAATTAGATCATATGGAATCACTGGAAGAATTCATAATGTAATTAAATCCTTCTTAAATAATAGAAAAATCAAAGTTGTCCTCGACGGTCGTACATCTAAACAATATGACATAAATGCGGGAGTACCTCAGGGGTCTATCCTTGGACCTCTATTATTCCTGATATTCATAAATGACCTCCCTGATAAAATTGTTTCGGAGATGGGTATATTTGCCGATGACACCACTCTCTATAACAGATGAACACATATCCAAGGAAATGGCAGTAACACTAGAGGATGACCTCCAATCTGTAGTGGAGTGGGGGACAAAAATGGATGATCACATTCAATGCTGCTAAGACTAAGCTTGTTTCCTTCAATAACTACAAGAAACCTTCTCTACCACCAATAGCAATGGCCAAGAACACATTGCCTGAAAGTACTTCTTTTAAACTCCTCGGCCTAACATTTACAGGGAATATGAACTGGAATAGATACATTGAGAGCATTGCCAAGGCTGCTGCAAGGAAGGTTGGCTCCCTCTACCGTGCTAGAAAACTACTTACGCCTGACAGTATCCTATACCTCTATAAGGCCACTATTCGCCGATGTATGGAGTACTGTTGTCACATCTGGGCTGGTGCATCTGCTGTTTGTCTCTCGCTCCTGGACAGGGTTCAAAAGAGAGTTGCCAACCTGATAGGTCCTGAACTGTCATCTAGGCTTCAGCCTCTGTCCCATCGACGAGATGTTGCATCCCTCTGCCTGTTCTACGAATACTTTAATGGTGAATGCTCTGACGAACTGCAAACACTTGTACCTCCCCGACGTAACTATCTCCGACAAACCCGACAAGCTACTAAGTCTCATCTCTTTACAGTAGAGATCCCTAGATGCAAGAAAGTTTTTTACTCCAATAGTTTCTTCCCCAGAATTGCGGGTCTTTGGAACTCCCTTCTAGGATTTTGCTTTCCCAACTGCACTGATATGCAGAAGTTCAAGTGTAATGTTAACAAACATCTTTCTACTCATCTCCCTTCATAATGACCCCGCTAATTAAGTCCCTGATAGTAGCCCCCTGCTTCAAAGTGGCACTGTGCCTTGTTTGGGGTGAAAAAAAAAAAAAAAAAAAAAAGACCTGGGCAACAGACTTGATGTACGTGTTCCATTTCAGATCAGGAATAAAGGTCAAACCCAGAAACTTGTCAAAACATGGAGCCTCCCGAAGACAAGAGCCATCCATTTCAATTGATACCAGATAGGGATCAGAGCGTTTATGATGTAAAGATAGTAGCTTGGTTTTAGATGCATTAAAAGTAACCAGCCACCTCTTCTTCCATTGTATCATGCACTCAAGATCAGAGGAGAGAGAATCAGAGAGAACATTGTCATTTATGGCCTTTGATGTGTTGCCATAGATGGTCGTGTCATCAGCATAGATGTCAACAAATGATTTAAGTATGTGTTTTGGGGAATCATTAGTTTAATGAAGACATTAAAACATGAAAATATTGAAAAAAAATTATATTGTACTCGTTATGGAATAAAGTTTTCATGCAAAAAAATCAATTAATTTGATCAAGTAGTTGGGGTTTTTTTTTGGGGGGGGTTACAGAGGAAAATCAAATGTTAATGTGATCGATCGTGTCGCATGCATCTTGTGTATTTCACGGACGGTGAGGGGTGCGCCAAGGCAGATCACTCCAATCACTGCTTAAAGTTTGTCAAAATTTTACGAGATTATTTTGAAACGTGAGCAGACAAAATACCTACATAAATATTTTGGGTTTTTTTCACTGATTTTACAGAGTTTCTCTGAAATGTTTTAATCGTTTTTTGTTTAAAAGCATCCCTCCTCGTCCGCAAAATAAACAAGATGGATGCGACACGATCAATTTCATTAGAATTTTCCTCTGTGAAAAAGAAATATTTAATTAAATTAAGTGACTTTTTTGTATGAAAACTTTATTCCATAACGAGTACATACAATATATTTTTTTTTACAATATTTTCATTTTTTAATGTCTTGATTAAACTAAACAGGTACCTTTTTTCTTCCTTTTTTAATATTAATAAGAGTTTTTATATTCTTATGTGGTTGTGACAGTAGTGAAGTAATTAACGACGCAAACTCAAAACCTGGCTGTGTCAAGTTCACTTTCACTTGGGGTGTTGGCAAGCTTTCTAGAAATTATTCAAACTAAAAAAATATCAGGTAATCAATATCAACAATAGGATATTTTTTTTTACACAAAATAAATAAATTAATGATTTAAGGGAGATAATCCGGAGTTGATTTAAAAAATACTTATTTCACATCTATATTTTGTTTTGTTTTTTATTAATATTTATTTAATATAAAATATTTATAGGTTGCATTAAATATTTATATAATACATTATTTATATAATACATCTATAATTTAATATTTTTATTGATTTACCTCTCCAAAGGGGCTGAATGTGACAGAAACTCATGTTTAATCTACAATTGACTATGAACCTCACAAGGCTGGCACCATTACCCACAAAATCTACTGATTAAACTCGTCATTTCCTGGCATGAATTATATGGTGCTTTGCAATCGCCCTCATTAGTCTGAGGGAGATAACACTCTTTTACTAAGAGATTTGTTCATTTTTACATATGAAAATTTGGGACGCTAAAACATTTAACTTTACCAAAAACATTAATAACGCAGAAAAACTTTTGACTTAATAAAACATTCGAGAAATTGCATGAAAAATTATTTATTTTTACAACTACTTTATTTAATGTAACAAAATTTTATAACATTGATAGCAGAACATGAAAGCTTTAATATTAAAAAAAAAGAAAAAATTCAATATAATTGCAGATGATTTGTAATTCTTTAAAACAAGACATTGGTTTCTTATAAATATTCGATTATTTTATTTAATAAAAACTACAATATCGTCGCATTTTATGTTATTGATTTAAATTTTAAGTTTTTATATATATATATATATATATATATATATATATATATATATATATATATATATATATATATATATATATATATATATATATGCCGTATATACAGCAGAATAACGATGATACTCCAGTTCTTGTCAGATCACCAAAGTTAAGCAATGTTGAGCCTTGCTAGTACCTGATGGGTGACCAGTTGGGAATTTTAGGCGCTGTATATGCTCTCCACTTATCTTGGCATTGATTCCAGGTGTCCTGAACCTCCTCCACTTGCCACTGGTATTTAACAACGCCGACTCAGGAGAGGTATGGTTGGAGATTGCGCAACTCTTGCCACAAAAATCTCACACACAAGCAACCTTACAGTGGGTATCCATAGTCTGTCAAGACTGAAGGAAGTCTCTCTCTCTCTCTCTCTCTCTCTCTCTCTATATATATATATATATATATATATATATATATATATATATATATATATATATAAGAGAAAAAAAATTAAAACTATAAGTTGAACTTTACAATCAAAATTTATTGTTCGACTGAATACTCTAAAAAACAATTTACGAAGTCCTTATTCCACAGAGTTTCAAAGAATGCTATTCTTGTTATTCTTCTAATCATAGGACATAAAAGAAATCAGCAAATTATATTTGTAGCAATGCTAGAATTTGCTAGCATAGGCATTAAATGCAACAATAATTTATTGTAGTTATAAATTGCCAAATAAAAAAGTGAAAAAATATTGGATATGTAAAAAACTATATATAAAAACAAACAGCATATAATATTTCAGCTTGCATGAAAATCCTCTCAAGTTGATCCGAAATGCAAAATAGTTCTTTAGAGCGAATGGATTCCAAAATAAGCCTAGTGTGACGATGCATACAATCCGATTGGAAAGTTTTCAAAACAGCTGAAATAATGAAAATTGTTTTTTCCGGGCAATGCAGTAGCCTAAAGAGAAGTCTGTCCCCAGTCAAATGGGACCTAATAGTAAAAAGAGAGAAAACCAGTATGAGAACCTTCATCATCGGCTTAATTAGAAAAAGCGATTTCAAATTAAATTTTAAAGTAATTAAGTTAAGGCTACGCCGGAAAAAAATCAGTCTGTGAAAGCTTACTCTGATCGGAAATTGTCTAGACAAAACGAAACAGATCTTTCTACAAAGTGTTAAATTCGATGTTGTTATTAAAAAAATTGGAGAAGTGAGGATTTTGAAGTTTTAAGTGTTGCAGAATCATAGGTTATTAAGGCTGCCGAAAAGTCATGATGATAAAGATGACAAAATAATAATAATAATAATAATAATAATAATAATAATAATAATAATAATAATAATTTAGTAATTATAGTAACAAATTTAGTAATAAGTATAAAAAATTTATTAATAATGATACCCCCTCCAAAAAAAAAACGGTAATAAAGATGGCGATAATAATAATATTTATAATAGCAGCAACAGTGATAGTGACACGAATGATTATGTCAATCATATACCGATATTGGTAAAAGGTGAATATATATAATAATATATATATATATATATATATATATATATATATATATATATATATATATATATATATATATATTTATATATATATGTATATATATATATATTATTTTAAAAATATAATTATCTACTCTCTCTCTCTCTCTCTCTCTCTCTCTCTCTATATATATATATATATATATATATATATATATATATATATATATATATATATATATATATATATATATATATATATATATGATTAGTTTTTTTGGAAAAAGAAATCCAGCAGAGTGTTCAATTAAAAGGAAAATCCGGAATGTAAGAGCGTATTTATATTTTGTGTACAGAAAGTTGTTAGATGAGACAAATCATTAGTACCGTCGGTTTCAAGCCCGATAATAAGGACCGTTTAAGTTATCCTTATCAAGCTCTCTTCAGCCAATATTCGTTTCAAGACGAATATTGTCTGAAGAGAGCTTCATAAGGATAACTTAAACGGCCCTTATTATTGGGCTTGAAACCGACGGCCCCAATGATATATATATATATATATATATATATATATATATATATATATATATATATATATATATATATATATATATATATATATACATCAAGTGCGCTTGAAAGCCAAATCACACCGTAATATTAGGGAAATAAACAAAGGATTTTGTATGAGGTGTAAACATTGGAGGTCGATAGAGGGTTCTCTAGGGGATTATTAGATAATTATCGTGTTTTAAATATATTAGAAGGGGATTTTATAGTATTGAACAACATACATTATACAATATTGGCTTAGTTTTCTTTTACTTAATTGAATAATTATTTGATATTTAGATTTTGTAATAATTAAAATGAAAAAAATATTTCCTTTTGCTGTTTAAGCATTTTAATTTTAATTAATGATACTGTTTTAATTTGCATTGAAAATAAAATAAAAAATTGTATAAATATATAAACACATTTATGCAGTTTCAGCAATTTATGCATTAAGATATTCTTTGTTGTAATATGTGCGAATATCACTTCTTTTGAAAAAAAATAACATATTTGAAGCATTTATTCATCAAATTTTATTCAAAACTCCCTGCCATATACCCAAGCTATAAGACGATTTTTCGCAAAATAAAAGTATCCCTAAATATCACGTTAATAAGTATTGAAATCTTTTTTAAACAAAGGATGGCATTTCGAAAACAAATGTACGACACAAAACTAGTCACAAAATAACAAGTTTACAGTCAAAGAGAGATAATTCATCTTTCGATCAAGAGAAGAGTTATCTCCCATGATTTATAGAATTATTTTTGTTTACAACAATTTTGTTATTCTACTTTTTCTATACTAAAAAAATAATTCTGTTGCTTTCTGTTTATATCATTTTCGTATCACTATATATATATATATATATATATATTGGAAGGCAACCCTCGGCGTCAGATAAGACGAGGTACAAAAGTGGAGCAAATTTTAATAAATTTATGGTACTTATACAGTTTAATGACGACATTAAAAAATGGAAATATTGAAAAAAAAATTTTTTGTACGTACCTGTTATAGACTGAAGTTCTTCGAAAAAAAATTTCACTTCATTTGATCAAGTAGTTTTTTTTTTACAGCGAAAAACAATTATTTATCACGACGACGTCAATGTGCCCATTTTGGAAATGTACCTAGCAGAATACCTCCATTTTAGGCCAGATTTCGCAATCTAGCCTTTTTTTTTTTCGCCAGAATGAGATGCGCACACATCACATCTGCAATTTTTTTCCGTTTTTTTTAAATTTTTAAAGCAGAATACTATTGAATATGCCAAGAAATTGAAGAATGCAAAGAACTGAAAATTTTTTTACGCGATTATTTTCGAAACATGCGCAGTAGTGTTTACCGATGTATTGGAAAATTCAAAATGGTGCCCGACACTCTCTTTAACATGGTAAGTTTGGGAAAAGGTGTTATAAATAATAAACTACACAAAATACTATTTAAAAAACACCGAATATATGTCAACTTATGTCACGGTAATATATATTGAGCGAATTTCTAACAGTACTTTGTCTAGTTTATTATTTATAACGTCTTTTCCTGAAGTTACTGTGTTAAAGAGAGACTCTGGCGCCATTTTGAATTTTCCAATACATCGGTAAACACTGTATGCTTTTCGAGCTGAATAAACATGTTACATTGAATAAAAGCACTAAAAACATATCCATATACAGTAATACAAACCCTAAGTTTTTTTTTTTTAATTCGAAAATTTCGGTTGCACATTTCTAATTTTTCTAATATTTTATTCTTTTTATTTTCTTCTGTTACAAATTAGAAAAAAAAAACACACTCCAAAAATGGCATCTGTCTTCGCAAAAAAAAAAAAAAAAATTCTCATTCTGGTGGAAAAAAAAAGGGCTAGATTGGCCTAAAATGGAAGTATTCTGCTACGTAGGGCAGTTACCTGCCCTTAGGGAATTCCTGGGCGCTGCAATAACATTTCCAAAATGGCCACGTTGACGTAGCCGTGATAAATAATTGTTTTTCGCTGTAAAAAAAAATCTACTTGATCAAATGAAGTGAAATTTTTTTTCGAAGAACTTCAGTCTATAACAGGTACGTACAAAAAAATTTTTTTTCAATATTTCCATTTTTTAATGTCGTCATTAAACTGTATAAGTACCAAATTTATCATATATCGGTTGTATAAGACGACTGCTACATCACAAAACTATGTTTGTTTAGCCTAGGTTGGAGATTGCAACACCCGGTATTTTATGAAATATTGGTGTTTAAAGATGATTTTTTTAACTTTAAGGATCGCCTTATACGCCGACTTATACGGTGTATATATATATATATATATATATATATATATATATATATAGTTGAAATCTGTATTGGTATTTTCGAATGAAGAAGTGTGGTTGGATATTCTCAATTTTATCAAAGTGGAAGTAGAACTGATATAAGTGTAAGTTTTGGGAGCCGAACTATTGTTATTGGTAGCATTGTTGTGGGGGCCAGAGTTGCTAGGGAATCCACTAGAAATAGGGAGGATAGTTGGTTCATCTTGGAGGAGACTGTCGCATTTATATAGACACACGCACGCGCACAACCATGCATGCACACGCACACACACACACACACACACATATATATATATATATTAATTGCATTTTCAACTAAAACAAGGCACAATTACTTGATGTAAGGGCTACTATCTGGGACATAGTTTGTAGGAGTATTATGTAGGGAGGTGAGCAGCAAGATATCTGTTTATATTAAACTTGAACTTCTGCATGTCAGTACAGTCAGGGAAACAGGAATCTGGAAGGGAATTCCACCGTCTAGTAGTCATAGGGAAGAAACTATTAGATTAGTATGCATTTTAACATCTAGAGACTTCTATTGTGTAAGGGTGGCATATTGCTACTTGTCGGGTTTGTCAGGAGTATTTACATCAAGGATGTACAATGCTTTGTAGTTCGTCGGAATACCTACCATTAAAGTACTTGTAAAACAGGCAGAGGGATGCAATATTTCGTCGATGAGACAGCAGCTGAAGCCTAAGAAGGAGAGATTAGTAGCAGATGCACCAGCCCAAATGTGACAGCAATACTCCATACATAGTCAAATGGTAGCCTTGTAGACGTACAGGATACTTTCAGGCGTAAATAATTTTCTAGCACGGTATACAGAGTTCACCTTCTTTGCAGCAGCCTTGGCAATCCACTCAATGTATCTGTTCCAATTCATGTTCCCCTGTGAACGTTAAGCCGAGGAGTTTGAACAAATTACTTTCAGGTAATGTATAATTAACCATGGATATTAGTAGTTAAGAAGGTTTCTTGTAGTTATTAAAAGAAAGGAGCTTAGTCTTGGCAGCATTAAATGTGACCATCCATTTTTGCCCCCATTCCATCACAAATGGAAGGTTTTCCTCGAGTGTTTCTGCCATTGCCTTGGATATGTTCATTTATTTTCCCTTCGTGTCTTTTATAGTGTGGTGTCCTCAGCAAATATACCTATCTCAGAAACAATTTTATCAGAGAGGTCATTTATTAATATCAGGAATAATAAAAGTTCCAAGGATCAACCCTTGAGTTACACCCACATTTATATGATATTGTTTTGCCATATGACTATTGAGGACAATCTAGATTCTTAAGAAGGATTTAATTATGTTAAGTATTCATCCAGTAAAACCATAGGTCTAATTTTCCTGAGAAGACCATCATGTCATACTCTGTCAAAAGCCTTAGATATATCTAGGACTACAGTCCTAGTCTCCCCTGCTTTATCCAGTGCATGGTATATACATTCAGAGATTACAGTTAGGATATCTGCAGTAGAACAGACTTATCTAAACTCATACTGTTGGTCAGACAGAAGTTTAGCAGCTGTGAGGTGATGGACTAGAGCTTGATTAATTATGGACTCAAATATTTTGGCGGAAAGATGGAGGAGGTCCCAGTGCAGCCGTTGCCGAGATTTAACTCACTACACAAATTTTTAGTGTAATTCAAATCTTGTCAGTATCTGAATACTTGCTGCTTTGCTAAGACTATCAAGGGTATTTTTTATTGTGACGCCATCACTAGACGGGGTGCCTACCACAGCTTAAGAGAGTCGCATCTACCCGCAAGAGAAGGATAGACTGCGCCAGTTTCTCAACCTGGTATTTTACTTTATGAGGCGATAATTTAATGGGTCAGTTCTTTTGCTAGAATTCTGGTAAACTGGTACCACAGAAGCAATTTTCCAGCAGTCAGGAAAGCAAAATTAATTGAGGTATTTCTTGAAAAGTTTGTAGAGAACTGGAGCAACTTCAGCAGATCATTTTTTACAGTACAGCCGGGATGAGAGCAAGTCCACGTGCTTTTAAGGTGTCTAGATTGTTTCTGACATGTACTTGAGAAGGAGTGATTTTCAGATCATCTAGTGTGGTTTCTGTTTGTAGAGAAAAGTCTGGGAGGGAGTAGTTTGCTGGGTCCAAAGTAGAATTGAAAGCAAACCGACGGTCAGGCAGATTAGCCTTCTTGATTGCCGTGCAAAAAACTTCAAGATTATTGTCCATTATTTACTACACTGTTATAGATTTTCCAGAAGTCACGAGTTCTTAATTTCTGCACTTCAGTGTGTTTTCTAGCGGTTTCGATATATTGACGACTGTGACTATTTCCTTCTTACAATTACTTCTTACTTCTATAAACTTTTGTCTATTTTTACTGGATTTATGTCAGACTAGCGGAGGTACCCGGCGTTGCCCGGGTGTTTGGAGGTGTGTGTGCTGTTAAATAAAAAAGAAACCGGGGGGGGAGTAAAAGTTGGTAGGATTGAACCCGAAGCCCTAAGGCGAAGTTTGAAAATAAAATCGGCCAGCTAGAATGAGTTACTGAAGATGTTTGAATTTATTTAAGTAAGAACCAAATTGACAGGTGCGCGCACGGAAGTCGTCGAACATTATGACGACGATAATGACGACGGAAGCTATTCAGCAAATGAGGTTAATGACCAGGTTTGTTTGTTATAAGCGAAGTAAAAAAAGAAAACATAAAAACGAACATTAAAACTTAAGAGGGAGGGTAATCAAAACATTGAAAAAAAAACTAACGTAAGGAACAAAAAAGAAAACAGAAAAACGAACGTTACGTGAAAAATTGCTTAAATAAGCCTGTTTCGATATTAAAATTTAAAAAATCGGTGGGTACCCGGATGTTTTTGGGTGTGTGATCGGGGATGGATAAGCGAAGTAAAAAAAAAAAACAGAAAAACGAACGTTACGTGAAAAATGGATTAAATAACATTGGTTCAATATTTAAATTTTAAAAATCGAAAAAACAAAAAAAAAGACATCTCACACCACGATTCGAACTCAAAACGTTTAGATAATGAACCAACGTGCTAACCAAATGACCTAACGCGACGTACATGAAATTTAATCAGTTTTTAAACTATTTAAAGTAAATCAGATCAAGACGTCATCTGACGCATGCGTAGAACCGGTCGCCGTCATGAGAGGACCGTTTTTGTTGACCTCCCCCCGTCGAAAATTGTCAATTTTGGGGTGAAAAAGTTAACGTTTTTGGCCAATTTTTCGATATTTTTCGAGCGAAGGATGGAGCTTCAATATGATACCAAGTTTGTGAATTTTTATTCTGTCTGTCGAAAGTTTTTAGCGGACAAACAAACACACATACATACATACAAACATACATACACACATTTTCGCTTTTATATATATAGATAAATCTGTGGTATGCATGCTGCCTTTGAGCAATGGCAGCTGCACAAGTAGAAGTAAACCATTGGGGAGAGTGGGGTTTGCTATAGAAATTATGTGTGGAAACATTTGCTTCAATTGTCGCTTTGAACTATTCCGTGGTTTCATTTGCATACTGTTCAACAGCAAGAGAAAACATATTTCCTAATGGAGCATCTCTGATATGATACCTGATGGCATTCTAGTCAACCTTATTATCGTTTTGAGATGTGGCTCTTCAACTTCGGGTTGAGAGTTTAAGATGTGTCTATCATTATCACAGCATGATCAGCATTCCCAAGAGGACAATGGGCATTTGTTATACAATCCTTAATACATCGTTAGTAAACATTTAAAAATCAGAAAATGTATTTAATTTTCACTCATAGTATTTGATTTACTTTTGTTTTTGTTTGCCTTTTAAAAAACAGCAAAAATCATTGGCCATTGACTTAGAACATGTGCTTTATGCCAAACTAGCGGTTGAATATGGTTAAATTTGTGCTCATTTTTGCCTTAAATACTAATCCCTGTTAATCTTATTAATCTCTAATTGATCATCCAACGAATACCATATTACTTAGTTCGCTGCACCTATTCATAACGAAGGTCCATACAAAACTTCAGTCATATTGATCTAATCATTTCCTAGAAAATGGGGAACGGACGGACAGGCAGACAGATTTGTTCTCATAAGTTTGTATATGATTATGAATTTGAGAACACAGTTTCTAGGTGTAAGGTGTCTTAATGTGAGCTATATTTAGTTAGTTGACTTTAATTTGGGAAGTGAGAATAAATTTGTGATGGGAGCTCTTTGTGAATGTTCAGATACAACGATATTTATGTAAATTTAACAGATAGATAATAAAAAAATCAGTTAATTAATATTCCCTGAATTTTTACTTTCTTTGGAGTATCTTAAAGGTTTTATTAGGGAGCATAATATGGGCAGTACCTCTCATTTGAAAATTTAAATATCTCAGATTTACATCAAATCAAATCGATAGTCATTAAACACCATAGAAGCAAGAACTTCTGCTTAAAAACTTAAGTTTTCAATTTAAAATTTTAAGTTTTAAGTTTTAGATATTTTCGAAAATCAAAATGATATCATTTGAATTTTGATTAAAATTAGAATAAAGATTCTAGGTTCAAGTTTTAGCATCACCATATAGAGGTTTTTAAAATAAGGGGATCACCATCGTTATTTTAAAATGAAACGAATGGAATGAAGGAAACAAAACTCAATTGCTGGATAAAATAAACATGTCGTTTATTTTCTGTCAAAATTAAATGGTTTAGGTGTAACATGTGTTCATTCAGGCGTTGACGACTACATGCGTGGAAAAGAAAGGAATGAAGTCGAGGACGAGAAATGGCCGTCCGCATGTAGAAAGGGAAATAGAAAGGGAGTGTTGGCCTCAGCAAAACCGTGCGTTTATGATAGCAGTCGTCCATGTGGAAAAGTCTTCAAGCCAAGAGCTATGGACGCCGAACTTGCCTGGTTGACGAACCCAGGCAAAAGGGAAGAAAGAGGCAAGTTTAATGGTGTTGTTAACTTTTATATCGGGGTGAGTGTTCTGACTGCGCATGTCTGGAATTCCTTTCAGGGGAAGTAACATTTCCCATGTGTGCATACATGTGCGCGTATGTGTGCATACATGTGTGTACGTATGTGCGTGCATACATGTGGATGTGTATATGTGAGGGAAAACATTTTCGAACAGGTTTTAATCTATGTAAGATAAAAGAGGTGTTGAACGGTTTTTGCTTTTTTTTTTTGGTGGGAGGGGGTTAATTTTACCTACCATGGAACAGGTACTTATATATATATATATATATATATATATATATATATATATATATATATATATATATATATATATATATATATATATGTCTAGCCGCACTGATGAGCTGTGAAACAGCGAAACAGTACTGTATGTGGATGACTATATATATATATATATATATATATATATATATATATATATATATATAATTGCATGTTGTGAATGTAATGCTTTTGTCAAGCAAAACTACTACACTCTATCATTGGCAGCATGTATTTGAAGTTGTCGGTCAAGAAACTAAAAATAAAGGTACCAGCACTCCAATCCGAGGTAAATTATCTGATAGCGTCATTTTTGTGGGTCATATGTGATCAATATTTAATTATTAATATTGATACTCTTAAATGTAAACAATTCAAACACTATCTTATATTTGTAATAGTCAATTATGAGTTATTCCCCTTTCATTAAAACTCTTCGATGACATGTTTCAAGAAATAAAAACGAATTTACATTCTCCTTCTCATCAGGAATAGAATCCTGTTCAGACCTGCAAGATCGCAGATAGTAAAATCATCAATTTTACAAAACCAAGCGATGCATAACTTCAGCCTACTTTTGTATATAATACTGTTTCATTTTTATATATATTTGATATAATGTATATAAGGCACTTTCTGTGTCTTCAACACAACAAACGAATCTAATTGTTTAGGGTTTCGACGTATAGGATGAACACGCACACACAAAACGTAGGAATACCATAAATTATTCATACAGACAAAACATTAATTCTCAAAAATCATTCAAACATTTTTTATTTTATTTTAATTGTCAATTCATGAAATCAATACAGGAATGAATTTATCTTTAAGATAGTATTTATTATATTAGAACACAAGTTTGCCCTGCTGGCAAACTTGAGTCCTTGTGCTGGAAAAGTATCCAGTAAATAAAACGTTGTTTAGGAAATTGTTATTTTTTGCATTTTTTGCATTTTCTTTTCATTTCCATACACCAAACATGGATATAAATATCACTAAAACATCTGCTTCATTTCGGTACCTTATTTGCCTGGGTGGGTTGCCTCTAGGCTGAGATAAACCACACACACACACAGTACGAAAATTTATAATAAGAAGATAACATTGTGATTATAATAAATACTTTGTGAAGCAGAATAACGCAAATCTGAATAAACAATTACATTACAAAAGAGGCATCTGAATTGTAAGCCTTCACCCATACCACATATTGAGATATTAAGCATAAGAGAAAAAAAATGTATGGATTTAATGGATAAAGCGACAACAAAACACGAAAAAAGTCCCTGTTTACTTGCCCACAACGAGGCCAACGTTAAGCACAAAGTCGGTGTTTAATGTGATTGATATTCAAGTCCTTCCAAAAAAGAACAGTCTGAATGAATAAAAATAAAAACAGTTATTGAGATTCTTTTCTCGTCTTACTATGACTGAGGAGCAGAATGTAATGAAAATATAGTTGAGTTGCTTCCCTTGAACTTCAAGAGAGTCAGAGGTCGACCGTGCTGCGGAGTGGGAAAGGCATGAAGGTACCAATCGACCGTATTACTAATATGGTAGACACAAAGACAAAAAGGTAATGGCAATAGCAAATAAGAATGACAAACACAAATGTTCAGTTAAAGACGATAGGATATCATGTTTTATAGTTTACCAAGAAAAAAGGTAAATTTGTCGACAGTGGATATAAGGATAAGCCGGAGCAAGAACAGACATTTCGCGGGGTTGATATTCTTGCATCCCTGAGGTAAGATGACATGTATCAGGTTGATCCGTATATGTATATATAGATTGGTATAGATGAGGTCTGATGTTGGAATTAGTAGCCGGACGTCAGTGGGCACTGGAACAGAAGGCTGGGCATCAATGGTATGGGTAGCTGACCACCAGTGAGCATTGTGGCAAGTAGTCGGATGTCAGTGAGAACTGAAAACGGGTAGTTGCACATCAGTGGACCGCAGGAGCTGGTGGCTTCAAGCGCCGAAGATGCAGGAGAAAGCTGAAGTTGCTGGAAGCTGCAGGAGTAAGCTGGGGAGTCGTTGAAGGGAGCTTGAGTCACTGTAAGATGCAGGAGTAAGCTAGAGTCGCTGGAAGCTGCAGGAGTGAATTAGGAAGTTGCTAGAGTGAGTTGGAGAGTTGCTGAAGTGAGCTGGGGGCCGCTGGAGTTGCTAGAAGCTGATGGGTTTGATCTACTTGACTGGGCACGGCAAAATCATTGTAATCACTTAAATCTCTGATATCAACCCATTCTCAAAGAGTGAAAGCAAAGCCTGGGAGGGTGGACCTCATAGAACTGCACAGAACCAGGACAACGCTGCAATCAATAGGGACCAGATAATTAAAGGAATAGTCTAATCTCTGTTGATTTTGTGGGTCGAGGATAAAACTCCTGCTGTTCTGAGCATTTGCTGTGAAAGCTGCTTGTTTTATGGAAAGTTGTTCATGCTACAGTTGACTAAAAATGCTGTAATTAATTTTAGATGGAATTTCTTAGATGCAAAAATGTTTGTGGCGTTTATTGCATGCATATATTTTATTCTCTGCTCCAAAATATAAAGACTGGGAAGTCATCAGGGATCTCATCAGAGATACCCTGTGAGGAAATATCTTTTCTCTTCCTGCTGAACAGTGCACAAATAGGATCACTGAATGGTTCAAAACGGCAATTGAAACACATGTTTCCATGTTTAAATTCTATAGCAAGCCCCACTCTCCCCAATGGTTTACTTATACTTGTGCAGCTGCCATTGCTCAAAGGCAGCATGCATACAGCAGATTTAACCGACATAAGTCCAGTTAAAACAGACAGAAGTTTGTAGAAGCTAGAAGTAATTGTAAAAGAGAAATACCGTTTTGGTATATTCTCTCTTAGCTATTGGTATTTCACTCTTAAATCAGAAATTAGGAACCCATGATTTTTAGAAAATCTACAACAGTGTAGTAAATAATGGGCAATCAATAATTCCATCACTATCCAATAATAATGAGATTGCTTGGACAGCAACCGAGAAGATTAACATGCTTGGCAGTCGATTTGTCTCAAACTCCACATTGGACCCAGCAAACCACTCCCTCCCTGACTTTCCTTTGCAGACTGATGCCACACTAGATGTATCTGAAAATTATCCCTTCTCAGGTGCATGATATCATAAAAAAACCTTGACACCTCAAAAGCATGTGGACCCGATCTCATCCTGGCTGTGCTATTAAAAAAATGCTCCACCAAAACTGTACAACAAATGCCTTAACGAATCTTGCTTTCCTGACTGATGGAAAACTGCTTCTGTGGAACCTGTTTTCAAGAATTCTGGCGAAAGAACTGACCTATCAAATTATCGCCCCATTAGCCTACTCCCTCTTTCACCAAAATATTTTAATCCTTAATTAACCAAGCTCATCATCTCACAGCTGCTAAACTTCTGTCTGACCAACAATATGGATTTAGGAACACCCGTTCTAAAGCAGTTATCCTAACTGTAATCTTTGAACGTATATACCATACACTGGACAAAGCAGGGGAGGGTAGAGCGGTAGCCCTAAATATATCTAAGGCTTTTGACAGGGTATAGCACGATGGTCTTCTTAGGAAAATCAGATCATATGGTAGCACTGGATGAATACTTAACATGATTAAATCCTTCTTAAGTAAGAGAAAATCTCGGTTGTCCTCGACAGTCATATATCTAAACAATATGCAGGAGTACCTCAGGGGTTTATCCTTGGGTCTTTATTATTACTAATATTCATAAATGACCTCCCTGATAAAATTGTCTCTGAGATGGGTATATTTGCTGATGACACCATTCTCTATAACAGGCACAAGGGCAAAACAAATGAACACATATGTAAGGAAAAAAAAATTTTCCTGTCTTTTTCTCTCTTACTTTCCCTCTCTGTACTGCTCTAACCAAGTATGCCGACCTATTTCACAAATCCCAAAACCTCAACATGAAATATCTCCAGAAAAAAAACTCGAATAAACCTAGAACCCCATCTTCCAACGTAGACCCCTACTACCAGGTCTCCTTCTCCAACATTAGGGGTCTACGTTCCAACCTTCCAGAGGTTAAAACCCAATTACAGGAGACGAAACCGAACATATTATTTCCAAGCGAAACTGGAATAGGGCTGACCACTTCCCTAGATGAGTTCATAATTAATGGATACTCTAACTTAACAGCTAAATCTGACCCCCAAGATCGCCATGGGCATAGAATATGTGCCTATATTAAAGATGGCTTCCCGTGTGGCAGGGATATCTCTAGAGAAGATCCTAATGTACCCTATATGTGCTTCCGGGTTGCACTTGCTTACACCACTGCATTTATATTTGCCCTCAATCGACCCCACAACAGCGGAGTTACTATCTTTAAGAGCATATCTGAGAAAATAGATCGCATCCTGTCTGCACATCCCTCGCCTAACATCCACATCTGTGGTGACTTCAACGTCCATAACGTGGAATGGCTGACCCATTCAAATAAGACAGACAATGAGGGGAGATTTTGTCATGATTTTGCCATTGCTTATGACCTCACTCAGATTGTTCGCGAACCCACCCGTGTGCCCAATACACCCGGTCAATATTCAAGCCTCCTAGACCTTTTTCTCTCAACTTCCCCTGAGCTATGTTCATGTACCGTTCATTCTCTTCTAGGATTCTCCGACCACTCCCTCGTATCAGTTAAGATAAAAACGAAATGTAGTAAGTCCCCAGACGTACCCCTCCACCGTACTGTATACCCATACTCTATGGCTGACGTGGACAGCTCCGTACATTCATATCTGATTTACCTCTGCACTCCATGTTTAAAAAGGAAGTGTCCTCTATAGTATCAGATCTGACCGAATGGTTAATTGTAGGCATAGACCAATTCATACCATCTAAAAAATTCCAACAAAAACCTAACAGCCAGCCATGGTTCTCCCCAGAATGTGCTGCTGCTATCGCGCATAGAAATCACTTTTTTCATAGCTACCAACATAATAGATGCACTGAAACTAAAGCTGCTTTCAGGACTGCCAGCAACCACTGTAAAAGAGTAATAAAAAATGCAAGAGAGCTATATGCCCAGTCTGTTAAATCCAAGGTAGCTGATCAGCGGCTTGGTTCCCACCAGTTTTGGCAAATAACAAATAGGATCCTGAACAGAAGTGTGCGTTCTATCCCAACCATTATCAATGGACCAGAGGTCATCTCGTCAGCGTCAGACAAGGCCAAACTATTTGCAAAGAACTTTGCAGCTAATTCTACCCTATGCAACGAAGGCCATCAACTCCCCATATTTCCTCCTATAATACAGAACACGCTAGGTAACATACAAATATCGGTGCATGAGGTCGCCAAGCTAATCAAGAACCTTGATTCCAGTAAAGCAACTGGCCCTGACGGCATCCCAATTATAGTGTTAAAAAAGCTTCAACCAGAACTTGCTCCCATGTTTACGAAACTGTTTAAGCACTGCCTTAAGGAGAAGTGCTTTCCGACTCTCTGGAAGACCTCATCAGTTTGCCCTGTATTTAAGAATTCAGGTGATAAGTCATCTCCCTCTCAGTACAGACCAATAAGTATCCTGTGTGTTATGAGTAAGTTGCTGAAATCCATATAAAATAGAGAAATAGTCAACCACCTCAGCAGAAACAACCTTCTTAGTGACACACAATATGGTTTCCACTCTGCAAGATCTACCGCAGATGTGCTGACGGTTATATTTCACAGGATTAGTGAATCTCTTGACAAAGGCTTCCTTTCTAGGGTAATTGCTCTTGACATATCAAAGGCCTTCGTAGGTATGGCATAAGGGTCTACTTCACAAGATTTCCAGCTATGGTATAACTGGAAATGTTTTCTCAATCATTAAATCATTTCTCTCCGATAGGCTCATAAGAGTAGTGGTCGATGGACAAAAATCAGAGGCCTGCAGTATTAATGCTGGAGTCTCTCAGGGATCAATCCGTGGCCCAACTCTCTTCCTGATCTACATCAATGACCTCCCTAAACACATACTTAAATCATTCGTTGACATCTATGCTGATGACACGACCATCTACAGCAACACATCAAAGGCTGTTAATGACAAAGTCCTCTCAGATTCTCTCTCCTCTGATCTCGAGCATGTGGTTCAGTGGGTGAAGACGTGGCTGGTTACCTTTAATGCATCTAAGACCAAACTCCTATCCTTACATCATCAACGCTCTGATCCCCATCTGGCATCAATTGGGATGGATGGCTCTCGTCTGGGAGAGGCCCCGTGTTTTGATAAGCTTCTGGTTTGACCTTTACTCCTGATCTGAAATGGAACACATACATAAAGTCTGTTGCCAAGGTCACTGGAAAGATGGTGGGATCCTTCTACCGCTCCAGAAGATATCTCACTACTGATGCAATTCTCTATCTATATAAAAGCCAAGTACGTCCAAGGATGGAATACTGCAGCCATATCTGGGCAGGAGCTGCTAAAAACAGCCTATCCTGCCTTGACAGAGTACAAAATAGACTTCGTGGCTTAGTGGGGGATGCCCTTTTCTCTGCAACCTCTCTCCCACAGAAGAGATGTTGCGAGCCTATCCTTGTTTTTATCGTTATTTCCATGGCAGGTGCTCGTCTGAACTCCAATCTTTGGTCCCCCCTCGCCAATCTTTCACGAAAAACACCTGTCTAGCTGAATCCACTGTGAAAAATTTCCCCCACTCTTCATCTGTGCTTAAATCAAAACGTGTATTCCATGAACAAAGCTTTTTTCTTAGAACTGCACGCCTGTGGAACTCTGTTCCGTCTGCCTGCTTCCTATCTGACTACAACTTGGATGTGTTCAAGTCCAACATTAACAAATTCCTAATGAACCGCCCCCTTAAGTAAACACTTCATCAAATCTCCACACTAACGTAATGTACTTGCAATAACCCTTATCCCTGAGTGGCCTCCGGGCCTTTATAAGTAATGACAACTGTGTAAAAAAAAAAAAAAAAAAAAAAAGAAAAATGGCAGAAATACTAGAGAAAGACGTCCAACCTGAGTGGAATGGAGACATAAATGGATGGTCACATTCAATGCTGCCAAGTCTAAGCTTGTTTCTTTCAATAATTATAAGAAACCTTCTCAACCATGAATAGCAATGGCTAAAGATACATTACCTGAAAGTGCTTCTTTTTAACTCCTCGGCTTAACGGTCACAGAGTTGGAACAGATACATTGAGAGCATTGCCAGGGCCACTGCAAGGAAGGTGGGCTCTCTCTACCGTGCTAGAAATTTACTTATACATGAAAGTATCCTGTATCTCTACAAGGCTACTATTCGCTCATGTATGGAGTATTGTTGCAACATTCGGGCTGGTTCATCTTCTTCTACTCTTTCACTCTTGGCCAGGATTCAAAAGAGAGTCACCAACCTGATAGGTTCTGAACTATCATCTAAGAAATGTTGCATCCCTCTCATCGACGAAATGTTGCATCCCTCTGCCTGTTCTAGAAATATTTTAATAGTGAATGCTCTGATGAACTACAAGCATTTGTACCCCTTCGATGTAAATACTTTCGATAAACCTGACAAGCAGCAAAGTCCCACCCCTACACAGTAGAAATCCATAGGTGTAAGAAAGTCTTCTACTCCAATAGTTTTTTGCCCCAGAACTGCTAGACTTGGAATTCCCTTCCATAATTCTGCTTTCCCAACTGTACTGACATGTAGAAGTTCAAGTGTAATGTGAACAGACATCTTGCTGCTCAACTCCCTACATAGTATCCCTCTAATTTATGTCTCCCTACATCAAAGTGGCACTGTACCTTATTTGGGGTGAAAATGGAATTCAAAAAAATTGCTTTGATGCTAAAATTTGAGTTTTGTGGTTTTTCTTTGTTGTCGTGGCATATTTCTAGGAATGTCATATTTCAACCGACGGCGTGTTTTAGTTTACAAACGTGGGAGTTGCAATCTGGCAAACTATGACAAGTATTACAGTTGTGGACGAAAATCACACGTGGCTTTCATCGAGAGATTTCATCATAGCTCATCCATAGCTTATTTACAAGAGAGTCACCATCATTAAGGCCAGGAGGCCACTCAAGGATAAGGGTTAATGAGTGTAAGGTGGTCACTGAGACAACAGTGTAATGATCAATAGTGGTGGAAATTGAGTAGAATTTGTTTATTTAAGGGGACAGCTCAACAAGAATTTGTTTAGATTAGACTTGAAAGTATGCCACCGAAACAGGGTTCTATAAGTGGGCTGTTTTAGGAAAGAAGCATGTCTCTTCTGTGGGAAAGAGGTTGTTGTGATAAGGAAAAGGCATCACATATGAGGTTTTGAAGCTCATTTTAAACTGTCAAGGCAGGATAGAGTGCTCTCACCACTCGTCCGAGATATGGCAACAGTACTTCATTTTAGGACGCATTTGACTCTTATATTGGTAGAGAATTGCGTTCGGAGTGAGATGCCTTCTGGAGCAATAGAATTATGTTACATTTTTTAAAACCAAAATTATGTGTTAATCAAGTCAATTAGATTCAATCAATTTTTTGTATGTGATAAATATTATGGTCTGTTAACGTTAAAGATCAAACCAAAACTACGAAACGATTGTACAGGTATGACTTTCTTTTCCGTACATACATATGAAAAGTTCTGACTATTTACTTTTAAGATTGTGGAGTCTGTTTTAGTGCTGTATTGTTAAAGGTTGAGCATGGGATTTCTTGGGTTAATCTCCATTCCCGAGCAACACTGGGACACAGACATCTAGTTTTTTAATAGTTTCAGTATTTTAAGGTTACGTCATCCGTTTATTAATAAAATTATCAGAATGATCAGTATGCTAGCCTTCTAGACCTTTTTCTCACAACTTCCCCTGAGCTCTGTTCAGGTTCCGTTCTGTCTCCTCTGGGATCTTCCAACCACCCGGTTGTATCAGTTACGATAAAAACGAAATGCAATAAGTCTGGAGATGTACCTCTCCACCGTACTGTATATTGATACTCTACCGCTGACTGGGATAGCTTCCGTACACTTATATCCGATCTACCACTGCATTCCATGTTTAAAAAAGATGTGTCCTCCATAGTATCAGATTGGCCGAATGGCTAATTGTAGGCATGAATCGGTCTATGTATTGATGGTAAAAGTTTTGTTTAAAATGTTCACTAACAAAACACACTTTTTCCAACGCAAAACAATTGTGTTTATGCCAGTAACATAAAAATCTTGCTTTCTGGTCGCAGTGAAGTTGCTGAAGGTTTTTTTGATATCGCTTAGGTTTTTGAAGCATTTCTCATGCAGAAAGTTGCTTGAAAAAGTGATAGTCGGTAGGTGAAATGTTTGAAGAGTATAGCGGATGAGGCAAATTTTCGTAGCCCAATTCGTTCAGCTTCTGCAGGGTCGATTTAGCAACGTGCAATCGAGCATTGTTGTTGGTTGGTTGGTTATTTTTGTTTTACGGCATATCAACCTTTTTCAGGTTATTTAATGCCGAATCTAGTTATTTTGAGGAACGATTTTTAATGGAGTATATTTTTTTTACGTCAGATTCTATTTAACCCATAGTTGGGACCCTAACAGGTACTACCACTCCGGGTCAGAGTGGACCTGAGAGCAATGGCAATTAAAGGGTGGCTCCACACTCCCCGAGGCCGGCAAGGTGGGGCCTCGCCATCGGATATAGTTTTAGGTCATATCCAGGACCGAGCATTGTTGTGGAGTAGAATTGGGCTTTTTTTTTTCAGCTGGTTGTTGTTGTTGAACATCCATTTCATCCATTTTTTTACTACATTTTTTTTTATTATTACATTTTCACCCCAAATAAGGCATATTGTCACTTTGGTGTAGGGGGCTACTATCAAGGACAAAGGCTACTGGGGTACTATGTAGAGAGTTTGGTAGCAAGATGCCGGTTCACGTTACACTTAAATTTTTGCATGTCAGTACAATTGGGAAAGTAATGAGCCGGAATTGAATTCCAAAGTTTAGCGGTTCTGAGGAAGAAACTACAGGAGTAGAAAGCTCTCCTACATCTAGGGATCCCCACTGTGTAGGGGTGGGATTTAGCTGCTTGTCGGGTTTGTTGAGGGTATTTACGTCGTGGGGGCACAAGTGCTTGCAGTTCGTCAGAGCATTCAGCATTAAAACACTTGTAAAACAAGCAGAGGGGTGTAACATTTCATCAGTGGAACAGAGGCTGCAGCTTAGATGACAATTCAGGACCTATCAGGTTGGAGACTCTCTTTTGGACCTTGTCTAGGAGCAAGAGACTAGTAGCAGATGCACCAGCCCAAATATGACAACAATATTCCATACATGGGCGAATGGTGGCCTTATAGAGGTACAGGATACTTTCGGGTGTTAGTAGTTTTCTAGCACGGTAGAGAGAGCTTACCATCTTCACAGTGGTCCTGGCAATGCTCTCAATGTAATTGTTCCAACTCATGCTTTCTGTGAACGTTAGGTCGAAGAGTTTAAAATAAGTACTTTAAGATAATGAATCTTTGGCCATTGCTATTGGTGGTAGAGAAGGTTTCTTGTAATTATTGAAGGAAACAAGTTTAGTCTTGGCAGCATTGAATGTGACCATCTATTTTTATCCCCATTCTATTACAGATGTGAGGTCCTCTAGTGTTTCTGCCATTTCTTTAGATATGTGTTCATTTGTTTTCCTGTCGTGCCTGTTATAGAGTGTGGTGTCATCAGCATATACTTATCTCAGAGTCAATTTTGTTGGGGAGGTCATTTATGAATATTAGGAATAATAAAGGCCCAAGGATAGACCCCTGAGGCACTCCCGCATTTATATCATATTGTTTGAATGTACGACTGTCGAGGACAACCTGGATTTTTTTTTCTTATCTAAGAAGGATTTAATTATGTTAAGTATTCGTCCAGTGATACTGTATGATCTGTTTTTCCTGAGAAGACCTTCATGCCATACCCTGTCAAAAGCCTTAGATATATCTAGAGCTACCGCTCTGCCCTCCCCTGCTTTGTCCAGTGAATGAATGGTATATACACTCAGAGATTACAGTTGGGATATCTGCCAGGGAACGGGCTTGCCTAAATCCATATTGTTGGTCGGTCAGAAGCTTAGCATCTGTAAGGTGATGGAATAGAGCTTGATTAATTATGGACTCAAATATTTTGGCGAAAAGTGGAAGGAGTCTAATTAGGCGATAATTTAATGGATCATTTCTTTCGCCAGAATTCTTGAAAACTGGTACCACAGAAGCAGTTTTCCATCAGTCTGGAAAGCAAGATTAATTAAGGCATTTGTTATAAAGTTTGGAGAGAACTGGAGCTATTTCGGCGGAGCAATTTTTAATAGCACAGCTGGGATGAGATCAGGTCCACATGCTTTTGAAGTATCAAGGTTTCTCTGCCGTAATGGTTTCGTCTGCATTAAAAAAAAAAACTGTAATGAATGAGACCGGTCGCAGACCACCAAACAGTCAACATAAACTTCTTTTAGTGCAACTCTGGCTTGGAGAAGTGTCGTGGAGCTTCGTCGGAGTCTGACCACTGAGCTGAGCATCGCCGGTTGTTGTAAAGAATGTACTTTTCATCGAAAGTCGCAACCCGGTTGAGAAACGGGTCGTTATTGTTGCATAAAAAGGGAAGATGAAACTTCATAACGGCGTTTCTTTTGGTTGTAGTTCGATTCGTGAGGCACTCATTTATCAAGTTTTTTGTCATTCCAATCTCTCTGAAGTGGTTGGAATTCGTGTATATTACTTCTAATTCAGAAGCAAGTTCTCGAACAGTTTGACTTCAGCTAGGGCTCTTAATCCATCTTTGTCAACATCTGATGGTCGACCACTACGTTCATCATCTTCAAGACTCTCATCGCCGCCACGAAATTTCTTTAAGCACCATTGTGCTGTGTTCAGTAGTACTTCCTGGGCCAAACGCTTCGTTGATATCGCGACCTGATTCAGAAGTTTTTTGGTTTAGTTTAAATTTAAATAAGAAAATTGTGTGAATTTGCGTTTTTCCATCTTGTCTCCAACGTTCTGAAAAGAAGACATAATTGTTTTAAAACGATTGTAATTTAAACAATTATTTAGAACGAAAAACGCTCTTTAGAAGTATTATAACGAAAACTTATTTGAAAATACATTATTTGAAATCAAAATTAAAAATTCCATAAGGACTGTCTTCTCGGCCTAATATTATTTCCACATTGAACGATCGTATTGTTAAGACAAATATCAGTGTTCACGTTTCACCAGGTTTGCTTTTCAAAATTTGAATGTTGACATTAAACTTATTGTTCTGAATATGGATTGGCATTTCTGAATATCAGCAAAACGATGCAAAACTCTCATTGAAGAGTTTATGTATAACATGCAGATAGAGTTTAATGGATTTTTTTTTACTGTAATTCAAAGCACTTCTTTAAAAGATACACTTGGACATCATCGTCATTATTGGAGAAACCTGGCTTTACAATGGCATCAACAATGTAGAAATCAATATCGATTTTATGTATATATGCCCTATTGTTATATATTAGCAATAATGGAAGTTCAACTTTAAAAAGGTTGCATATATAAAAAGACTAGAAAATATATACAAAAACATATTTTCGAACACCTATAATATATAATAGATATAATATATATACTATATAATGGATGTAATATAAAACCTATATATAATAAGCATGTTGTTCGCGCGCTCGCGCGTGTGTGAGAGAGTTCGTTCTCTGTGGACTCCAAAGCAGCTGGCTGATTGTTTTGAATAATCACACAAATGTACTTCATGTCTCAAGTGTCTTGGAGTGTTTTAGATAGTTTTCGTATCGGAATGCCTCCTATAAGTATTGAAAATTGATAATCGAAAATATATAATTAAAATAGGAACAGTCCGATTTCGAACAAAGTTAACACTTTTATACAGCTTAATATCACAAGTGCAGTTTAGAAGTTTTATCACCGCACAAGCAGAAGGGTCCGGCGTATAGAATCAACAGTATATGTTTCATAACACAGGGGCGCGTTCGAAAATAATGTTTATGCTTAGAGAATAATGGAACAATGATATTAAACTTTTGAATTTTAAACCCTAATTCAAGCAATTATCTCTATATTTATCTCTACTTATATATAAAAAGCACTTTGTCTATAAGCATGTCTGTGACCTCGTTCCCTATAGACCCCGAAACGACTGTGCCGATTTTTAAAAAATTTCACACAAGTCTACTTGATGTCTCTGGGAGTGTTCTCAGGTTTTGTATCGGGATGCCACTGATAAGTATCAAAAATCGATAATCGAGAAAATCTGATTAAAGAAGAAACAGTCTGATTTTGACGAAAGTTAACACTCTTATACAGCTTAACATCACAAGTGAATTTCAAAAGTGCAAGTATTATCTGTAGAAGTTCATTTCATGTTTTTTCTTTGTTTTTTCTTCTTGCCTTAGTAAGCATGTTGCCTTTCGGTCGTGGATTTGACTATGCATATTTTCTAATTGATAAGTCCCCCCCCCCACATAAGAAAAAAAATCTTTTTATATGAAAAACCATATTTCAGCCTCGATTTTATTCTTCCAACTACTTGGATTTATGTTTTGGTTTTTAACTTATCTGGATTTACAACTGAAAATTTCTTCCACGGATTCTTGATTATCCCATCATGCTTTGCAAATTTATCTAGACTCTATTTAAATATCCGGAAAGCTTTTCATTATCTTTTATGCAAATATGATTTGCTTTATATGTTGCAGTTTACAAGTTATGTACTGAGCAGCAAAATCATAGTTTACATATGAATAACATTTTGTTCATATCTTACCTCTGAAGAGAAGAAGGCATTATTTGAAACTCCGCGGAATAAGGAATTTTCTACATCTGCATTGTGTGTTCCTTATCGATTAATAAAATTTTTCTAAATACCAATTTACAGAGTTTTAATATACATACACTCACATATATGTGTGTGTATGTATGTATATGTATATATACATATATATATACAAATATACATATACATATATATACATATATACACACATATATATACACATACATATATATACATATATATACATATATATTTATACACACATATATATACATATATACACACAAACATATATATATACATATATACATATATATATTTATACACACATATATATATATACATATATACACACAAACATATATATACATATATATATATTTATACACACACACATATATATACATATATATACTCACAAACATATATATATATGTGTGTATATAGTGCAAAACTTTGTTGAAATTCAAAGACTTACTTTTTCTTTTTTATAACTTTCGTCTATTTTTTCCTTCATTTTTTCCTTACAGCTGTTTCGTTAGCGAGAAGGCAATTTTACGATTTATGTGTCCATAAAAATATTCTGTCGCTACCAACTTCTTCAGATGATTTTTCCATTAGATTTTTACAACAAAAAGTATATTTTTACACGATAAACATGGTATTCGGGTAAAAAGAATTCCAAAGCCATGCTTCCACACTTACGCCATCTTTGGTGTTATCATATATATATTAACGTTAATATTCCTCGGGGGTATTTAGAAAAAATATGCCATGAAACACAACTTTGCAAATTCAATTATTTTATAAACTTGTCAGTTTACTATACCAAGCTGTAGATAAAAAAGAAAACTTTCTTACCAATTTAGAAAGGCTGATAACTGCAACATTTATACGTAACGTATATACGACGTAATGAAGTTTAAACACTAATTCTTGGTACATCACCGAAGTAAAGCAACGTTTTACCTGATTAGTATCAGATGGATGGCCATTTGGAAATACCAGGCGATGCATTTAGGATGACATCTTGCAAAACCCCAACATCATCACATCCTCTTATCGGGATATACAAGCAACTGAAGACCGCTTATGAAATTGATATCCTCATAAAACTTCCTCCTTTGAAGGAAGCATGTTCAATTCCGCTGTCATATATGTAACGTAAAATCATCATCTACTTTTGAACCAATACGTTGTAATAATAAGCTACTTCTTGGCCCGATAACGTTTTTAAGGAATATAAATGAATATTTTTAATTGATTTTCTTAGGATAAAAGGGATGTTATTTCAGCGTACTTTATGTGGTGGTTAGTGAAGGGATCTTTCTTTTTTTTTTGCATTTACAACAGGGGTATGTAAGAGAACAACACATAAAAGCAAGTAATGTATTTGAACATATTAAAAATATTTTAGCATAAGTTGAAATAATACATAATTACTTGTCACACATAATTACTCACACATATAAACTTGATTCGTCATAAATAATGGGAAATGCCCTAAAAAATAAAAAGAAAAGAAAAAAATAGTTTGTATGTTCTTAAAAACGCTATATAGTTCGAAAGTAGGCGTGCGGCAGTTTATATATGTAAGTTTAACTTTATGCTGCTATCAAAATAACAAGCAAACAGACATTATAAAGGGTTTGTTTTTATGATCGGAACTAATTGTGGTTTTATTCTGTCCAGTTTTCCGTCTGATTATTTGTGTCAAACCCCATCTCTCTCTCTCTCTCTCTCTCTCTCTCTCTCTCTCTCTCTCTCTCTCTCTCTCTCTCTATTTACAAAATCAGTGGCAGAGGATAATAAAGGTATATTTATCTACTTATATATTCGAGAGGCATGCAATAGGTAATGCCCCTGGCCCACTTCCCATAGCAGTAGAGCAACGTAACTTGTCACAGTTATTAGTCTTTCTCGACATAGGAACCACCCAGAGTTACGCATTTCTCCCATCGTTTGATGCAGCTCTGGAGACCGTTTTTGTAGAACAGCCCAGATTGGTCCCCCAACCACGACGTGACTTCAGAAATCAAGGCTGCATCATCTGGAAAAGCTTTCCTTTCAAAAACAACTTCATGGCTGGGAAGAGGTGAAAGTAAGAAGGCGCAAGGTAAGGAGATTAGAGAGGATGGGGGAGGATTTCATGACCACACGCCCGTGCTTCTGATCTGGCGACATGCGACTTGTGGGCTAGAGCGTTGTCCTGCAGGAGGAGGGTACCTTTGCTGATCTTGCTCCGCCTCTTGATTTTGATAGTTTCCCTCAATTTCCTCAAAAGTGAAGCATAACAGGCTCCTGTAATTGTGGTACCCTTTGCCAGGAAATCTGTCATCACTACTCCGTCCTGGTCCCAGAAGACTGTGAGCATGACCTTGCCAGCGGAGAGCTGCACCCTTGCCTTCTTTGGAGGTGGTGAGTTCAAGTGCTTCCACTGCATTGACTGGGCTTTGGTGTCTGGATCATAGTGATGGACCCAGGTTTCATCCTGTGTAATCAGTCTTTTGAAAAACTTTGACTCATCTTCTTGGCACATCTCCAAATTCATCCTCGAGCACTTGACGCGTTCTCGCTTCTGGAATGGTGTGAGCAACCTAGGAACTCATCTGGCAGGCACCTTATGCATATGCAAATGGTTTCCACAGACCCTGTACTAATCTTGACATCTTGGACTATTTGGCGAATAGTAATGCGCCGATCTTCCAAAATGGCAGCCTCAACTTGACGAACAGATGCCTCATCAATGGGAAAAGGGGGGCAACCAGGTCTGGGAGCTATTTCCACAGACTTTCGACCATGTTTGAATTCACGATGCCAGCGTTTTACAAGGTTATATGATGGGGCATTATCACCATAAGTTTCTTTCATTTCATCAAAAGTCTCCTGTGGTGTGCGTCCTTTCAACTACAAAAAACGGATCACTGCTCAACATTCAACAGGCTCGATTTCACACCTGACTCAGTTCAAACACCTGTAAAACAGAAACCATAATTAGTTCAGAGCTGTAATTTACCACATAATTCGTAGAGATATAAATCATTGCACATGCACAATTTCACCTGGATCAGAAAACTGGAAGTGGGTCAGGGGCATTACTTATTGCACGCCCCTCGTAATGAAACTTTGTGTGTGTATGTGGGAAGTGAATTTGTTCCGTATGGACATAAAAACAGCTGGGCCGATCTTTGTAAAAATTCATAAAAATGTACGTAAATGTTAACACTTTTACACAGCTTAACATCACAGAGTCATTTGAGAAGGTTTATTGCCGCACAAATAAAAGGCCCCGGCGTATAAAATCAACAGTAGGCTATGTGATAAGGTAGGGGCTCGTTCGAAGTGACTGTTTCTGTTCAAAGCACAAGCGAATCATAATACTTGCCATTTGCATTTTAAACTTTAATTCAAGCCATTATATAAAGTTCATTTTTAAAAATCATAGTAGATGCTCTACAGTGTTATGTAGACTACAATATATTGTGAACTAAGTCACTGAGTGGAGTTATGTGAGCTTATTCTCGATGCACCACAGTGGGTTCCCAACTACAGCAGATAATCAATCGATTTGATTGACGAATGGGCGATTTCACTAGGTTAGTAAATGTATTAGAAGTGTGGAACATTCGTTGATTCTCGTTCAATCCCGGACAACGTTGGTTCTCCCTGCTAGTATTTGTATTAAAAAAAAAAACGAAACAGAAAATAAAAAACGACATGCTGTTCATTTTGTTAAAACTTGGAAAATAATTTAACGCTCGGTAGTTTATTGTAAATCTCATGTTAAATACGTAAATGGCGTGAATTCTCGTATTTATTTTCGTTGGTTAATGTATTTGTTTTGATAATCGTTGAACGATGTTTTAATTAAAACGAAAAAAGCATTTTATTATTTTAATAAGTGCTTATCTTTTAATTCGGTCAGTTAAAAAAACACGCGGAAACAGTTCTGCAGAAAAAATAACATTTGTTGACAATGTTAGAGTATTTAAAATAATTGTGTGTACTTTATAAAATACTTTTTTTTATCTTTTTCATTAAGTCTTTAAATATCATAATAACAACAATCGTTTAAATACTGCGTCATTATTTAATTGTATACTGAGCAATACTGACGCCTCAAAAGTCTATCTACAACCTAACAGCTTGCTTACCAGGGATAAGTATTTTCAGAAAAAAAAAAAACGAACTGAAATAAAATATATCCGTGCCAATAACATAGCGTAGAAAACTAACGAGAAAGTTGGCCAGTCTAAGAAAGAATGCTCCAGATGGATTGCTATTTGGGTTCGATTCTGATAAAAAAATCTTTTGTTTATAGATAAGTCTCTTATAAAGAAACTCACATTTATGATAATTTTTTAATTATTCGCAATAAGAAGCTTATATATGTCTCTATGTGTGTTTATATATATATATATATATATATATATATATATATATATATATATATATATATATATATATATATATATGCATTATATCTATTTATACGAGTATATACATTTAATATAAGATTAATGTCAATTCTAGTGGAATAATTAGAAAAATTGTCACGACAACAATGAAAAGTTGAAGTTGGATTGAGAATATATTTGATTCATCACATTGTCTCAACTAGTTAATCCATCAGTTATAAACACAAAAGTATATAAATAATTATAGCCGATAAACTAAATGAACAATTACTTAAAGAAACGAATATAAAAACACATCCAACCAACTTTGAGCATCGTCCAATAATACAGCATGACCCACTTAAAAGTAGTCCAGAAAATGTAGTAGAGAGGAAGAACATTGTTTTATTGTTTAAATTACCTGTATCATTGTTTAAATTACCTGTAGCATTGCTTAATTTATCTGTAGTGTTATAAAAGATGCTGGAGAGTGCTCCCAGTTGATATCTATGTATTTTCTGTGCACGTTTAACGACGTTTGCAAATACTGCCTGTATATCTCTGGTGATTCTCCTGATAGCGTTGGTAATGTTCTCCTTTAGTTCGTCTAGATTGTGAGGATTATTTGCATAATGTTTTGTTTTTAAGACAGCCTATATAAATAAATAAATAGATAAAAATTGCATGATGACAAGTCTGGGGAACGTGGTGGCCATAACCCTTTGCTTATCGTTCTCTCTTCGGTAAACATGTCATGAACTTGTGTCAATGATATGTGAGACGTGTGGCATGTAGCGCCATCTTGTTGGAAAATGAATTGCATTTTGTCTTGTGGTGTCAGTTGGTCGTTAAGAGAAAGATTAGAGAGATCAGGCTACTTTTAAGTGAATCACCCTGTATTACTTAGCACGCAAAGTAATTTATGTATAACTGACTATCTGAAGTGGAGTTCAGAAAGTAAATAAGGTTTTTCAAATTTGTCTTTATGCAATCCAGATTATTTTTCTTTTATTTAGCAGGAAGCCATGACATTCAACTCGTTATGTTTGTATTATTAAATCCTTATATATATATATATATATATATATATATATATATATATATATATATATATATATATATATATATATGCGCCGCATATGCTGTATACTGAAGATTGGGTACTTCCGCCAGTGTAAAATAATTGTTATTCTTCTTTTGAATTTTCTTTAAAACATTCAAAGACAGACAGAGCAACAGAGTTATCTCGCAAAATCAGAAAGTCAGATGGGACAAATCGTGTGAACGGAAGTGAGAAAAGTATGAATTAAATGAAGAGTTACGTCATTAAAAACGTAAAAAAATATTTTAAGTCGTAGAAAGAAACCTGAATTTAGTCGCACTAAACGTCGAAATGTGGTCTTTAAAATTAGTAGAGTAATAAACTAGGTTTCTCTCATCCTTATTTATCGAACCGACTTATGATATAAGATCCATGATTAGGAAACCAACTAACAAATAGCAAATCATGTCAGAATCTTTGTTTTCTTTTCTATCGAATTATCAAATGTTCGGTTAGTGTAGTTCAGTCAAAAAGAGAATGTATGTCGTTACTATTTCAACAGGCGAATTTCTTGCTAAAAAAACTATCATGATATTTTTAGATTCCACTTTCGAGAGTTGTTAATTCTGTTACATTTTCCCCAGGTTTGGAAGGTGGATCGTTTGTGACGGGAATATGCAATCTACTACATAGCGTGACTTTACAAAAACAAAAACAACAATCACGAGGTTGTCTCCTCAGCAACCGACAAGGCTAACATGCTTGCCAGTCGGTTTGCCTCAAACTCCACACTGGACCCTTCCAACCACCCCCTACCTGACTTTCCTATGCGGACAGACGCCACACTAGACGATCTGAAAACCACCCCTGCTCAGGTGCATGCTATCATAAAAAACCTTGACACCTCAAAAGCATGTGGACCCGATCTTATCCCAGCTGTGCTATTAAAAAAGTGCTCAGCCGAAGTAGCTCCAGTTCTCTCCAAACTCTACAACAAATGTCTTAATGAAGCTTGCTTTCCGGGCTGTTGGAAAACTGCTTCTGTTGTACCAGTATTCAAGAATTCTGGCGAAAGGACAGACCCATCAAATTATCGCCCCATTAGCCTCCTCCCACTTTTTGCCAAAATATTTGAGACCATAATTAACCATGCTCTAGTCCATCATCTTACAGATGCTAAACTACTGACTGACAAACAATATGGATTTAGACAAGCCCGTTCCACAGCAGACATCCTCACCGTGATCTCTGAACGTATATACCAATCACTGGACAAAGCGGGGGAAGGCAGAGCGGTAGCTCTAGATATATCTAAGGCTTTTGACAGGGTATGGCATGAGGGTCTCCTCAGGAAGATTAGATCTTACGGTATCACTGGTAGAATACTTAACATAATTAAATCCTTCTTAGATAAGAGAAAAATCCAGGTAGTCCTCGACGGTCGCACATCTAAACAATATGATATAAATGCGGGAGTGCCCCAGGGTTCTATCCTTGGACCTCTATTGTTCCTGATATTCATAAATGACCTCCCCGACAACATTGCCTCTGAGATGGGTATATATGCTGATGACACTACACTCTATGGCAGACACGACAGGAAGACGAATGAACACATTTCTAAAGAAATGGCAGAAACACTAGAGGAAGACCTCCAATCTGTAGTGGAATGGGGACAAAAGTGGTTGGTCGCGTTCAATGCTGCCAAGACTAAACTAGTTTCATTCAATAATTACAAGAAACCCTCTCTACCACCAATAGCAATGGCCAACGACCCTTTATCTGAGAGTCCATCTTTCAAACTCCTTGGCCTAACGTTCACAGGAAACATGAGTTGGAACAATTACATTGAAGGCATTGCCAGGGCCGCTGCAAGAAAGGTAGGCTCTCTCTACCGTGCTAGAAAACTACTAACACCCGAAAGTATCCTGTACCTCTATAAGGCCACCATTCGCCCATGTATGGAGTATTGCTGCCACATCTGGGCTGGTGCATCTGCTACTAGTCTCTCGCTCCTTGACAAGGTTCAAAAGAGAGTCGCAAATCTGATAGGCCCTGAACTGGCATCTAAGCTTCAGCCTCTGTCCCATCGACGAAATGTTGCATCCCTCTGCCTGTTCTACAAGTATTTTAGTGGTGAATGCTCTGATGAACTGCAATCACTTGTGCCCCCACGACGCGAGCACCCTCGACAAACCCGACAGGCTACTAGATCCCACCCCCACACTGTAGAGGTCCCTAGATGTAAAAGATCTTTTTACTCCAATAGTTTCTTCCCCAGAACCGCAAGACTCTGGAATTCCATTCCAGGTCCCTGCTTCCCCAACAGTACTGACGTGCAGAAATTCAAGTGTAACGTGAACCGACACCTTGCTGCCCAAATCCCTACATAGTACCCCAGTAGTTGTTGCCCCTGATAGTAGCCCCCTACACCAAAGTGGCAATTTGCCTTGTTTGGGGTGAAAATGTAAAAAAAAAAAAAAAAAAAAAAAAAAAAAAAAACATGTAGTTCAAAATGTCGGTTTTAATTCACACAGATAATCGCACCCTCAAACACACAGGTTTTATTGGTTTGATTTTGTGTAATTTTTCTTGGTAATAGATCGTCTTTTTTGTTTCTTGTGTTTATTTTTGGATAAAAATCGCGAAAAGTATTTCTAATTCAAGTTTTCAGAAATTTATGCAAACGTACATATTAAAAAATATTTATGTTATGCATTCTATGCAGTTTGCCTTTACCTCATATATATATATATATATATATATATATATATATATATATATATATAGAGAGAGAGAGAGAGAGAGAGAGAGAGATATGAGCAAACAGTTAATAAAATATGTTAAAAAACACTTTGAAATGAGTTAAAAACATATTTAATCTGAAAAGGAAACACGAGATAAATGGATAGTCCTTAATCCGGGGAGTTTCGAAGAAATACTCTCCTTCTCATCAGAGGGTAGGAATTAGCAAAATGCGGGATCGGATTTTGCATACAGAAGTATTTGATGAAACAACAAGTAAGTCAAAGATCTTACTTGAAAACAAAATAACTAAGCTCTATTTCCTATTTTGGTTTTATCGAGCTTTTATATCTGGCTGAGATAATTTTATAAATATTAATTCTTTAATATTTATAATTTACTTTGATTTTACCATCTTGGATCATTTTGGTAAATTCAATTGTAATTTTCATTATATATATATATATATATATATATATATATATATATATATATATATATATATAACAACTTCATTTACTCACTTAATATTAAGATACAAAAGTATAAATTTATGCGCAAACTGTAATTATTTACTTCAAAAGTGCTCAATACGTAGGTAGAGCTAGTTAGTAATTTATAAAATATATACGAAAAACAAAACAGGTAGTTCAAAATGTCGGTTTTAATTCACACAGATAATCGCACCCTTACGAAGAATCCTAGAGTGGATGAAACGCGGAATATTCAGTGTAGCTTAATCGCCATATATATTTTATAAATTACTAATATATATATATATATATATATATATATATATGTATATATATATATATATTAATTTTATTTATACAAACATTAATGGCTACATATGTGTTTCTGTAATCATCCACGTTGGGGGATTACAGAAACACATATGTAGCCATTAATGTTTGTATAAATAAACTTAATATACCAGCTCTGTTCACTCATTGAGCACTATTTTGGTAGACACATGTTGTTTCATTGGATGTACTTCTAGGAAACTAAACTCTACTGGCTATATATATATATATATATATATATATATATATATATATATATATATATATATATATATATATATATAAGAGAATATGTATCGCCGGGATCAAAAGATTAATTATTTGTGTAATTTTAGATTTCTATAGATATACTAGCTCGTAGATCTGAAGGTGAGGGATGAACTAGAGAAATAAATAAAGAAATTCAGCCTAGAAAGGCCTAGACTACAGTGAGCAATCTAGGCAGAGACGCGGATTAGACGAGACGAGATGTGACACTAAGTTTATTAGGTAGAACCTATAGTTGAGAGATGGTAAATGTGAGCGACTGCGATTTGCTATGGGTTTCTAATGTGTGAGGTTTTTTTTTCCTTATCAGTTTCTACAGGTATCAACAAGGCCTAGTGTCTCTTTTGTATGTCACAATGTTGTGAGCAATCAGTTTGGGAGAAACTCATGAGAAAAAAATAAATGTTTCTTATACCAGGAACTGGAGAAAAGAGGAAGATATTAAGAGAATCTCTGCAAGTAGTTTTAAAAGCTTATGTCAGATTTTTGTGTTTTCATAATTAGATATAAGCTTTGGTTGAAAAACTAATAGGTGATACATTTTCGGTTCATTTTATGGAAGAATTATTAACATATCGGGTCATCTCGCAATGGGCATTGAATGATTTTAAAATATATGTAGCATAAATTTTGTTTCATCGAGAAGGATCGATTGTAGCAAAATATTTATGTAAAGATAAGGTTAGAACTAGAAATCCTCCACGTGAATTTTAAAAATTGTGTGAGAATGAAAAATCCTATCAGAAATTCCTGGGAGCTACGTGTACAAGAAATTCAATAATGGGTGAAAGTCTGAAATGACACGTAGCTTAGAAGCGAGGAACTGTTTTCTATTTGAAAAATGAGCTGTTTTTGTTGTTTCAGTTCCAGAAGCTCCGTCTCGTTGTGCACTCCAATGCATAACTATCCAATACGATGACAAAATGAAATAATAGACGCATCGCACTTGGATACTTGAAGAAAATGTAAATTTTTAAAAACTTAGATATCATCTTATACTTACTACATATCATTTCCCTATTCGTTCCCTTTATACCAGCTTAGATACGTCGATTAACTTACACAATCCATTGTATAAAAGTTTGAGTTCCGCTTAATAAAGCTTATTTTACACCAACTGAATATGATCGGGGGAATCGACCAGAATACCTTGATTCAGCTTTAATGATGTTTTTTTGGTCCCCCGATTTATCGAAGAGGGACCTATGTTTTCAGTGGCATCCGTGTGGCCGTGCCTTCGTGCGTCCGTTAGTCAGGACGATTGCCAGATAACCGTTCATTAGTTTTTCCTGAAATTTTGCCACAAATTGTATTTCATTAAATAGATGTGCACAGTAAAAAAAAATGTTTTTTTACAAACATTCACATATCACCCCAAGGTCTTAAAAGAGGTAAAAAATGCCCCCAACTGACCATAAATTACACATTTTGCCCCATAACTTTTGCTCCACCCGTCAAAGCTTTTTAAATCTTAACCAAAATATGAAGCCCATTGTTCTTAATGTAAATCCAGTATGGTTTACCTTGGAAAAATTTTGGTTCGCGTCCCTTGGGACTTTCAGTGCTAAAAACGCCTCTTTTTATGGTTCTTTTTTTTCATATTTCTCAACAAAAACTTGATATGTCTGACTATATAGTTGTTTTTCACGGTGGTCAACTCAAATATACATGTGTTACGGCCTGAAACTGCACCGTTATCCATTTACACTCGGATTCGGCGTCTCCAGGGGCTCAAAAGAGATTTTTTAAAAATGCCCCCAAATGGGGGAAAAATTACACATTTTGCCCCATAGCGTTTGATCCATCCATTAGATTTTCCTGGATCTTGGCCAAAATGTGGAGGCTACTGTTCTTAATATACATTCAGTATGGTTGACCCTGGCAAAATTCTGGTTCGCATCCCTCTGCGACGTTTAGGGCTAAAAACATGCCTTTTTGGAGTTCGTTTTTCATATTACCCAATAAATACCTATATGCGAGTTTTCCATCGTGCTGAACTCAAATATACATGTCTTAAGGCGTGAAACTGCATCGTCTGTCCGTTTTCCCTTGGATTCGGCGTTCCCAGGAGCTCAAAAGGGGTCACAAATGCCCCAAAATTGCAAAAAATGACACTTTTTACCCCATAAATTTTGCTCCATCCATTAGATTTTTCTTAAACTTGGGGAAAATGTGAAGGCAACGTTGGCCCTTCACACTTCTCACATTCATCATTTCTTAACTATTTTTTGTGGCGACATCTCACATTCAGCACAAGAGGACCATGCATGCGCGACTTGTTGTCCTTATTTTCATAAGACTGTTATCATACATATCCACTATTAAATAAACTAATATTTCATTTGGTATGAAATTTTAATTTCTTATTTTAATTCTCATATATATATATATATATAGTAATTTATTAAATATGCATGGCTATTAAGCTACAATGAATATTTCGCGTTTCATCCACTCTAGGATTCTTCATAAGGTTGCGATTATCTGTGTGAATTAACACCGACATTTTGAACTAAATGTTTTGTTTTTGATATATATTTTATAAATTACTAATTAGCTCTACCTGCGTATTGAGCACTTTTGAAGTAAATACTTAAAGTTTACGCATAAATTTATACTTTTCAGGTGCCCATACCAGAGACAGCTCCGGAGAACAGAAGATCAACCAGAAAACGGAAATCAACAGAATTGATTAGGGTGAACCCAAAACAAAAACGTTATTAATCCCAGACGGGATATTTTCAAAGGGGGGGGGGTACCGGCCTTCCTTGAACAGAGGAATTTACGCCGATTAGCACTATAAATAGCGCTAGTAATTCCAACACCGCTGAGAGAGACACGACTGCACTTCAACTGCTAGCCGAATGCCCAGCAGATATACACGCTTTCCTATCTGTGTACATTATTGTTAATACACTTGTTCCTTAACCGAACCTCGACTTGATTGTTCTTATTTTCACTGTTGTTCCACGACACAAGAGATTGGCGACAAGGAATCGAAACGACCGTCACTGCGTGGAATCACCAAAAGTAATTGGAATAAAGATTCGTGAAATCTTTACGATAGAACACCTTCGTCATTTCAACAGATATTTGGATACGCAAGGATTAACAGCGAATTAATTACTACAATAGCAATTTGGCGACGGGAAAAAAACTTGCTACCAAAATCTACAGCGAAAAACGCGTATGTTTTCAATTATTTAATAATTGAACACACTTACCAAGTGTTTTAGAAAGGGAAAAAGAGTTCATTTTTCTTTCACCAGAAGCCATTTTTCCTCCGGTAAGAATTTTCTTCTGCAAAGTTAAATGTCCAAAACCAACTAGCAAATACCGTGTAAGACTATCGTTATTTCGATAACATCTGCGATTTTAAAAAACAAACAAACAAAAGAAAAACCCTAAAAGTTTCCCATACGAATTCGTTGGATATTTAAATCGATGGATTTTATTTTTGCTACGTAAAAGCGCGTGCAAATAATAAAAAAAGTTAAACAAATGTTATTTCGCTGGATTGTTTCTAGTAAGACTAGAAATATAGCGTTCAACAAATTAAGATACAAAAGGAATGCTAAACTGTTGTTCTTCAAATAAAAGAATTGGGAAAGAAAAGCTGGTTGATTTTTTTTTTTTACTAAGGGATATTTATTTAATACAAGCGTAAATTGTAAACTGAATTCGTATGATGGATGCGAAATTCAAAGATTCACTGTTAGAATTGTTCCAATTCCAGGCAGAGCAAAATCTCGCGTTGCAAAAGCAGCAAATTCAACAACAAGTAGAAAGAGTAGATAGATTTAAACAAGTATTTGAATAAAAAATGCTTCAACAACAGAAACGCTTCGAGGAAATATTGATGAAAATACAGGAGGAACAAAGAAAAATTCTGGAGGCGACATAGTTAACTAAAGTGGACGATAATCATAACGCATTTTCTCAAACAGCTGTGTGGGCCACTATTGAAAATTTCAAGTATAATCCAGAAGAGGATGTCACTTTCGTCCAGTACTATAGTCGATATGAGGATATTTTTATATTGGATTGTGGTACCTGGTCAGACGCGAAAAAAGTTAGGTTTTTGCTAAGGAAATTGGGAACAGCCGAGCATACAAAGTTCGTGAATTTTATTCTCCCAAATAAGACCAGTGAGTTAAGCTTCCAAGAAACAGTTACGCTACTTACAGAACTGTTTTCTGCAAAAACGTCTCTTTTCCATAGGCGATATAAATCTATGAATGTTACTAGAAGAGAGGAAGACGACTACACTACTTATGCAAGTATAGTGAACAAGCATTGCGACGATTTTAAATTGGATGGATTATCGTCAGATAATTTTAAATGTTTAATATTTGTGCAAGTGCTGGTCTTAAATAAAAACGCTGAAATCAGGCGCTGTGTTTTTAATAAACTCGAAAACGAACCGAATTTAAAACTACAAAACTTAGCGGAAGACTGTGAACGGTTTATTGCGTTGAAACAAGACAGTCGTGACATAGAGGAAAGCGGAGTGTCGCATATTAAAAAGATCCATCAAAAGAAAAATTCGACTTCAAAAAATAACCAGAGAAAGAAACAGGGAAAAGACCCACCTGGACCACGTTGGAGGTGTGGAAATAAATATTGGTACAATGAGTGTCCCTACAAATTCAAACAATGTGACAACTACCACCAGAAAGGGCATAAAGCATCGCATTGTAGAAAAATATCTGGTAGAAAGACATCCATTTAACTTACGAAAATTGAAGCTGAGGACCAAAATATCCGGAAATATGTACAGGGCAAAATGCTGAAAAAGAAAGTAAGGCTACAGCTTGATAGTGGTCTGACATTCCCATTATTAATGTACAGACATGGAAGAGGATTGGGAGACCCACTATGATTAAATCACATAAAACTGCGAAAAGCGTCAGTGGCGAAAAAAATTACCTTCGAAGGAGAATTATGAGCGATAATTTTTTTCCAGAACAGGGCCGAAAAAGCAAGAATTTTTGTCATGCGAAAACCAAACAGCCTCTTTGGAACTGATTTGTTCGAAAAGTTTAGACTATGGGATCTGCCTTTAAGCTCATTTTGCCAAAAGGCTGAGGATTCGAATGTGGAGGCAGAAAAACTTAAGAGGGAGTTAAAAGAGAATTTCTCAGACGTATTGTCAGGCGGTTTGGGAAGGTGTACAAAAGCGGTAGCAAAATTTGACGTAAAAGTAAATGAACAGCCAGTGTTCAGAAAGGAAAGAAATGTTCCATACGCCGCTATAGAACAGATAGACGGTGAATTAGAAAGACTCGAAAACATGGGTGTCATCGGAAAAATTGATCACAGTGAGTGGGCTGCACCAACGGTTTACATCAAAAAGAAGAATAAGGAGATTCGGGTTTGCGCCAACTTCGCGACAGGCTTAAACAGGGCATTACAAGATCACCATTATCCTCTTCCGAGCCCTGAGGAGATATTTGCGAAACTGAGTGGAGGGAAATATTTTTCTAAAATCGACCTCAGTGACTTACAAGTTCCAGTCAATGAGGAGTGTTCAAAGATGCTATGTATTAATACCCATAAGGGATTGTACCAGTTTAATAGACTTCCTTTTGGGCTCAAAGTCGCTCCTGCGATTTTTCAGCAAATTATGGACATTATGTTAAATGGGTTGGATTTCGTAGTAGGGTACCTGGACGATGTGTTAATGAAAAGCGCTAGCAAGGAACAACACAAAGCTCATGTAAACCACGTATTCAAAAGAATCCAGGATTATGGATTTAAAGTAAAACAGGAAAAATGTACATTTTTCATGGAGAACATAAAATACTTGGAGAAAATCATCGATAAACATGGAAGAAGGCCGGAATCAGATAGATCGATTGCAATAAAGAATGTGCTTGCCCCAGAAAATATTGCGTCTTTACAAAATTTCTTAGGTTTGGTAAATTACTACAATGTATTTGTGCCAAATATGCATAAACTAAGGTCGTCTTCAAATGAACTGTTAAGGAAAAACCAAAAATGGGTCTAGACGCAAGAGTGCGAAGAAGCATTTCGGGAAATTAAAGAGACTTTAACGTCTGACTTGTTTCTGGCACATTATAATCCCAAACGTGAAATTATAGTTGCAAGGGATGCCAGCTCCTATGGCATAGGAGCATGCATTTTACACAAAATGGGTGATGGAAAAGTGAAACCCATAGCACATTCATCTCGATCACTTTTGCCAGCCGAAAAGAACTACTCACAAATTGAAAAAGAGGCTCTACGCATTGTATTCGCGGTAAAGAAATGTCATCGTTTCCTACACGGTAGGCAATTTCTGTTACAAACAGACCACAAACCATTATTAACGATTTTCGGATCAAAAAAGGGACTACCACAACATACAGCGAATAGACTCCAAAGATAGGGTACCATACTTCTTAATTACAATTTTCAAATGGAGTATGTACCATCTAAAATATTTGGTCATGCAGAAGGGTTATCGAGGTTAATACCTAAGCAGACAGAACAATTGGAGGATATGGTAATAGCAGCCATTCAGCGGAAGTTGAAGTAAAAAATACGTTATGTGACACAATAAGACAACTTCCAGTAACGCTTGATGAGATTAATAGTAAGGCAGAGTTGGACGAATTTATTATAAGCACGAAAGAAAGAATCAACAATAACGAACTGGATGAAAAAATTTATTCAATTTGTGATAACGCCCTGTTATATAGCGACAGGATCGTAATTCCTGCGACATTACAGAAAAGAATGTTCAAGGAATTCCGTGTAGGACATCCAGGTATATCAAGAATGAAAAGCCTTATGCGCTCTTTCGTTTATTGGCCAAACATGGATAAGGATATAGAAGGAAAAATCAGGGAGTGTATAGGATGCGTATTATCTATGAAAGCTCCTCCGACTCAATTCGGATAGTGGGCAAAACCAGACCGACCATGGTCTAGGATTCATTTAGATTTTGCAGGACCGCTAGATGGGTTCTACTATCTCATTGTTGTAGACAACCTATCTAAGTGGCCGGAAGTATTAAAATGTAAGAATACCACATCCGAGGTAACTATCAACTTCCTGTATGAACTATTCGCTAGGTTTGGAGTTGTAGACTGCATTGTTACAGACAATGGCACGCAACTTACGTTTACCAAATTTAAACATTTTTGCGAGGATCATCTAATCGAGCATATAATGATTCCGCCATACCACCCAAGAAGTAATGGACAAGCAGAGAAATTCGTTGACACATTCAAGAGAGCTCTGAATAAAGCCAGTGGGTCGCCGACGGATAAGTGAATCCAGCAGTTTTTAGAAGTGTACAGAGTCACTTCGAGTGCAAACATCGAAATGTCGAAGACACCCGCTGAGGTTATGTTCGGGCGCAAGGTTAGATCGATTTTTCACAAGTTGTTACCAAACCAGGATAGGCTAAATCTAAAAAAAAAGCGATAACAAAAAAAAAACAGTATAAAGTTGGCGAAAGAGTCTACTACAAGATTCACAAAAATAATAAGACTTTCTGGGAGTCCGGCATTGTTGAGAAAAAAATAGGCAACATGGTCTACATAATTAAGGGACCAGAATTCGTGCACAAACGTCACACTAACCAAATTCGGAAAAGATACTCCAACAGTGAGGTGACGAGATCGCCCGAAGAGGACATCATGGACACAATATTTGATACTTTTCAGGTGCCCATACCAGAGACAGCTCCGGAGAGCAGAAGATCAAACAGAAAACGGAAATCAACAGAATTGATTAGGGTGAACCCAAACAAACAAAAACGTTATTAATCCCAGACGGGATATTTTCAAAGGGGGGTGTTATACCGGTCTTCTTGAACAGAGGAATTTACACCGATTAGCACTATAAATAGCGCTAGTAATTCCAACACCGCTGAGAGAGATGCGACTACACTTCAACTGGTAGCCGAGTGCCCAGCAGATATACCCGCTTTCCTATCTTTGGACATTAGTGTTAATATACTTGTTCCTTAACCGAACCTCGACTTGATTGTTCTTATGCACAGATAAGCGGAGAGCACATACAGCGGCTAGAATTCCCAAAATGGTCACCCATCTGGTACTAACCAGGCTCAACGTTGCAGAGAAAATGAAATGCAATTAGCAAAATGTTCAGCTATGAATAAACAAATATTTTGCTTTTCAGCACATATAGTGAAAATGTTATTTGAAACTTATTTAGATGATGCTTTAGACTCATAGAAAAAGGATATCATACAACCTGGGCAGTCCAATATCAGAATGAGTTCAATAGTCTCCGGGATATCATTCCCCTTGGATCACTACTCGTCCGACCGGGCAGTAATACCCGGAAACTATTGAACTCTTAAAATATAGACATCCACGTACAGATTGTTTCACTGAACCACAGCTCATCAGTGCGGCAAGACTAGTATATATATATATATATATATATATATATATATATATATATATATATATATATATATATATATAATGGGTTAAGGAATTCCAACGAAAGAAAAATGTATATTTAAATAAGGGGGTAGTCACCAACAATATGTATTTTTTAACATTATTTTATTATTCCGTGTCTTGGTTTTTCCTTGAGAATTCTGTTTGGATCATTGTAATAATGTTTTTAAATCATTGAAATAGTTTTTACGCGTTTCAGACGTTCTGTGAAGCGTCCTCGTCAGAAATTATTTTCAAATGTGTTGGAGATGTAAAAATGGCATTTTCGTAGTTCATTTGAAGTGTTTCCAAGGGGTTGAGGCGTGTAAGTGTCTATTATTCATTGGCATGTTCAATTTTTATTACCCTTTTAATGGGCTTGTCGAGGCCGCTGACCTCGGCTGTAGTCACTCACTCTTTCTGTTTGTGTTTTTTTCCTTTTCCTTTATGGTAGTGTGTGTGTGTGTTATCTGCAATTTTACATAAGAGCAACATCAAAATTTCAGATAACAGACACCTCTTTGTTTCAAAACACGTACAAACATGCAGTGGAAACAGCTTCAAAATAATGCCAATCTTCCAAACAGACAATTATTTTTATTTACTTACACAGGAAAAAAAACTTCATCACCAGATTCACTCCTGAACTGAACAGAGCCTAATATCAACACACAAAAACATGAAAGGCAAGGCACACTCACATGCACATCCATATACATATACATATACACACCCACACATAAATCAGAACCGACACATTAAAACACACACACGTGCGCGCATACAACCACACACAAACAACACCCCTATCTCTAATACAACACACTGAACAACACCAACCCTACTTAACCTCGAAACCAACAACACTAGGAAACATCTAGAACCATAGTATAATATTTGTTCCAACACCTCGCTCCCTCCTCAGTCAGTGGATGAGAACCCCCTCATGACTGAGACAACTATCATCCCTTCTATCATCCCCCTCCCATACCTATACCCCCTCCAATTGCCCCCCTCTGGCGAACAAAATCTTCCCCACACTAGGAACCGATCCTGGGTCTGGCCATACCCACATGGGAGACAAATAAATAAAAACATTAAAAAATCCCCTATGCATATTTGTAAATACACCCCTCTATCTAAACAAACATAATATAAGGAATACCCGAAGAGACTGAAACGAAAAATCACAATACTAAAATCCAAGAATCCAAAAAATAAATATCAAAATAGAATGAAAGCACCCCTACCCTTATTTCAGAAGAGCTGCCCTCCTCCTCACACATACACATTAGTAACGACCTTCGATCACAGTCACTTTCCTAAAAAAAATAACCTAATAATACTATAAAACAGTACACACATTCTCAAACCAATAAAAGAAAACACACACACACACACACACACCCTACCCTAAAGGAAAAGGAAAAAAACACAAGCAGAAAGAGAGAGTGACTACAGCCGAGGTCAGCGGCCTCGACAAGCCCAATAAAAGAGTAATAAAAATTGAACATGCCAATGAATAATAGACACTTACATGCCTCAACCCCTTGGAAACACTTCAAATGAACTACGAAAATGCCATTTTTACATCTCCAACACATTTGAAAATAATTTCTGACGAGGACGCTTCACAGAACGTCTGAAACGCGTAAAAACTATTTCAATGATTTAAAAACATTATTACAATGATCACAACAGAATTCTCAATGAAAAACCAAGACACGGAATAATAAAATAATGTTAAAAAATACATATTGTTGGTGACTACCCCCTTATTTAAATATATATATATATATATATATATATATATATATATATATATATATATATATATATATATATATATATAACTTCTAATATATTAAATAGATTTAAATAATATGTGCGGAAATTTCTCGCGAGTTTTTTCGGCTATCATCTCTTCAGGAAAAAATCGATAGCATAGAAAACAATATTATTAGGGAAATTTAAGAGCACTACCGGGGGAATTTAGGAATTTGGATGTGCCAAAATTAAGAACACAAAACGATTAAAAGAAAAATTTAAAAGCGACTATAACTGGGCACAACGATCAGTTTGCTTGCATGGGCGTTTAAACCGTCCATACGGTTTCGAAAATTCATCTGCTTTCCTGTTTCATGGGTGCCCTGTCTTAAGTCCGATATTAAATTCAAAGCATACACAAAGGCCAACAATATTTTTTGTTTTAAATTATTTTAACGTGTTTTAATTACAAATAAATGTAATCTAACCCCGTTGAGTTAAAAAAAAAACGATTTAAATATAAATATACAATACATAACTATAATCATATTTATAACTATATTTACTGCTTTTAGTAGCGTTCCTGTGGATTCTGACGATTTTTTTCAGGCCTTAAAAATAGTTTCTCTTCAAGGAGTTAGGGAGGTAGAAACTCGGTTTAATAGTGCTTTAAGTAGGGCCTACTTAATTTTAATTAGTGTTTGCAGTAGTGCTCTGGGGTCTTCCTGAGTTTTATTTTTTCACTCATCACTTAAAAACTGTTTTCTTAAAGACAATATAATCTGAAAATCACTTTTTTTATTTAACATTTTTCGTCTTGCCCTTTTAGGGTCAACGGGTAGACTAGTACTATTTAAAATTAGCACGAATCGTTAAATGTAAAAACACCTTTTAAAATGTCGTAAATAAATCAAAATATTGACAGGCGGGCACACCGAACTTTGTGAAAAGTAGAAAAAAAAAGATAAAATATAATAATAATAATAATAATAATAATAATAATAATAATAATAATAATAATAATAATAATAATGGCGGAGGGAGGTGGCGCTGAAAGCGCCAAGGTCAAATCGGGGCTGTAAATCTGTTATGGGGGATCGATTTATTAGAGCGCTATATGTGCAACAGAACCCCCTTCCTAATCTTTAAATATTGACTTTTTTCAATTTTTTTATAATCTGGTAGCTTAGTGTCCAATAATATACAGATATACTTGAAAAAAGACGAAAAGGTAAAAATTGCAAAAGGGTGCCGATCTTCACGTGCACCTACATATATATTTTTTAAATATTTTCTTTACCCAAGTTGTGCGCGATTAAAACTAGAACTTGCTTAAAAAAACTACGGTTTTCGTTTCCAAACCTATATATTTACTATTATTTTATTTGTATTTTTCATTTCAGGTTGAAATTGTTTTCAAACAAAAAAATAAAGTAAATATATTTTTCTAATGTAAAAAAAAAAAAAAAAACTATTTGAGATTTTTTTACGACATACCCAGCGTAGTTTACCTCTTAAAAAGAAATCAAAATCTACCTTTCTTGGTTAATACGTTTCAACTGCCTTTGAAAATAATATAAAAAAAGGATTTTTTTTTAATGATTAAAATTTAACATTTTAGCATGAGGATCACTTTCCTATATAAATTTAACATAAAATGAACCCCCATTTCTTGGCGATCGTTAGCATTTTTTAAAAGTTTGTAGTGGGAGTGGAACAGAAAAGGTAAGTGAGGTGTGGGTGAGGTCCTAAGCTCAAAACATTTTAAAAATACGTAGAAACATTCAAAACGTCCATGTGTAAGGACACTTTTCATTTTTTAAAAAAGGTTTCACCGTTAAATATTACTTAATCAGTTATTTATTATTTCCTAGTATTTTGAAGGCGTACAATTTACACCCCGTCCTTGCAGTTTTTCTTGTCGTTTCTTTTTCAATTTTTTTCAAGAGATTACGCCCCCTTTATATAAAGGATTTTTAATTTAATCTAAGGGCAATGATGTTAATACCTTTATTATCCAATGTATTCCGTATCGTTTTCACTGGTCGCCTTGTTTGTTTTACTGCGCGTGTGCATTTAACTGTTAGTGCGCGCATGAAATTGCGTATTATTTTCACTGGTCGCCACGTTTGTTTTCGCCCGTGCATTCAATTTTTGCGCGTTAACACATTAATTCTGTATACACACTTGCACTTTTATACATTAATTCAGTATACTCACTATTCCATAGCTAGCTATAACATATACTGACCTAACGGGTCACGGGTAGTCTAGTCTAGTATATATATATATATATATATATATATATATATATATATATATATATATATATATATATATATATACTAGCAGTATTACCCGACCTTGCTCGAGGGTTGCTTTGATGCCTTTTTATGCTTATTTTGATCTGTATTTTTTGTAATTCCATTTTATTTTTGTTATCCTAAAATTATTCTAGTAAATTTGGGTTATATTGACACCTTACTGATCAACGCAGCTGCCACACAGTGGATGCAACGTGCCAGCAAAAACAAAAACATAATTTACTTTCGCACAGCTAAAAAACAAGTAAATTTTTCAAGTTTTATAAAATTCTTTGCAGTTAATGAAAAAAAATTAAGCAATTCACGTGCGGAGTTTTAACCTACGGACCACGTCACGCAAAAAAAACAACAACAAAAAAAACACGCTATCAACTTACCTACAGTAGAATTTTCACGACCCGTTGTTCTATCACTATCGACAACATGGAAAAATGGCTTTATCGATCATAGATAAATTAAAATAATGGTTCGATTATCGTTAACTATCAGGGGTATTTTGAGACAAAACTTAACTAAGATCACTTCCAGACTTATGCAATGAAATTTTAATTTTAATGCTAATTTTATTTTTATTTCGGACTATTAGTCTCATCTTTATTAGTTGTTGTTTGTTTGTTTTTATTGGTTCACAACGTTTCGGCCAACTTCCTCTGGCCTTCGTCAGGTGGTAACCGCGACGGATAGGAACTTCGAATCTCCTAACTGCATTCTCAGCCATCACTGCCATCCGTAGTTGTCGTTGTCTCACCACATTTTTGACCAATTACCTCTGGCACGCTTTGGGTGGGAAAAAAAAATTCCGATTAAGGAATAATATATACACTTGTGCCCGATATTATTCATACCCCCCTTGAAAATTGAGTTTATTAGGTGTAACTTTTGTAAGAATTTATTGTTTACGTCCATATTGATACATATTCTTAATAAACCTCTTCTGATCATTTTCGTCATTTTAAAATCTCGGGATACTTGTAATAAAAGAAATATACAGCTATTTATAAAATCTGCAATGTTCAAAAATAATCATACCCCCTTATTTTTTAAGTATTAATCGAGTTTCTGACTGTTTGTTTTCTGTTTGATTCTTATTTTGAATGCTTTTATCAACCTTTGATTAATTTCATTTCGTTTTTTGCATTTTTCAGAAATTAAAATGATATCAACTGAAAACCAATAAAAGAATAAAAATTATTAGAATTAGGAAGAAAAAAGAGCTTAGTAATGATCTTAGGACTAAAATTGTGAATTCACATAAGGATGGTTTAGGTTACAAGTCAATTTCCAAGAAATTTGAGGTCCCTACAGCAACAGTACAGAGCATCATCAAAAAATTCCAGAGCCACCACACAACAAACAACTTGATTGGTAGAGGAAGGAAAAGGAAACTGTCTGCTAGAGCCACCAGGAATATTGTAAGAAGTGTTAATGCAAATCCAACCACCACTAATAAGGACATTTTAGAAAATCTGGAGTCTTCTGGCATAAAAATATCAAGGCAAACATTGCAAAGGACTCTGCATGAAAATGGTCTGAAAGGAAGAAGACCAAGAAGGACTCCATTGCACACCGGAAAACACCTTGCAGCACGTCTAAATTTTGCTATGACCCATGTGAATTCTCCAGAGTCCGTTTTCTCAAGTATTTTGTGGACTGACGAAACAAAAATTGAATTGTTTGGCCATATGGATGCTTCTTACGTTTGAAGGAAGAAAGGAGAAGCTTACAACCCAAAGAACACCATACCCACGGTGAAACATGGTGGTGGTAGCCTAATGTTTTGGGGCTCCTTTTCGGCTAGTGGTCCAGGTAGTTTAGTCAAGATAGATGGAACCATGAAGAAGGAGCAATATTTGGAGATACTTCAGAAAAACATTAGACAGGATGCGGAGAAGCTCCATTTAGGACCAAACTGGGTCCTTCAACAGGATAATGATCCAAAACATACTGCCAAAATAGTCAAGAAATGGTTTGAGGATAATCAAATTAATGTTTTGGAATGGCCTAGCCAGAGTCCCGACCTGAACCCTATCGAAAACCTTTGGCACATATTGAAAACTGAGGTTAAAAAGCGGAAACCTAGAAATTTGAGGGATTTGGAGAACTACTGCATTGAAGAATGGTCAAAAATCAGTGTTGATGCTTGTAAAAACCTTGTTGATAAATATCCCAAACGGTTACAGGCAGTTATTAAGAATAAAGGGCATGCTATTGACTATTAGTAAGAGAGGTATGAATAATTTTGAACTAGTGCCATTATTGTTTTTCTTTGTATAATGTTTCAAACTTGCATAATTTATTTATTTGTTGAGTTTAAATTAAATGCTTATGCTTGATTTATTGTTTGAAATCCCTTTAATATTGTCTACCTTCTGGTTTGAGCAATATTCTTATAGAAATCTCAAAGATCCGAGGGGTATGAATAATATCGGGCACAAGTGTATATATTTATGCAATGAAGTTTTCTAAATTTTAAAGAAAATCTGTTCAGCCGTTTAAGAGTATATAAGGAACGAAGTCACACGCACAAAGTTGCAGTATATATATATATATATATATATATATATATATATATATATATATATATACTAGCATGGGTGCCCGGCGTTGCCCGGGTATTTGGAGGTGTATGTTAAGCAAAAAAAAAAGCGGTCAATTTTTGTAACCTTGACCCCTATTATGCCCCCTTAAAATTTATTATTTTGGACTCAAATCAAGTGATTAAGTTATATCCATCTCCAAGGAACCTTTATCTAAATTTACAAGTGTTTAGACCATAAATTGTTGGAGGAGTTTGGTAGAGTTCTCAAAGGTCAAATCGTTGAACTATGATCCCTTAATCGCCAAAAACCGATCACATCGATATTCCCAAATCTCAGTACCCTGTATATCAAATTTCGAGTCTGTAGACTAAAAATTGACAGAGTTATTGCGTGGGGAAATGTACACAGACACACAGGCACGTTCACTTTTATATATATATATATATATATATATATATATATATATATATATATATATATATATATATATATATATATAAAATGCGATAACAATTGTTCTTTACAATATGTTAATACTAATCCCTCTCTTTGTCAATATTTACATCAATATATTTAAATCAAGACACTTGGCATACGTTTTATGTTCAACTGACCGTAATTCCCGCGTAACAAAGAGCGGATGGTATATAATCTTATCATAACAAAAAATGTTAGTTAATGTGAAATGTGGTAGTTCATGTCCAAACATGAACTTTTCTATTGCGTTGAAAATATGAATATATATAAGAAAGACTCTCGACTAAGAAAAATCATTGTCTTTTAAACTTTTAAAGTCAAATAAGAGCTGACGGCACCAAAACAATCATGAAGACGCACTTGCTGGCAGTTATTCTGTTAGTGGGTAAGTCATTTTTTTAATTTTTTTATTCAATGTAAACACAAACACTGTGATATTTTAAGTTTTCATAATCTCAAGCTATAATGAATCCATTTGTCTGTCTAATCGGAAAGGGACAAAACTGGAAGGGTTATTTAAGCTCTCTTCTAGAAACCTTTCGGTGTCTTACTTTTAAAGTTTGCCAGGAATGTATGGTGAGACTTTTCCAGTGTCGGGACGATTAATCAGAATCGTGATCCGGACTAGGAAAAATTTGGAATTTTCTGGTGTATCAAATTCGATAAAAGGTGTGTTTATTTCCGATGCTGAAAACTATTTTTTAATTATTTTCTTTTTATTTGCTTTTGTTCAAAACTTAATTTACGAGTTTCAATATTAATGAAAAAATGATAAATATTTATTAATTTTACGCAACCAGTAAAACAAGCATTTATAGATATTCTTTACACACAAATGTGCGTTTGCGAAAATATACGCGCATATTACATTGATTTTACGTTAATCCGAGAATTAAAAAAAAGAATAGATAAATATATAAAGATTGTAAAAGAACCCGAATCTCTAATTAGTTCGGAATCTGGAAAAAAAAGAATCGATATTTGTATCGAAATCTGGAAAAATATTGGAATCGACCCATCAGTTCTTTTTTTCCAGTCACAACATATTAAAGACAAAGCAAAATAATAACTGTTTATGCGCATGTTTAGTTGGCTCGAAATTAAATTCGGCCAAACTTTCATTGTTTTAAAAATTATGATGACAAATTGCAAAACTCGTATTATTAAACCTTTATGACTTGGTTGAACTTATTCGTTCAGTTGTAAATAAATGAATATGACGGCATAAATAAAGTGGGAATTGATTAAAACTCGCCTTGTACGTATTAGTTCAGTATCTAGATAGATGCCAGATACCTCCAGATTGCAACTGTCCATTGCTTACATTCAGTATGAGAGTGGAAGATTTCGTTTCTTGCATGAACACACTTTTCAAGCATTCTGGCTAATAATCAAGGTAAGTTTATGAAATGCAAAATTTTTCCAGTTTGAAGACAATCATAGTATAATTATCCTTTAAACTAACTGAAATTAACAATAAATATTTTTTAATCATCTACGTCCATAATTCAGGTCATAAAAGGTTAAATATATATTTTTTAAATAAACGTTAAGAAGTTCATTAAACATAGAATGTTCTATGATTTCTGAAAATTGGAACAAACAACATGAGAAACTAAGAATTTATATATTTGTATAGTGTTTAGAGTTCCTCAAAGATTTCAGGTAGAAGCTGAATGTGTTTGAACAAAGTTAAATAATAAAAAAAATTCTTGTCTTTTTCTCTCTTGCTTTCCCTCTCTGTCCTGCTCCAGCTAAGTCTACCGACCTGCTCCACAAATCCCAAAACCTCAACATGACAAATCTCCAAGAACAAGACACGAATAAACATAGAATCCCATCCTCCAACGTAGACCCCTACTACCAGGTCTCCTTCTCCAACGTCAGGGGTCTACATTTCAACTTTCCAGAAGTTGAAATACAATTACAGGAGACAAAACAGGACATATTCTTTCTAAGGGAAACTGGCATAGGGCCAACCACTTCCCTAGACGAATTCATAATTAAAGGGTACTCTAACTTAACATCTAAATCTGACCCCCAAGATCGCCATGGGCATGGAATATGTGCCTACATTAAAGATGGTTTTCCATGTGGTAAGGATATCTCCAGAGAAGACCCTAATTTACCTTATATGTGCTTCGGGGTTGCACTATCTTACACCACTGCATTTATATTTACTCTCTATCGCCCCCACAGCAGTAGGGTTACTATCCTTAAGAGCATATCTGAGAAAATTGACCACATCCTATCTGCTCACCCTTCAGCTAACATTCATATTTGTGGTGACTATAATGTCCATAATGTGGAATGGCTGACCCACTCAAATAAAACCGATGATTTTGACACTGCCTATGATCTCATTCAGATTGTTCATGAACCCGCCCGTGTACCTGATACTACCAGTCAGTATGCAAGCCTTCTAGACCTTTTCCTCACAACTTTCCCTGAGCTATGTTCATGTTCCATTCTATCTCCTCTGGGATCTTCCGACCACTCCGTTGTATCAGTTCAGATAAAAATGAAATGTAATAAGTCTTCAGACATACATCTCCACCGTAATGTATATCGATACTCTATGACTGACTGGGATAGCTTCCGTACATTTATATCAGATCTACCTCTGCATTCCATGTTTAAAAAGGAAGTGTCCTCTATAGTATCAGACCTGACCGAATGGTTAATTATAGGCATAGACCGATTCATACCATCCAAAAAATTCCAACAAAAACCTAACAGCCAGCCATGGTCCTCCCCTGAATATGCTGCTGCCATCGCGCACAGAAATCACTTTTTCCATAGCTACCAACATAATAGATGTACTGAGATTAAAGTTGCTTTCAGGACCGCCAGCAACCACTGTAAAAACATGCAAGAGAGCTATATGCTCAGTCCGTTAAATCTAAAGTAGCTGGACATCGGATTGGTTCCCACCAGTTCTGGCAAATAGCAAACAGGATCTTGAATAGAAGCGTGCGTTCTATCCCAACTATCATCAATGGACCTGAGGTCATCTCGTCAGAATATAACAAGGCCAGACTATTTGCCAAAAATTTTGCAACTAATTCTACCCTATGCAACGAAGGCCATCAACTCCTATAAGAGACAACACGCTATGCAACATACAAGTATCTGTGCGTGAGGTCGCCAAGCTAATCAAGAACCTTGATTCCAGTAAAGCAACTGGCCCTGACGGCATTCCAATCATTGTGCTAAAAAAGCTTCAACTAGAACTTGCTCCCATACTTACAAAACTCTTTAAGCGTTGCGTTAAAGAGAAGTGCTTCCCAACACTCTGGAAAACCTCATCAGTATGCCCTGTATCAAAGTCCTCTCCCTCTCACTACAGACCAATAAGTATCATGTGTGTCATGAGTAAGCTGCTGGAATCCATATTAAATAGAGAAGTTGTCAACCACCTCAGCAGAAATAACCTTCTTAGTGACATGCAATATGGTTTCCGTTCTGCAAGATCTAGAGCAGATGTGCTGTTATATCTCATAGGATTAGCGAATCTCTTGACAAAGGCTTCCTCTCTAGGGCAATTGCTCTTGATATATCAAAGGCCTTCGATAAGGTATGGCATAAGGGCCTACTTCACAAGATTTCCAGCTACGTTATAACTGGAAATGTTTTCTCGGTCATAAAATCAATTCTCTCCGATAGGCTCATAAGAGTAGTAGTTGATGATCAGAAATCAGAGGCCATCAATATTAATGCTGGAGTCCCTCAGGGGTCCATCCTAGGCCCAACTCTCTTCCTGATCTACATCAATTATCTCCTTAAACACTCATTCGTTTACATCTATGCTGATGACACGACCATCTATGGCAACACATCAAATGCTGATGACACGACCATCTATGGCAACACATCAAAGGCCGTAAATGACAACGTTTTCTCTAATTCTGTCTCCTCTGATCTTGAGTGCATGGTACAGTGGGGGAAGATGTGGCTGGTCACTTTTAATGCATCTAAAACCAAGCTTCTATCTTTACATCATCAACGCTCTGATTCCCATCTGGTATCAATTGAAATGGATGGCTCTCGTCTTAGGGAGGCTCCGCGTTTTGACAAGCTTCTGGGTTTGACCTTTTCTCCTGATCTGAAATTGAACACGTACATCAGGTCTGTTGCCAGGGACGCTGGAAAAATGGTGGGATCCTTCTACCGCTCCAGAAGATATCTCACTGCTGATGCAATTCTCTTTCTGTGTAAAAGCCAAGTGCGTCCAAGGATGGAGGACTGCTGCCACATCTGGACAGGAGCTGCTAAAAACAGTCTATACTGCCTGGACAGAGTGCAAAATATACTCTTTTCTCTTCCCTGCAACCTCTCTCCCACAGAAGAGACGTTGTGAGCCTGTCTTTGTTTTATCCTTATTTCCATGGCAAGTGCTCGTCTGAGCTCCAATCTCTCGTCCCCCCTCGCCAATCTTTCACGATAAACACCCGTCTGGCTGAAACTACTGTCAATAATTTTCCTCAGTCTTTATCTATGCCTAAATCCAAACGTAAATTCCATGAGCAGAGCTTCTTCTCAGAAGTGCACGCCTGTCGAACTCTCTTCCGTTTGCCTGTGTCCCACCTGACTATAACTTGGATGTCTTCAAATCCAACATAAACAAAAACCTGACAAACCGCCCCCTTAAGTAAGACACTCTATCAAATCTCCAATACTAATGATTACTACAATACAATCTCATTGATTACTGTACACGCAATAACCCTTATCCCTCAGTGGCCTATGGGCCTTGATAAATGGTAATCCCCATGTAAGAAAATGTACGAATACTTACTTTAATTTAATACTAAATACATCCTTTAGATACAACCTCAAAAATATATATTTTCAAATATTGAAAATAACATGAATATGGTGTGACAATGCTATATATATATATATATATATATATATATATATATATATATATATATATATGATGAAAATAATGGAAATAGTATTCCGACAAAATAGAGAAAAAAAAAGGAACAAACCGTATTATATGTTCATCAATGTTTCGTCTTTATTTCGAGACTTCCTCTGGATGAATGAGATTAAGAAACAAAAAAATACCAATACAAAATATTTGAAAATGTTTCACGTGCACAGTGTGACGCAGTTCTATTTCAGAGAAACGGAAAAAGACGTTGGAAATTCAACAAGGAGGGGAGGGCTGGCGCTGTTAAAGAGAAGAAAATTTTAGTGACGTCATATAGTTGTTAATGTAATTTTAAAACTATGAACGCAGTTAATATTCTTATTGGGAAAAAGATATATCTGTTGAAATTCAAATATAAGTTTGTAACACAAATGAAATGAGTGTTTTTTATGTAATTTATTGATTGAGATTATGTGTTAATTATTACAGGGGGTGTTTGAATGGTGTGAGAAAGTTAAACTGTGTCTACAGTTAAATAATGTTCTTTTAATAAAAGTTTACTTATTAATGGCGCTATGTTATAGAAACCTCCTCGTTGTTAAATTTATTTAAAATAAACAGCGCCGGAGACTTCTTGAATCTGCGCTTATCGCAATTTCAAGCACTATTAAACAATTAAGTTGGATCCATAGCCAGCGCTTTCCAGAGAGATACCTCTACCACCCTCAGGCATGTCGTAAAAATTATGTTTTTTTTATTTTCCTAATTTATAATTATATAATATACATATTTTAGTATCATGGTCAGTTGGTGGCTTATTATGAATTAGGTGGGTGGACTTTTTAATATTTTTTTATTTTTATTTTATTTTATGTTATATAGAGAGTATATTAATTTATTTTATATTTACATATGTACATAGTTAAAATTTAAAATCTGCCATCCTATGCATTTTAAAATATTTCGACTATATTCGTAATTGATATTATTGATCTGCGTTTTTTGTTTTGTTTTGTTTTTTTAATATACAATGCTTCGAGTATTTTTAGTCTATTAAGATTTTTCTCGCCTGGCAAAACCTTAGTGTTTTCTACCATGATTTTTCGGAATTCCGAATGATGGCAGCCATGTTTTCTCAAATGTTGCGATACCAAACTAGAGTCAAAGAAGTGGAGAGTTAATCTTCGCGACAATGTGTTTGTAGTATAACCTATGTAGTTAATATTATTAGAGATACATTCTCATAATGGACAGTTAAATTGGTAAACTACATTGTTTTTTTTCTAACAAGTTATTTGTCTGCGAAATGTTGTCTTTGATTCAAATATACTACCGCAATCAGCTACACAAGAACTCCAAAACTGATGAAAGTATTCTTAAAAATATGATCCGTCGATACGTAACTCCTAATGATAACAAAAAATAAAATGTATTATCTATTATAAAAAACTACAAACAACTAACCTCGTAATCAATATATATATATATATATATATATATATATATATATATATATATATATATATATATAATTATAAAACTCAAATGACCTTGTAACGAGTGATGTAACCCACTTTCCTGTTTACGACATCCGGTTGCGCATGCGCGCATAAACATTAAACAAATGAACAAAAATCGCTTCTTTTGCAGATTTTTATCGGCGCACTGAAATATTAACGTTATTATTTCGAAATTGTTATTTAACATGGGAAGAATGGGGGGTGTTTTACAACTATTCTTTATTACAAATATACTGTCGCTATTTTCTTACAAATAAACAACTTTAACCCGTTGCCAAACTTAGGAACTGTTGTAGTAAAGCCAAGACTACTACTACTACTACTACTACTACTACTACTACTACTACTACTCTCTATCCGTCCCTTTTCCTTCCTTCCTTCTTTTTTTATTTTTTCTTTACATTTCTAAATACAAAATAGTTGTGTGAGAACGGTGAATTTGGTGACACATTTACTAATCTGTTTCAATATTAGTTTTATTTTATTTTATTTATTTAGGTTTTATTTTTTTGCTTCAGGTTTTATTAATTATTTGTTTTTAGATTTTAAGTTTCTATAACTTGGTTGAAGGATTCTAATATGAGTTTTCCATTCATATATTTCTCATCGGTAGGTTCATGTGCGTTTTTGCTGGTAAATGACTTTCGTTGGCGTTCGATTAGTTGGAAAATTATGTTTAATTTTCGATTTTTGAGAGATTATTCGGAAAATAGGTAACTTTACATGAATAGGGAAGATTTTTCAGTGATCCGTTTCTGTTATATAAAAAAAATATTTTCTTTACGTCACAAGTGTCACGCTCATACAGGAATTCCATAGCTAATATAACATACTAACCCAACGGGTCACGTGTAGTCTAGTAGCTTAATCGCCATATATATTTTATAAATTAGTGGATGAAACGCCGAATATTCAGTGTAGCTTAATCGCCATATATATTTTATAAATTCACTGTATATTTTATAAATTACTATATATATATATATATATATATATATATATATATATATATATATATATATATATATATATAACTGAACGTCTCTGTGTGTGTGTCTGGTCACGAATAGGCTCCTATATGGTTAACTATTAAAGAAAACTGATCACATATAATTATACAAGTTGTATCGAGACACAGGAATGGATATGTTTGATCTGGCATAATGATGATTCATTAAAATTGTGGGGTCTGCGTACGCGCCTGATCCACAAAGTATGGAAATAAAAAATTAAAAAAAAAATGTTTACAAGTGTTTTTGATATAGATGTACATAATAATAATTTGATAAGTATGTTTTAACTTGAATAAGGATGGTATAATAAAATTGTGGAGTCTGCGTTCGCGCCTGGCCTCCATAGAATGGAAATAGGCACAAACTTTAATAAAGACTTTTCATATCTATATGCGTAAGTATACTTTGATAATTATGTTTCAGTTTGAAGAAATATGGTATAATAAAATTATGGAGGTGTTCGTTCACACCTGACCTCCATAGAATGGAAATATGTCACAAAGTTTAACAAGGTTTTTTAATATAGATCAACAGAATCATGTGATAAATATTTCAGTGTGAACAGGTATGGTATCAGAAATTATGGGGGTTCTCTATTTTATTTTTACTTTCATCATATTTTGCTTTGGTTTTGATACTCCCAAATTCGAAGGTATCTCTTTACAACCCTTCCTTTTTATAACCTATCATACTTTTATAAATCAGAGTCCATTTTCTGTAGGCTGTTTTTGAACCCAGTGAACGACGGGTACTTTTGCTAGTATATGTATATATATATACATATATATATATATATATATATATATATATATATATATATATATTGAGTAAAATGATTGATTATTTATAATTAAAATTAAAAATTAAAAATCTGTTTCACAAGGAAGAACAAACAAAATCAATAAATTGTACGATCGTTTCGGAAATAATGTTTTTATTGAGACAGACAATACGTCTTGACAATAATTTTATCATAAGATTTTATAAAACAAAGTCTCTTCATCAGCTAAAAGAGTGGGGTTGTGTTTAAAGACACCAAAAACAAAACAAGCATTTTTTTTTTAAGTAAAGCAGATATATCCTTTAATCGTCCGCCTTTAAAGCCCGTAAGTATCATCGTCAATGAATTCATTGAGATGTTAAATGTATATATCTACATTATAACGAACACTGTTTTCTTTTAATTAATGAATATACATATATATATATATATATTAAAATAGAATGAAAACACCCCTACCCTTATTTCAAAAGAGCCAGCCCCCCCCCCCTCCCCCGCATACACATTAGTAACGACCTCGGACCACAGCCGCCTTCCTAAGGAAGCAAATAACCCCAAAATACTATAAAACAATATACACATTCCCAAACCAATAAAAGCAAACACACACACGCACACACACGCGCACACACACACATAAACACACACACACGCACACACACACACACACGCACACACACACACACACACCCTACCCCACCCTAAAGGAAAAGAAAAAAAACATTAGCAGAAAGAGATAGCGACTACAGCTAGGCCATCGTCTCCCTGGACAAGCCCAATAAAAAAGCAATAAAAATTCAGCATACCAATGAATAATAAACACGTACAAGCCTCCACCCCTTGGAAAAACTTCAAATTAACTACGAAAATCGCTATTTTTACACATTTTAAAATAATTTCTGACGAGGACGCATCACAGACCGTCTGAAACGCGCGTAAACGCTTTCAATGACTTAAAAACATTATTACAATGATCCAAACATAATTCTCAATGAAAAACCAAGACACGGAATAATAAAATAATGTTAAAAAATACACATTGTTGGTGACTACTCCCTTATTTAAATATATATATATATATATATATATATATATATATGTGTGTGTGTGTGTGGGTGTGTGTGTGTGTGTGTGCGTGTTATCGTATAATCCTTAATTAAGTATTTTGGATGATATCAGTATAACAATTAGATTGGTGTCAGATTCTAAGTATTATTAAAGTTTTATTGTTCCAAATTTTTCGAAACAAGCAAAATAGCTGTATTTGGTGGAATGGCGCAACACAATCACCCTACTCTCGTTACACATCTATATATGGCTTTGTAATATTTTAAGATAGGATGAGTAAATATCGATAGCAGAATATCGATATTAGTCATTTAATTAGCATCAGCATTATCTTTATCGAATGGCAACTTTCCAAAAAATGTTTTTAACTGTCTTCTCTTGCTTTTCTTTTTTTTTTGCTTTTTTTTTTTTTTGTATTTTTATCAATGGGTGTCTTTATACTTGTTATTAATATAAATGAAACTCTTCATAGTTCCTTTTTTTTGTCAAGACTCCACACTGTTTTGCAAATGCTAAAAGCTGATGTGTTAGAAACGGATGCTGTTGACCAATCAAATGAAAGCCAGCTGACGTTAGTCAACCTATCGGCATGTTCCATGCCGTTTAATTGGCACTATACAAATCATATTAGAATGTTGTGTGTATTTAATATATACAAATATGTTTGTCTCAAATAATTTCCTAAAAGGATTGTTTTCTGATGCTTTTACAGCTCCGTATATATATATATATATATATATATATATATATATATATATATATATATATATATATATATATATATGAATAAAAAATCAATACGAAAAATATATGAATGTTTATATCTTTTCTGTATTTATTTCCTGTGTGTTGACGTGTAGGAATACAAAAAGTCTTGTGAAAAAAACAAGAATGTTTCCTTCAAAAGCACATATTTTCGACCGATCCTTCGATCTTCCTCAGTGTGAATGATAGAAAACATGAGTGAGCAGGCAGAGTTAGCAGCGGGGGGAAGGGGCACGGGTATAGCCATTAAGGTAAAGATCTATCTGAATATATACATGTTAACGGGGCCGAATTTTAATTAAAAGAGGATTATTATATATAATATAGCATTGATAAATTACATTTACCATCCAAAACAAATGCTTTGACGATGATACTTACGACTTTTAGAAGCTGAATCATTAAAAGATACATCTGCCTTACCTAAAAAAAAAAAATACTAGTTTTATTTTTTGGTGTCTTTAAAAAAAACCAACCAATATTTTTGCTGATGAGGAGACTTTGTTTCAAAAAACTATATGATAAAATTATTGTCCAAGACTTATTGTCCATCTCAATAAAAACATCGTTTCCGAAACGATCGTACAATTTATTGATTTGTTTGTTCTTCCTTATGAAACCGATTTTTCATTTTTAATTTTAATTTTTAATTATAAATTATCAATCATCTTACTCTCTCTCTCTCTCTCTCTCTATATATATATATATATATATATATGTGTGTGTGTGTGTGTGTGTGTGTGTGTGTGTGTGTGTGTGTGTGTGTGTGTGTTTGTGTGTGCGTGTGTGTGTGAGTGTGCGTGCGTGCGTGCGTATATATCGCTTATGAAAAAACAATTAAACCCTTATAAAGTTGATTCTTCATTAATCGTTAAAACAAATGTTAAAAATACGTGGAAATTTAGAGGACTGAATGAAGTTCATTCAGTTCTGTAAAAGCTACCGTAATACTTTCAAACTATCATTAAGCTTCGGATTTTTTAATTTCGCGAAGCAATAAATCTATAGAGTGAGATAAAAGATGAACTTCTGTTACAATATTTTTGCATATTCTTTTAGAAAATCATCGCAAATCTTATTTAGACACACAAAAATAAAAAATAATTGATTCAAACCCCTTTTTAAAATTATTTACATGTGTTATCCATCGAGACAAAATTGCGGTGAATAGTGTTATTTATTTTATTTTTATTATTTTTATTTTTTTTTTTAATTTAAAATTTCATATTCTGTTAAAAATAGTAGTAAAGATATTGTTCTGCTTTTCAAAATTCAGGATTTTGTCTTTCTGGGAAAAAGATTTGCTCAAGAATAATGGATTTTAATAGATTGCAATTTGTTTAAAAATAAAACCTTGGTTTTTCTTATGTTTCTTGACCGTGCCTATAAGTTACAATCAGAACTCTTTAGTCCAATTACATCTCTTTTTCATAAAAGATGGCGTTATTTAAACTTTGCTCTGTGGTACGGCGAAGATTATTTAACGATTGTTACCAAGCACTGCGACGATTTCAAGTTAGCGGAATTATCGGCAGATGATTTCAAATATCTCATTTTGCGCAAGGGCTGATGTCTACAAAAAATGCTGAGATGAGACAAAGAGTACTAGGAAAACTTGAAAACGAATATAATCTCACGTTACAGAAACTTGCAGAGGATTGCCAAAATGTTTAAGCATGAGAAATGACTCAAAGTTGGGTGTAGCTTACGTCAAAAAACTAAAGTACACTTCTAAAAATGACGACTCAAAAGAAGAGAAAAACGAATATGTCCCGTCTTAGTGTAAAACAAATGATTATTTTTATTAAAACCAAAATAAAAATGGCTACCCACAGGTGAAAAATAGACGGACTTTTCAAAAACAAGAAAAATTACTCCCTAAACCGTGTTACCGATGCGCCGAGCAGCATTGGGACAAGTTCTGTACATTTCGAACAAAAATTGTCAAAATTGTGGCAAACTTGTTCCCAAAAAATGTCGCATTGTCAAAATAGAAAAATAGAGCCAGACATACAAAATTTAGCGTAAAGTTTGACGAGAATTTACGCGAATACATAAAATAAATAAAATACTGTAATTATGACAATTACGTAAAGATATTTTATACAACCGTGAAATTACAGATAGACACTGGATATGATCTTTCAATTATAAATTTATATACGTGGAAAAAAACTGAACAGACCGTTTTTTGCAAAAAAAACAAAAAAAAAACTAAAATAAGCACGTACGGTGACTGACAACAAGAACGAGACTATTAAAAATTGAAAGCGTACGTTCTAAAAAAAACTTCAGATCTACTTGGTTTGAACTGAATGAATAGTTTTACACTTTGAAATTTATCAGCCACGATTTTAATCAGAAAATATATAAGCTGAAGAATGTTAGAGAAACGAAAACTCACCGTACCTTCAAAATAAACTATTCATAAAAACAACCAAATATTTTAAAAATAAATTGTATACAACAAATCAAGGAAGTCAATAAAGAGAATATTTCGAGAAATGACGAAACAACAATTAAAACGTGAGCAGAAAGTAACAGTATCGCAAATAGTTGAATAAAAAGATGTTTTGTTTAACGCAAACAAAAAGAGGTTGAAGCGTTCAGAAAAATTCAAAAACTACATTTAACGTCCCAATTAATGCATTGACGATGATACATACGGGCTTTAAAGTCGGACGAATAAAAGATATATCTGCCTTACTTAAAAAATGCTAGTTTTATTTTTGGTGTCTTTAAACCCGAACCCACTCTTTTTGCTGATGAAGAGACTTTGTTTTATAAAATTAAATGATAAAATTATTGTGCAAGATGTCTCAATAAAAACATTGTTTCTGAAACGATCGTACAATTTATTGATTTTGTTTGTTCTTCCTTGTGAAACCGATTCATAATTTTTAATTTTAATTATAAATTATCAATCATTTTACTCAACATTAAAATATCTCTAGAATATCTATGGCTATCGAGCTTATTATATATCTACATTACAACGAACACTGTGTTCTTTTAATTGTATTAATGCATTTACTAATACATTAAAATAAACTCTGCTCTTTAGACTCTTGTTCTAATCCCCTTAATATATATATATATATATATATATAGCATAAAAAATGCAAGCATGAAAAGTAATACGGTTAAGATTAAACTTAAAAGTAAAAGGACTAGTTGTTTAAACTGAAAAAGAAAAAAAAACAAGATATTCTAGTAAAAAATATAATACATTTATAACTTAAAATATTGCAGCATTAAGGATTTTTTTAAAATTCAATTTAACATTATATAATCAATTCTTAATACTGCAATATTTTAAGTTATATATATATGTGTGTGTGTGTGTGTGTGTGTGTGTGTGTGTGTGTGTGTGTGTGTGTGTGTGTGTACAGAAGACGAGCGGATTGAGTCCAAAAGTATCCTGTATATCCGCCTTTTTAGCCAACTGTATCGATGCTTATATCAAAACTTGTTTTTAGAATTTTCTCCTTGGAAATGTTCCAAACAGCAAATATATAGCAAAGCATATTTCAACATAGAAAACGAACTGAACGGATGATAGAAAACGAATCGTTACATTAGTGTGGTTCTCTTGCCAGTTAGCTTTTTTCTTTTACGAAAAAGAATCTTGTTCTTTAAACTATTCGGCTATTGTCGATATTTATTAAATCGGAAATATGCACGAATACGAATGGTTTTCACATGTGAACATTGCGCGATCAACTAAGAAACTATTTAAGTCTGTTTTCGAGTGTCTGTGCTTTTCTCTTACGTAAAACCATTAATTGGATTATCTAAAAATATTAATATTCTAATAGTACATGGGAGCTCAATAGTTGAAACTAAACTGAATCTAAAGCCACGATGGCTACATACAGATAGATGTAATATATTTTGATACGGGTTATCTATTTTATTTATGTAATCATTGATATCAAGATATTGCATGATAGCAAAGTGTTCCTTGTTAATTGTGCTTACAATGTTCTATCTGGCACTAGATTTAAATTAAGATAAGAATGATTCCTTCTCTATGCAAATTGTAATGATTAAGTCACATTACTTTTGTATTCTTAATATCAGGGGCATTGAATGCACTACTGAAACATGTTTATTAAACTTTCATGACATTAGGTTGGTGCAAAAAAATGTCGTTTTTTTTAACGTCCAAGTATATATAAAAAACGAGCATAAAGGTCTACTCCACAAAATCTCCAGCTACGGTATAGCTGGAAACGTCTTTTCAGTTATTAAATCATTTCTCTCTGATAGATCCTATAAGACCAGTGGTTGATGGGCAAAAATCTGAAGCTCACATTATTAATGCTGGAGTCACCAACCTAATACTTTTTAAAAAATTCTCTTTCAGTTTTGGAAGACAATGGGTGCCGTCTTCAACTGCATCGCTCCTAAACCAACATTGCTTGAGTGTATTGGTAAGAAGTTCAAATCAATTGGAAACAATGGCATTGCAAGCTGAAATTTCTCCAAGACAAGTTGCGCAACTAAGACCTGAGAATCTAGCTTGCTCTACTATTTATTATATAGCTGCATGGAGAAGATATGGATTTATACGTTATCAAGGTTTTAGTAACATTTATCTCCTATTGTCGATAGAAGTTAAACTTGCCATTACATTTGGCATATGTAACCAATGCACCGTACCATTTTATTTCCTAATGATACGTAAAGAATATCTGAATAGGATATAAATAAACGTATTATCAACCTGAAATATAATTAATCATTTTAAGATGTTCAAAACGAGTCTTAAATTAAAGGCATATATTGGCGTCTTTTAAAATGGTCTCAGGACGGATTTATATTATTGCAGCATTCTTAATGACTCATTACAAATAGAAAAAAGTCCAAACTAAAACACTGTAATTATGACAATTACGTGTAAAATCTTCTTAATGTAAAGGTGGTGTATTCATTTATTTCTTACTAGCAAGACCCGTTAACCGACGTTGCCCAGTGGAAGTACGCCCCATCTTCGTAAAAAGTTTAAGTACGGCTGTTGTTGGTAATGTCCAATACCAACCTTCAAAGCCCAACTTCCTCATGTTAAGAACGGCTTTTGGAATGGACACTCGTAACATCCTAGATACGAGAACTGCTTAATGTTTTACTTCTTATAAACGATGCTAAAACTTTTGAGAATTGATAATTTATACTATTTGGATTGTTTGTCATCAATTTCTATTCTCGCGATGTATCGGCCAGTGTGACCTTTGGCCTTTAGATGTGTCTTGCAAACGCGGGATTGTTTATGTCAAAATCGGAAATTTGTACATTATTTCGAACTGAACGTTTGATTTAATTCACGATAAACTTTTCTAAACTATCACTTAGCACTTTATCCGTGATGCCACAATCTTCAGTACATGCGATGCTAAAATATATTAACAATTATTTCAGACTTTTACACACTCATAGTTGATAGAAACAAGAATCAAGAGTTCAGTTTTGCACTTAAGGAAATTTTACCTTTAGTAATAAAGTCACTAAATTTATATTCAACATTTAAAACATGTATTACTTTTCTCTGCCCCGTCCATGACCTGGTCGAATTTTATGCTCTAACCTCGACAGAATTTGAACTCGACACGCCGAGACCAAATTTAGCGTCTGTAACTACTGTACCACACCATTTCCATTATGCTAAGTATGACTGAATTAGGTAAAATAAGCAAATTCTAAAATTTGGAAAAAATATTTTAACTGTTTAAGACCTTCAAATCGGATCTCATATTAACATGGTCCCAGAATGGGATTATATAATTACAGCACAATTAAAAGATCTTTAGCAGTCGAAAAGAATCTAAGCAAAAACGTTAATCAAAGCCACTTAAATTATTAAGATTATGAAGAAAAAGAAAGATTTAGGGTTTCTGTAATGTATTATACTTCCAAAATCTTTTGATGATCGATAATTTGTATTATTTTGGATTAATCAGACTGCTGTAATCACCTTCTTATTTTACAATGTTTCGGCCAATTTAAGCTTCGACATTCTTCAAATGCGTTTTGCCGAACCCGAGAATTTTTATGGCAAATTCGTTAATTATTTTTCACCGCTCCTTCATAACAGGGTAGAATTTCAAGCCGAAAACGCCATCAATTTAAATCTTACAAAAGATGCATTTATTGGAAATTATCTGTATCTATTTCAAGTTGTCCGGTGATATTTTTATTTTAATTATTTGTTTTTATTTTTAAACCATACTATTTGCTTGTTTTTATAAAATTATAATTATATTAATAAAAGGGTTTCCAAAATTGAATTGAAGGTTTAAGGTAGTTTGCTCATGAAGATTTTAATCGGATTTTCTTAACAAAAGTTTTTATGGCAATGTCGTTTTAATCTCGATGAATAAAACTCTTGCAAACAAACAAAGTCGAAAAGACTTCATTTGTTTAAGAATGTTGAAGCCAGAAATGAATTTCTATTCGCTATATTATACCGATAGAGAGCAGCCGCTTGTATCATATTCTGATAAGTAAGATCGCTTGTAACAGTTCATTAAGATAACAAAAATTATTTCCAATGAAGAAATAAATAGGTTAATATTTATTTAAAATGATAGCTCTGAAAACTGGACTATATAGAAGAATGTATAATTTTCTTGCTTCCGAATCGTCTTTAAGATTTCGAGGGGCTACGAAAAAATACATTATATTTTAGCAACTATTAATAAAATATTAAAATAGCTTACATTTTCCGTGGAACTAGCATTCACTTAGTACGATAAATTTCCATAACTGAATATGTTATTTAAATTTCCGTTCTATTTTAAGCGATTTTATTACGATAAATAATCGAATAACGGAAAATAAATAAAAGGAAATTAAGTCATTGTAGAAGTCACGTAGTCGCGAGAAAAACACGCACACATAGACACATCAAGTGGTCTTTTGATTTTTATTTATATAAAGATATGTTTGTGCACAATATATCCGTAAATATATTTTCAACTCGTGCATAGATTTCTTTGCACAGTATGCCTTTATGTAGAACTGGGCGAATATTTACAGTTTCATACGCTAAATTTATTACCCATGCGATATCGAACAACGTTGTTGAAAAGGCGAAATTCAAAAATCCATAATGGACACAATAACAGGGACCCTACAAATCAACAGGCGTACATGTAGTGGCGATGATTGTCGGTGTGGTGTACCATTGTGTACTGGCAATTCGTAGTTCACCACCATAATAATTGCACACACACACACACACACACACACACACACACACATATATATATATATATATATATATATATATATATATATATGTGTGTGTGTGTGTGTGTGTGTGTGTTATAGAAAATCAGAAAAACACATCGGTATAATCAGTTTCAAATCCAACATTATGAAAAAGTTATGAAAATATAAGGCAATTAAACTACACAGAATTTTCCGTGTTTAATCCTCGTAGGAAATCGTCAGGCAAATATTCTGTATTTTAGCCTGAAAAATTGCAACGAGGATCAACGCGAAAAAATTTTGTATAGTTTCATTCCCATATATTTTTATAAGTTACTATCTTGGTTTACTCATGTATTGAGAATTTTAAAGTAAATTACTGAAAATATTTAAAATATATTTTCTTATAAGATTTTATGTAGATTCATGTCGATTTTTTAAATTTCACACAATATTCTTTGCATCGAAATGCCTCTGATGAGTATCAAAATTGATAATCGAAAAAAATAAATATAAAAAAACAGTTCAATTTTGACGAAAGTTAACACTCTGATACAGACTAACATTATAAGTGCATTTTGGAACTTTTATCACCGCACAAGCAAAAGGGGCCGGTATATAAAATCAACGGTTGTTTCTTTGGTAAGGCAGGGACGCGTTCGTAATGAATGTTCTTGTGTAGAGCACAGTTAAACCATGCATTTTAAACTTTAATTCGAGCCAATGACTATAAATAATTTCATAAAATCAGCTGTACGTTCATTATAATGCAATGTAGACTACACTGTATTATGGATCAAGTGACTGCGGGAAGGCATGTAAAACTTCCTTCCGGTGCAATGTGGTGGGTTGCCAACTAAAACAGGC